>NC_081409.1:331355154-331700154 GCF_030272615.1 Cryptomeria japonica
TATGGGAACTGGCATATGGAAGCGTTGTATGACTACCAATTGGTAGTCTCAACTTCAGGGTTTCCGGTTGAAGTGCTTCAAGCCTGTGTGGCTCAACTGGTGACTGTGTGTGATGAGTTAGCATGATAACGATGAACAGATCGTGTTTCCACGTAAGCCTTGTGTGCGTGAAGGATCTTGCATGAAGGAGATTGTTCCTATCTACCTCGGGAATGTGCGAAGTCTGTAAACAGTGATAACGCGTGATGGGTTATCAGCCACCATGAAATCGGTGGAAAACAAACGATGGAGAACGTCTTGAGATTGGATCAAGACTGTTGCATTTAATGCAATATGCTCAACGGTCAGGATTGAACCGTTTGAATTCCTTAACCTAACAGGTTCAGGGTTTAGGGTTTATGCTATCAACCTATTTGTTTCCTATAAGGTCAATGTTGTGTTTCTTTCTGAGGTTGTTGGCAAAAGTTGTGTGTGTGTATCCAAGAGAAGAGATACGTGATTCTTGCTAGACCAGAGGAGAGAAGTAATACCTACAGAGTGTAAGTGTAGAAGGTGAAGAGGAGCTTAAGCGGATCTGCATTGACATTGAGTGCTGTTATCAGATCATTGTAATACCTGTTGATCTCTAACCACCTCAACAGTTGAGAAATCCCTTAACAGGGTAGCTTTAACCGACTTGTTGTAAATCCTTTAACAGGGTGACTCAAAACCATTGAGTTCTTGAAATCCTCTAACAAGGTAACCTTTAACAGGGTTTAACCCTTAACCGGGTATTCTAGCCATCCCTTAACCGGGTGATCCCTAACAGGATTGGTTCCTAACAGAACCTATTGTATCAGTCTTTAACCGGACAAGGCTCCTAACAGAGTGAACTTCTAAAGAGTTCAAAAACAAGCTTGTGGGTATTCATCCCCACTGTGGTTTTTCCCAGTTGGGTTTCCAAGTGAAAAATATGTGTGTCATGTGTGATGTCTTCTTCATGTGATGCTATGTTGTTTTCTGTCAAGAGGTGAATCATGTTGATCTAGTTGCTTATATGTATATCTTTGATGGTAGATTACATGTTCATGCATAAGGGTAAAATGGAAATGAAGTGTTAGATTGTATGAGAAGATAAGTGTCAACCGGTTTATGCTTGTCTCAGTTATTCTAGGTTTTGCAAGTTGTACTCTATTTAAGGACCAGTGTTATTGTTTGACTGTCAATGCACAGTGTCTCCTCACAAACCGGTTTAAGATTGTGTTTTTGTTTGTATTGATTCACTCCCCCCCCTCTCAGTACTGGTTTGGTACTATCCATTCATCATTGAGTTATCAATTGGTATCAGAGTGTCCTCTAGGTCCTCTGTGTTATAAGCTTAATCACTTGAGTTAAAGATCTCAGTCTAATGATGAAGAGGGAAGGTCCAAAGTTTAACAGAGAAAATTTTAGTATATGGAAAGACAGAATGAAGATATACATCAGAAGTATGGGAGCTCAACACTGGAGTTATGTTGAGAATGCCTATGTTGTCCCTACTGGTACTCTCACCGATGACCAAAAGAGAGAGATGAGGAGAATGGGCAAGTCATGGAAGCCCTAATTAGTAGTTTATCTGACATTGAGTTTATTGATGTCCAAGATAAGGTAAATCCCAAAGAGGTATGGAATACTCTTGAAAATATCTATGGTGGTGATGAGCATGTAAAACAAGCTAAGGAAGAAAGCCTTAGAGGGAAGTTTGAAGATATGTGGATGGTTGAAGGTGAGACCATTCAACAGTATGGAATAAGAATCAAAACTGTTGTTGGTGATATCAAAAGTGGAGGTGGTAAAATGGAAGATTCCACTATGGTAAGCAAAGTCCTGAAATCCCTATTGCCGGTCTATGCAATAAGGGTTGTTGCTATTCAGGAGTTGAGATCAATAGACAAGACTAAGGTATCCCTAGACTCCATCATTGCAAAGTTGACAGCCTATGAGCTAAATAGTTTTGATGGCAGTGTTCAAAAGACTGAATCAACTTTTAAAGCTTCTGTTGTAGCATCCAGAAAAGGAAAAGAAGCTAGCACCAGTGGTGAACCAAGACAAAGCAGAGAAATGGATGATGAGGAGATTCTGATGGCATTTGAAGCTATCCTTGCCAGGAAACTTCCTAAAGGAACCGACAAATACAGAGGTAAGCTTCCTTTGAAATGCTTTTCATATAACCGGATAGGACATATTGTTGTAAACTGTCCCAATAGCAACAACAAGGACAAACCAAAAAGGTTCAAGAAATTCAAAGGAGGAAACCGGAAAAACTATTTTGTGGCAGTTGATGAAGGTGTCACAAATGAGAAATCAAAGGATGAAGAAAATGAAGATATTGTGTTTGTTGCTATCAAGGAAGATGTGTAAGAAAAGAAGGCTCTTGTCTCCTGGTTTGATAATTCCAATGAGTGGATCGTTGATAGTGGTTGTTCTCATCATATGATTGGTGACCATAGCAAGTTTCTATCCCTAGAAGAGTATGATGGTGGCGTGGTTTGCATTGGCAATGATGCACCATGCATGGTCAAAGGCAGAGGGTCCATCTCTCTTAATGGAAAGAGTAGTGCTGACAATGTGTATTGGGTTGATGGTCTTAGACACAATCTTCTAACTGTTGCCCAGCTGAATGACAGTGGCCTCACTCTGGAATTCAAGAATGGAGTGTGCAAAATCAAAGGAAAGAATGGTGAATTGGTGGCCAGCGGCAAGCAGACCAAAGGTAACCTATTTCAGCTGAATGCAAATATAAGTACGTCTTATGGCTAAATTTGATGATAGCTGGATATGACATATGAGACTCTGCCATGTAAACTTTGATAATATTGTGAAGGCTAGTAAGATCAAGGTAGTTAGAGGGTTGCCAGTGCTAAGCAAACTAGACAATACCTTGTGCAGAGAGTGTCAATTGGGGAAAATGTCTTCCTCAACCTTTAAAGGTAAATCTTTCACTGCTGACAATTTGTTTGATCTTGTGCATACTGATTTGTGTGGTCCTATGAAAACTAGGAGTGTGCAGGGTGATAGGTACTTCATGATTCTCACTGATGACTACTCAAGAATGATGTGGGTCACATTCTTGAAAGATAAGTTTGAAGCTTTTGTAAAGTTCAAAGCTTTCAGAGCATTAGTGGAGAAGGAAAGCGGTAAAAGGATAAAGTGCTTGAGAACTGATCAAGGAGGGGAATTCACCTCTGGTGAATTCAACAAGTATTGTGAAGAACAGGGCATCAAGAGGCAACTGTCTGTCCCCCGGACTCCACAACAGAATGGCCGAGCAGAGAGAAATAACCGGACTATGGTTGAAGCAGCTAGAACTATGTTGATTCAAGGAAAGGTATCCCACACCTTTTGGAGAGAAGCGGTGAGCACTACAGTCTATACAATGAACTGGGTACTCATCAAGAAAGGTAAGGATAAAACTCCTTATGAGTATTGGACCGGTAAGATACCTGTGGTTAGCTACTTTAGAGTGTTTGGTAGCAAATGTTACATCAAGAGGAGTGAACACCAGAGAAAATTTGATGCAAAATGTGATGGGGGAATATTCGTAGGGTATTCCACTAAGAGCAAAGCTCTCAAGTGTTTCAATATTAGGACTTAGAGAATTATGGAAAGCATCAATGTAAGAGTTGATGAAACCTCTGAGAAACCTGAGGAAACCGGCAACAAGCAAGTGGTAAATGAACCAGTTGTAACCTTCTGGGAACTGGTTGTCAGTCAACCGAGTACCAGTAACAGTGTTCCTACACCGACAGATGTAGATGCTGATACTGATGAAGATGAGGATGAAGAAGAAAAGAAAGAGGAATCTATCAAGATCATTCCTCGGTATGTCAAGCTGAATCATGATCCTAAGAAGATCATAGGAGATAAGCATTCAGGAATCCTTACAAGAAGAAAAGTCAGAGAAAAATAATGTATGATCTCTGAATTCGAGCCTAAAACATTCAAAGAGGCACATAAAGATGAAGACTGGATCAAGGCAATGGAAGAGGAACTTGACCAGATAGAGAAAAATGGTACATGGTCTTTGGTACCTAGACCGGAGCATAAAAATGTCATTGGTACCAAATGGGTCTTCAGAAATAAGCTGAATGTGGATGGCACAGTGATTAGGAACAAAGCCAAACTGGTGTGCAAAGGATATGCTCAAGAAGAAGGAGAAGACTATGGAGAAACCTTTGCTCCTGTAGCCAGATTGTAAGGAGTTCATATGCTTCTTGCATATGCATCTTTTAAAGGTTTCAAAGTATATCAAATGGATGTAAAATCTGCATTCCTAAATGGTGTACTTGAAGAGGAGGTGTATATAGAGAAACCAGATGGGTTTTCCCTATTTGAAGACAGTGACATGGTATGTAGGCTACATAAAGCCTTATATGGTCTAAACCAAGCACCTAGAGCATGGTATGAACACCTGCATTCCCACCTTGTGAAGATTGGATTTGAGAGAACAAGGGAAGATAGCAATATCTTCTTGAAGTCTGAAGGAGATCAGATCCTGATCTATGAGGTATTTGTTGATGACATTATCTTTGGTGGAGATGACAAGATGAGTCATGAGTTTGTAGATGAGATGAAGAAAGAGTTTGAGATGTCACTCATAGGGGAGATTAAATTGTTCATTGGACTTCAGATCCAGTAGATGAAAGATGGAATATTTATCACTCAGTCCAAGTATGTCAAAGAGGTGTTGAAGACCTTTGGCATGGAAGATAGCAAACTGGTTGGTACTCTAATGGTGACCGGTTGTAAACTATCCAAAGAAGATGACTCAACGTTGGTTGATGAGAAGGAATACCGATCAATGATTGGTATGTTGCATTATGTAGTGCATAGCAGACCAGATATTGCACATGCATTTGGCATTACTGCAAGGTTCCAGAAAAGCCCAAGAGAATCCCACTTGGTTGCAGTCAAGCAAATTCTTAGGTATCTAAAGGGAACTATTGACTATGGATTATGGTATCCATATAGCAAGGATTTCAACTTGAAAGTATACACATATATTGATTGGGCAGACAATGTAGATGACCGAAAAGGCACAACCGGTGGTGCATTCTTTCTCGGTGGTAGATTGGTTTCATGGATGAGTAAGAAGCAAAGTTGTATCTCTTAGTCTACAGTGGAAGCAGAGTATGTTGCAGCTTTCATGAACTGCACTCAGAAAATTTGGATGAAGCATGTGCTAAATGGGCTCAAAGTTCTTGTATCTAAATCGGTAATTATATTTTGTGACAATACTAGTGCAATTAATATCTCCAAGAATCCGGTTTTACATTCTAGAACCAAACACTTTGAGCTTAAGTATCATTTCTTGAGGGAAAAGGTTCAGAACAAAGAGATTGCATTGGAACATCTTTCCAGTAAGGAGCAGTTAGCAGACATATTCACCAAGCCTCTCCCAAAGGCTACATTTATGTACTTAAGAGGTGAACTAGGGGTGTTGCCCCTTCAAGAGGTAGACTAAAGGCATATGCTCCACATCAGTCAGGTATTGCATAGTCAATTTTTTTTTGGATTGATGTGTTGAAGGATACTACTCCTTAGGGGGAGCAGAATAATGGAACAGGGTAGCTTGTGCCTCCACTTTGGCATTGTTGTCAAAGGGGGAGAAGATGTGAAGCGGAGAAGATATCTGCAGAAAATGGGGAGAAGATGTCAAGCGAAGAGATATCTTTGTATATTGCCATCAATGCCAAAGGGGGAGATTGTTGGTATTATGTGAACCGGTATGAGGACATAATGACATTATGTGTTGTCATTGATGTCAATATGATAAAGAGAAGAAAACCAGTTTAACACTATAAACCGATATTTGTGCCAAAGTGAAGCGCTGTGTTTGTTCAAGGTGAACCGACATATGGTTATGGGAACCGGCACATGGAAGCATTGTATGACTACCGGTTGGTAGTCTCAACTTCAGGGTTTTTGGTTGAAGTGCTTCAAGCCTATGTGGCTCAACTGGTGACTATGTGTGTTGAGTTAGCATGATAACGATGAACAGATCATGTTGCCACGTAAGCCTTGTGTGCGTGAATGATCTTGCATGAAGGAGATTGTTCCTATCTACCTCGGGAATGTGTGAAGTTTGTAAACGGTGATAACGCATGATGGGTTATCAACCGCCATGAAATCGGTGGAAAACGAACAATGGAGAACGTCTTGAGATTGGATCAAGACTGTTGCATTTAATGTAGTATGCTCAATGGTCAGGATTGAACCGTTTGAATTCCTTAACCTAACAGGTTTAGGTTTTAGGGTTTATGCTACTGACCTATCTGTTTCCTATAAGGTTGATGTTGTGTTTCTTTCTGAGGTTGTTGGCAAAAGTTGTGCGTTTGTATCCAAGAGAAGAGATATGTGATTCTTTTCAGACCAGTGGAGAGAAGTGATACCTACAGAGTGTAAGTGTAGAAGGTGAAGAGGAGCTTAAGCGGATTTGCATTGGCATTGAGTGTTGTTACCAGATCATTGTAATATCTGTTGATCTCTAACCACCTCAATAGTTGAGAAATCTCTTAACAGGGTAGCTTTAACCGACTTGTTGTAAATCCTTTAATAGGGTGACTCAAAATCATTGAGTTCTTGAAATCCTCTAACAAGGTAACCTTTAACAGGGTTTAACCCTTAACCGGGTATTCTAGCCATCCCTTAACCGGGTGATCCCTAACAGGATTGGTTCCTAACAGAACCTATTGTATCAGTCTTTAATCGGACAAGGCTCCTAACAAAGAGGACTTCTAAAGAGTTCAAAAACAAGCTTGTGGGTACTCATCCCCACCGTGGTTTTTCCTAGTTGGGTTTCCACGTGAAAAATATGTGTGTCATGTGTGATGTCTTCTTCATGTGATGCTATGTTGTTTTATGTCAAGCGGTGAATCATGTTGATCTAGTTGCTTATATGTATATCTTTGATGGTAGATTACCTATTCATGCATAAGGGTGAAATGGAAATGAAGTGTTAGATTGTATGAGAAGATAAATGTCAACCGGTTTATGCTTGTCTTAGTTATTTTGGGTTTTGCTGGTTGTACTCTATTTAAGGACCGATGTTACTGTTTGTCTGTCAATACATAGTGTCTGCTGACAAACCGGTTTAAGAGTGTGTTTTTGTCTGTACTGATTCACCCCCCCCCCCCCCCCCTCTCAGTACCGGTTTGGTACTATTCGTTCATCATTGAGTTATCAAGAAGGCACTCTATGGAATCAAACAAGGTCCTAAAGCTAGGTATGCAAGCTTGGAGAAATATTTGTTACAACAAAACTTCAAGAAAGGTACCACAAATATTAATATTTATTTCAAAGTTTAAATTGGGAAACCATTAATAGTGGTTGTATATGTTGATGATATCACTTTTGGTGGAGATGAAGATATTTGCAAGAAATTTGCAGTAGAAATGCAAAAAGAATTTGAGATGTAAATTATTGGTGAGTTGTCATATTTCCTTGGTCTTCAAGTAATATAGTTAGAAGATGGTTTTTTCCTTTCTCAAGCTAAGTAAATCAAGGATATGTTGAAGAACTTAGGTACGAAGAATAGTAAGCTAATTGGAACCCTTATTTTTACTAGTGGTCATTTAAGAAAGGATGATGAATCTTTTGAAGTAGATCAAAAAACTTAAAGATATATGACTGGTGGATTGTTTTATTTGATTGCTTCAAGACTGAATATTATGCATGCTATTTATTTGGTTGCCAGACATCAAGCTAATCCAAAATAATCCCGTGATTAAGTAGTGAAAGGATATTTAGATATATGAAAGGGACTTCGGATTTTAGTTTGTGGTATAAGAGGGATGATAATTTATCTTTAAAAGCCTGATGATAATTGGGCCAGATGTGTTGATGATAGAAGAAGTATAAGTAGTGGTGCATTTTTCTTGGGAGATAGATTGGTCTCCTGGTTAAGAAAGAAGCAGGATTCAATGTCATTATCTATAGTAGAAGCAGAATATATTAGATTGGCATCCTATTGCACTCAAGTTATGTGAATGAAGAAAAATCTCAAAGATATCAAGGTGATGTATGATGAGGCAATTCCTATTATGTGTATCAATACAAGTGCAATTAACATTTCAAAGAATTTGGTGATGCATTCAAGGACTAAACGCATTTATATCTAGTATCACTTTTTAAGAGATAAGGTTGTAGAGAAGGAAGTAATATTAAAATATGTGCCTACAAAAGATCAAATTATAGATATTTTTTCCTAGGGACTGCCAAAGGATACTTTTGAGTATCTCACCAAAAGTTAGGGGTTATTTCCCCTCCTACTTAAAACTAGATGCATAAAAGTGGTGCATCTTTCAAGGGGGAGATTCATAGTCTTTGTTTTTCTTCCTAGATTGATGGGGTGGCTTCTCTCAAGGGGAGAATAAAATGTTGTGGTTTTCTAGTTACGGGTTAATATGTGTCGAAGAGAGATATCCTTGTTAGGGGGAGCGTTGCAAATATAAAGATATACCTGGAAGGAAGAAAACTATTTGAAGAAGTTGTGGCTTGAAGTGTTGTGCTTTGTCCTTGATGTCAAAGGGGGGGAGAGTTACAATTGTCAAAGGGGGGGAGAGTTACAATTGGAGAGTTCATTACTGATTGGTGGTACAAGTGTTACCATTAATGATAAAGGGGGATATTGTTGGAAACATGAGTATGTGTTGTAATTGTTGGCATGGGAGATTGTTGGTAGTTTGCATGATGTTTTTATTGATGTCAAACTTGTGTGTTTTGATGACAAAGGTGAAGAGGAGGTTGTAGATATTTAGTTGTGTTTTTAGCGCAGTTGTGGTCATTGTTGTCAATTTGATTTTTGTTTGGCATTATGGTCCAAAATGAGTGTTCAAATGGTGTTATGATGTCTGATGGTGATATTGAGTGAGTATGTGGTATTTTTGGAAGGTGATAGTAGTGGAAGATAAAATATCCAGGAAAGAGTAACTAAAGTCTTCATGAGAGAATTCTTCACATTCCTCCACTTTTGCAATTGATGGCTTGCGGTTCTAGATTTAATGTTTATGTTATGTGGATGGTGCACTATTATGTATTCAGGTCCTCAATAGTTCAAGTGTTGAAGTTGTTTGTTGCAGTTTGTTGATAGTGAGTATGTCTGCCAAGTTTAGTCTGAAGAATGCTCTGCATTGCTCCGCAATGTTACTTCAAGTGTTGTGACTTGGAGGGCATGTTAATATTGTTTTGCAGTTATCCAATTTAGAATTTAAGTGTTGGTTTTCTCTACAAATGAAGTTATGTTGCTCTATTTTTTGGTGTTGTCTATTGTGTTGGTCTATGACCAACTCAATTGGTTTATCGTATTTGGATCATACTCTTTTCATCTGGATATGCATCGAAGGCTGAGTTAAAGTGTTGTTATGAGTCTTACCATGGCATGTGAAGATCTACATTGAGTTATTTGCATTGGAGAATGTTTTTGGCTTGACTAGTTACCATGCTTTATTGTCTATCTACACATTACATTTGATGCTAACTTTGGAGGATGTGTTGGTGTGTGTGGTTGATTTGAATCAACTTATGATGTATTTGGGTCCCTTTTATCTACTAGAGTGGACCACATTTAACATAGTTGCTTATGGTGGATGACTTTGTGTAATTTATGTTTATTCTATTTGTGACCAATCTAGTTGAGTGTTTTGGTGAATAAGTTGATATAAATAGATGTGCAAATGTGTGAATTGAAGTGTGGATTGATTGAGGATGATGTAGAAGTACATTTGTGGAAGAAAAAGTGTGAATATCAATTTGTGGTATCCTTATGATAGAGATATCATTATCATTTTAATTCATCTTTTCTTTTTTGCTTGTCGGAAGACATCGAGTCCTTTTGGTAGCTTGTGCAGATATATATATTGCCTTGGGATTGTGCATCTTGCTAATGAAATTCCATTGTATCTTTCCCTAAGTTTGTGTGCCCTAGCCTGCAAGTCCAAATCAGGAGCAATGAGCTTCCTTGGCCTTCTGCCTAAAACATTGTAATTAGATATTCATATCATCAATGTGATTCCCATCATGGTTTTTCCACATTGGATTTTTCATGTAAAAATATGGTGTTCATGCATTTGGTGCTTGTTGTTTCATCTTTCATTGGTGTTTAGTTGATTAAATAAAATATATGTGTTTGTTATTGAGAATATTTCAAGGACTTACTCAAGACCGATTCAACCCCACTCTCAATCTTATGGTGTGTTGAACATCCATTTGATAAATATTGTTACATGAGATATATTGTTTAATTTTAAGGTACATATATTATTGTTCACCTCTTATTTTATAATAAAGAGAAGCTTCTTGTAAGGTTACAAGCTCTAAATATTCCACTTCCTACTAATTTTATGTTTGTTTCTACAAAAAATGCTTCGGCTACAAGTATGCCTCAAATTTCATTCCCTATACATGTACCATTAAACAACCCCCTTTGATAAATATTGCTAAATTTGGTCCTAAAAAAGACAAATCCAATAACTTCAATTATTGTGTTTGTACTTGTAAGTACCCCTGCAGTGTCAATGCCTATTTCCTAGCCTCAAGTGAAACAACAACCTCTAGTCTATGTTCAACAGTTGAATGTTAATATGGGAGGAAAAACACCACAACATCATAGGTATATTAACTATGGTACTTATGGAGGAGTATAGTTCCAAAACCCCCAAGTATGGTAACCTTGTTGGACACCAAAATGTTGGGAACCCTTAGTATATTCGAGCCCAACAATACCCACTAGTTTAGTAGAATTTGTAAAATAACCCTGATGCTCATATAGGAGGTCCTAACTTGACATATCCTTTATTTATAAGGCCTATGCCATTGGAGAGGTATATAAAATTAGGTTTTGTTGGCATACCTAGTTATCCAATGCTTACCGAGTGTGATGTTAGAAATACAATCCCAAGATTCTTAAAAAATAGTGATGTATCAAGGGAGGATCACTTAAGGGCTTTCAAAATTTTATTAATAGTATTGGTTCTTTCTTAATTTCTCATTTAATTTCTATGAAATTATTGATTGCTTCATCATCCCATACAATTTTTGCACCTTTCTTCAGAATCTTTGAGATTAGCTTGACAATTTTTACAAAATTTGGGATTTTATGTTAAATGCAGTTTACAAACATTTCCATGGTATACTAATATAATACATTAATTAAGACACCTAAATTTTCTAGAAAGATTGATAGAAAAAAAAAGGACACTAAAATTACAAGCTCTTAGGTATGTCTTTATAGATGGGGATGTGTACTAGAAGAATAGAGATTGTGTCTTCTTGTTTTGTTTAGAAGTGTATCAAGTAGAGACAATTTTGAAATAAAATGAATAGTGGAGTTTGTGGAGGTCATTTCATAGCTAAGACAATTTCTCACAAGGTTCTTAAGGAAGGATATTATTGGCTAACATTGTTTTTAGATTTTCACAAATTAAGAATATCTGAGGCATGCTAGAAGTCCTTAGGGAAATTTAAATACTAAGGTGCATTGCCTATTAGACCCATGCAAGTAGAATCCCCTTTCCATCACCGGGACATTGATTTATTTGGTGAAATTGTCTAGAGATCAAGTGGTGGTTACAAGTGGATCTTAGTAGCAACTAATTACTTCACTAAGTGGATTGTAGTCATTTCCACCAGAAAAGCAACAGGAAAAGTGGTTATGGATTGTTTTGGATAACATTGTTGTCAGGTTTAGAGTAATAATGAAATTGATTGTGGATAATTCTTTGTGCTTCATATCTAAATAACACAATTTTTTTCAATACTTATGGTATAAATGTGTCGTATTTATCACCTTATCACCCACAGGATAATGACCCATTTGAATCTAGCAACAAGAGTTTGATGAAAATTATCAGAAAGAATGATATAGAAAAATAAAAAGGCTTAAGATTCAAAACTCAAATTAGCACTATGGGACGATAGGGTTACAATTAAGAAGGCCACCAAGGTGAGTCCCCATTTGAATGAGTTTATGGTACAAATGCTAGATTACCAATGGGAAACTTGATACTAGTGTATAAGTTCATTAGGAAAATGATGGCGATATATGTGATCCAATGGAAGACAAGATGCATCAACTAACTAAACTTGATGAAACTAGGAGATCTTCTTAGAGAAATAATTTGAAGAAACTATAGTAGGTCAAATATATATTCGACAAAAAGGCTAGTGAGAGAAAGTTCCAAGTGGATGATCTTGTTTTGCCATGGAATGAAAAATCTCACGATAAGGGTAAACATGACAAAAAATATAAAGCATTATGGCTTGGCCCATATGTCATTAGAGGTATTCATGGTCAAGATTCATGCTTTTTGGAGAGACTCTAGGGTGAAATCCAGGAGTTACTGGTACATGGGAAGTTCTTGAAGCCCTATTTTTCATAAACAACTCTGACTATATTAAAAACTTATATCATATTCTACATTCTTGTCTATAGGTTATGCTTTTGTGTAGCCTTGTTCCTTGCCTTTTTTGGTTTTTTTGGTATTCTCTACCTAGAGATTCCTTGATTCATATTGCATCTCACCAAGATGAATGTCCGCAACTAGAGCCATTGTTGATGCTCTATTTTTTAAAAAAAATTCCATGTCTTTCAGAGCAAAATCCTTGCTAGTACTTCATAAGCCCTAACCCCTTTTTGTCTTGTAGTTAGTTAAAGCCTTATATTTTGTCATTGTTTATCATTAGTAGGTTACTAGTTTGTTAAGTTACAACTTGAGACCATTATTATCATGTTACAACCAATTCCTTTGTTTAGGTTATTGCCTATAATTTGATGAAGTATTTTAATTTTTTCTATGTCACTTAATTACTCAAGTCATGAAATTCACACATGCATAATAGAATGAATTAAGTTGGCCACCTCCTACATCCTCACAAACATCTTACCTTTTAGACTTTATCCCTTGCAAGCGAGCAAGAATTCTCTTTTCCTTCCACCGTCAAGTTTTTAGCATCTTCCTGTAAGTCCCCCATGCCCCCCAAAACCATTTGGACTTTGCATTTTAGCCCTCATAGGTAGGACAAAAATCTCTTGTCTATACAACTACTATGTATCTTTTTCTTTTATTGAGATCTTTCCATGTCCCTGCAAGGTGATAAATCTTTGTATATTATGCCCCCCGAGTTGGCAAGAAGACCTTTTCTTAACCTCTAGTTTGACCTATACTAACATCGTTAATGTTTCCTATAGCCATGCAAGAAATTTTTAACTATTGTTTAACCACTGTGGGTATGTGGGCTAAGGATATCATGTAACCATCATGGTAACTACTTCAGACGTTCTATGTTCCCTACCTCTTGCAAGCGAAGTCAAGTTAGGCTAATAGACCACTGCAAGACTACAAGAGGTAGCTTGACAAGATTTCAAGGACTTACTCAAGGAGGTCTATTAGCCTGACTTGATACCATTACATTTATGGTAATGTTTTTTTCTAAATGATTAGATGATTCTGAAGAGGGGAGATTCTAAAGCCTAATGGTTAGTGTATAAACCAAATAAAACATAAAATAATGCATTCAAGTACACAAATAAACCATTATACCTTAGCTTATACTCTTCCTCCGATTGAGCTTGATGAAGTAGAGGTTCCCTTGTTGCTCTACTTGATTTTCTCCTTTGATGGTGGATTGTGGATTTCTCTCCACTACACAAAAAGATTGGATTTGAATTGGACTTGAATGATGATGATGGATGAGAAGGATTTGGCTTAGATGAGGGAAGATTTTTGAATTATGATGGTATGATGGATGATTTTGGATCTCAAATGAACAACATGACAATATATATGAAGTGGATGATTTGTGAGGAGAGGAGACTCCAATTTATAGATTGGAGGAGGCTAAAATGGAGAGACAAGATTGATTTCAAAATGAAGGGCTGATATTGATTTGAAATGGAGGAGAGGATTGAGAGGACAAGGTGTGGGATTCAAGAGGTATGCCATAAAGGCATTTCTTGTCTCCACACCTCTCAAGGTTCATGGGGAAGAGATCCCAAGGACACTGGGAAGAGAAAAAGGAATATAAAATTCCTTGGGGGAAGATAGGAGGAATTAAAAATTTCAAAATAAGAGGATGTGTGGGAAGAATAAATGGATAAAGGAATTAAAAATTCCTTGGGAAAAGGATGCATGGGGAGATTCAAAGAATTTGAATTTCTTAGGGATGTGCAAATGATTAAGGGGATTGATTAGGTGGCTTAATGAGTGATTAGAGTGCAAGTGGGAAAGTTAGGAGGATGTGACATGAGGAAAGAGAATGAGTGGAGGAATTTAAAATTGAGGAATAATGATAATCATGCTTCTAGAAGAATTAATTAGGCTAGATGATAGGATTAGAAAGGGTGATTTGTAGGAATCACATGATTAGCTTAGTTAATTGAAATTAATTAACTAAGTAGGGTTTAGAATAAATAAATGATATTTGATTTTAGAAGGATGGGGGAATAACTAATTTTGATAAATTAATTATAGGACTATAGTGATAAAATTAATTAAATCAAGTTTAATTAATTTTGAAGAAGAAAGAGACCAACATAATTAAATTAATTATGTTGACAAGCTTAAATTAATTAAATATTAATTTAATTAATTTTAGGTGTCTACAAATTCTACTCATCCCCACAAGATACCATAAATGTAAGTGATTGATCACTATGATTTTATGAGATAACATTAAAATGAAGACTTAACATCTCCCTACACTCTTGTGGGGGAGACATGGTGGGACCCAAGGTATGCTACAAGCTTGCAAGCAAGCTTAAATTTGATGATGTGGCTACTCACATGGAAATTTTGATGTTGATGTGGTCTATTGTGATTCATCCCACTAATTTCATATGTAGTTAGTGATGGTCAAGAAAATCCTCACCATCTAAAGATCAAAATCAATAATGAAAATTTATAATTCTATAAACGACTATTTGTCAACATGAAAGATCATGTAAGTGAGTATTAATGACAAAAGGATTGATGTATATGCGAGGAATTGAAAATAAATAATTTTTTTGACAATCATTTGTCACTTGTGCATTTAATCAATGAGTTAAGACATATCAGAGTGAAGAAAGTGAGTTTTCTACAACATCCTAGGGTTTCCGTTAAGTGCAACCAAGTAGGTCTACAAAGTTTTGTTATTTGTGTATTTTCCATTTTCAAAGTTGCAAGTTTGCATGGGTAGAATTTAGGTGTGTTTGTGTTTGAATTGTTTCAAGAATCTTGTAATTCATAGTTAAAGCCAAACCCAAAAACCACAAAATGATTCAAGTAAGCCAAATTACATCCCTTGTTGATAAGAAACATATCTTGCAACAAGATTTGATGGACCTTCCCCAAGATTATCCATGAAATTGTCCACCCATCCAAATTTATTTGGAGACACCTATAAAAAATGTAGAGATGCAAAGATCCTACACATTAGCTGGGACATGTTCACACACTAGTGTAGGAAGAGAGTTAAACTAGTGTTCGTACCTAATGTCTAGACTTATGACTTGGGAAAGTTAACTATTCATAATGTTTTCACATGGATGTTGATTTCATTAATGCTCTGGCATATGCATATGATAGAAATGTTAGTATGATTAGGAAAAGAGATGGTGGGGAATTGGTAACCATTTCCGAGCAGAGAATAGAAAATACATTCATTCTCATTAGGGTTGCAAATAAGGCCATTAATTTTGACAGTTTCAAGGAGGCTTACGAAGCACAAAAGGGTACCTTGTGATATGGAGAGCTTCCTAAATACAAATTCAGGAGCTATCAGACTAAATATGTCCTTATTCTACTAGTAGAGAAGGAATCCTTTTTAATTACTACGTTTGAGAACTATTTTGTCAATACCTACTATGCTCTTTGTTGGGTCTTAAGAAAGGATAAGGAGAAAAGAATGCTAATTGAACTTATGAGCATGAAAATGAAAATTAAAAACCCCATGGTGAATGTACAGTTTGACTTTGCTATGTACCTTTGTGATGAGATACATAAAGGTTTAGTGAAGATAAAGAGAAATGAGAAGACAATAAATTTCAGATTTTATTGCCTACTTTGTCACTTCTTGTTGTATAAAAAGAAAAGAAAAATCAGAGGTGTTTAGATTGAAGATATATCCATTCTTTGCAAAGAAAAATTAGAGGTCAAATAATACCCCATTGTAAATTCTACTTTGAGATAGTCATTCAATCAAGCACCCTAACAAAGATCAATAATGGCGCCTATCTCTACAACCTTAGAAGATCAACCATTAACTCATACAAGGACACTATTCTAAGATAAATAAATGCATCATGTAAAAATTATAAAGTAGATTATTGTATTCAATCAACCCATATTATTTAAATGTATGCTAAATATTTAATGTATGATATTTTATTTTTGAGATTAATTAAATCAAGTAACATTTTGTGTCTATAAATATTCACATTTTATTTTTACTTGGAAGGTACACTTATCTCAATACATTAGATCTAATTTGAATTATATAAGCCAACTAAGAAACTTAAAGTATTTTATTTATGTTTTTTAACAGTTTAGTTCCATAGGTACATTCTCATTATGTAGTTCTATATTTGGTCTCAAACAATAATCATATAATAATGAATATGTTTGCCTATAAAAGTATATGAACTTCTTATCAGAAAAATTTAGCCTAATTAAGAGTATTTTTTTGGTTTAAAATAGTTGCAATAATTACAACACTCCAATTTATTTGTATATTATTATACAAAAGAAATAATTGGACATACCGATCTAAAGATGCAATAAGTTTTACTGCCTTTGTTTTAGCTTGTAATAAACAATTATTGTTTATTTGACAATATTTTTATTAAAATAATGTATCATATGTACATTAGAGTTGTATATGCATTGTGTTCTTGTGATATGCTAATAAAATCATCATCACATTCAATTGCATCCCTATGAATATGAAAATGCAAAAAATCATTTGCTAGGGACAATGAATGAGGCAAGTTATAAAAATAATCCAACTATATTTTAGACACCATACCAATTCTTGTATCTTTGATTAAATGTTAACTTAACCATTAACTGATTTACTATTAATTATGGTGTTCATTTGAGGAACTTATTTATCAATACACTATAGGTTCATGCCATCCATTGAATGTTTTGATTGTGCCTTATCAAATTATACAATCAAGAAGGATTTTGTGCAAATTTGTGTTCAACATATAGTATTTTATTTTTAAAATATTGAAATTTTTGTAACATGTAAAACATATCTTTGAGCATATAGACTCTTTTGAAACCTTTGATCTGTTTTTGCACTATAGTGTCTAGTATAATGGTTACATATGTTTTTTTAGGTAGTTTCAGTTGTTCAAGGTGTATATTCATTCTAGAAATCCTGAAACAATATTTCAACAAGCCACTTGCCCAAGAACATACTCTTTTTAACAATAGCTAATAGGGTCTTATAAAGAGTTTTTTAAGCAGGTTTTAAATGACTATATTGGTGAGGTCTAAATTTAGCAATATCATTAAATTCCTCATTGTGACTTTAGATAAATATTGTTGGAGTAAGTAGGATATTATCCAATTATTAATTAATTACTTCTTTGAATAAGTTTATTTAGTTTTTTTCTTTTTTTCTTTTTAAGTAGGCTAATAATAGCTTAAGTTGTCTCATTCATTATGATTGTGACACTTGACACTAGCTAACTTAATCTTGCTTTAGGGTTTAGCCTAGGATTTCATTCATTAATTCAATTGTAACATATCTTTTTGTGAAATCAATACCAAATTCTTAGGTCATGTTGAGAAAATTATTCTTTCTTAATCTTTATTTGTGACAGGTGGTGTGCTTGCAACCAATTTTTGGGATTGTGAAGTTGAATCATCAACTTATACATGGTATCAAATTAGATCTGCTAAGTTCCTATTCATATTCTTGAGGGATTAAGCCTTTAGAGAATTTTCTATGCACTTTGGGCTCAAACGAAGGTTGCCATCACATTCATAGCATCCCAAAACCTATAGATTAGCTATCGTTTTGTCAAAATCTCAACAGTTGAATTTTTGGGTGTTTTTTTGCTAAGGGCACAAAAATTAAGGCAAGATCCAATGACCAGTAAAAAATTTGGGCACTTTAGAGAAAATCGACCTCATCATCATGCTCAAAGTGGCCAAAATACTTAAGATTGCCTATCAAATCATCAAAATCTAAGTTGGGCAAAATCTAAGAATAAAAATTTGGGGGCATGTTTTAGGAGGCATAGAAGAAATTTTTATCAAAAAAAGTTTCAAACATTTTATGTAAATTTTTAATTTTTTTGCAAAAGGGTGGCAAAAATTTTCATGCAGTACTGTATTGGTAGTCATAGGTACAAAAGAAAATCCATGGATTTAAATAAAATATTAGATTTTTTTTCAAAAATTTTAAAATTTTGTGCAAAAGGGAGACAAAAAATTTCATGCAAGTCCATACTATATGGCACTTGTAGCCTACATAGGCAGTATAGTAGTGATGTCAACAAGGCCCAGTCACCCTAGGGAATATTCATATCCCGCCCAAAATATTTCGGCTATACATTGAAATATTTAAGCACAAAAAAGCATAGTTAGATGATTTATTTATTTTGGTCAAGGAAATTTTTCTATCAAAAGAGAATATTCCTTGAATATTCTACCAACATCAGCATGTTGTCAATTGTACTATTGCCCATGCAAGCCCCTTCAAGTCTTATTTGCGCTAATTGACCTATCTTCAGTTTTTTGGCCATCACTTGGTCATACAAGGTCAAAAATCATGCAAACAAGATATCACTGGAAAGCTAGTTTCGATCCCAATATAGTGGTGCTATTCTTGATTCCATTTGTACTCCAATTTTCCATACCAATCCTGTGAAGTCAGATCTTTATTTTTGTGCTTCTAGGGCTATATCTTGCACATTTGGACTCCATTCTTCACAAACAAGCAGGCACTGGAAAGCTAGTTCTATTCTTTGCCTATATTTGTTGTCCATTTTTCTAGAATTTGCATTAGGCACTCATAGATCTTAGTTTAATACATTTCTTATTTTTGTCATTTCTTAGCTTAAAAAGTTACAAACGAGTTGGTTTTCTTATTGTGAGTGATAGAATCCTCTATTGAGAAACTTATACCCCATAACTAGCATATTTAATATACCAAGGTGATCAGATTGATTTAATCTAGGGGTTTATGGTCTCGTTTAGATGAGACCCAACCAAATTTGGCTTGTTAGTTTGAGATCCTTCAGTGTAGGGAAAAGATGGATGAGGCTATGGGTTAGATTGGCCTACATGTTTCAGATAATCTCTAGTTCCATATTGACTCTTGTAACACTCCTAACGCTACGTGGCTAAAATTTTAGGGGATTTTTGGGGGTATTAATGTGTTTTGTGCACTTCATCTTTAGTCAAATTTGATATTATTGGTATTTGATTCCTTCCCCTCCATTAAGGAAGTTTTGGAGAAATTTAAATCCATCATATCACTTTTACCAAGTTGCAACAAGGACAAGACTGACAAAGAGTGCATCTTTTCGATTTTGTTGAAGCTTTGAGGCCCCTTTTAGTTCTTTACTTCCTCCTTTTCTTCCACCATGGAGACTTTGGGTCTTGCCCTGATGGGATAGGGTATGGGATAAACTAGCCTAGTCTATGCTCTTAGATCCTTTCCTTGGATCACCAGGTGTTCTAACCACACCCTAGGATCTCTAGGACTTCCCCTTCTTGTGGAATCCTCTGACCTTGCCCAATCCACCCACCAACAACTTGAAATGCTTCTCCTAAGGTCTCACCTACTCATGAGATTCAAAGAACCCTTACTTAGGCTAATAAGGGTTTGGCTTGTCCCACACCTCCTTAGGTCCTAGCAAGGATAGGATAGGTCTTAGAAATGGTTTTCCATCCATTCATGTGCCCCCAACAGGTTTTAACCTTCCAACCCCTTACCGATTTCACCATTTTGCCTTTTACCTACAAAATAGGGCTACAAGGAATGTGCCCAATTAGACCTCCAATCCGGACTTTTAGGGCTCCCTCTTGCAGACAATGCATGTGCTTGTGAAACTTCCCAAAAGAACTGCTAATCATTTGGCAAGGGCTCAAAGATTTTTCTGGTTTTGGGCCTCCAAGTGTCCGTACACTGCCCTAGATGAATTTTGGGGTTTTTAAGGGTTTTAAAGAGGGTTTTTAGGCCTGTCAGGGTCACAGTGTTGGTTTGATGTTTTTACCACCTTTTCTGGATTGGTGGAAGCTCCTCCTTCTCACCATTGGTGCTCCACACACCCCTCTACAACTCCTCCAAAGGGTGCATCCTCCTATGACCTTCCTTGCTCTCACGGACCTCTACAACTTTAACCCTTCCTAGCCGGGCACTGTCTAGTCTCGCCTAGGAGTGGGTCTTTGGATGGATTCCCTGCATCTTCAAGGGCCCTTCTTTCTTTAAAGTAATGTACAAGGTCTGTACTCCTATTCCCCATGGTTTCATGGTGTTTCCACAATGGGGAAAGGAGTTGTCAACCCATTGACACAAACCAGTCCAAAACTGGACAGTAAGGAGAAAGTTTACAAAGTATTTACAAACACACAACACCTGCAAAACAAAACCTAATCTAAATTCTCAAAATGAAGTTATATACACCATATAAGACTCTCACTAAAGTTTTGTTTGAAGATCAATCCATTATCAATCCTTCATTGCTCCATTAGTGCCGACTGGCAACAAAATTACAGTCACAGTCAAGTCACTTTCCTTGGGTCATACCAAAACTAACATCCAACCCCTCATCTTAGGGTTTTCAACTACATATAGTACCCTTTCCTTGGTCTGTGTGCCAAAGTTAGGGTTCTCCACGCTAAACTAAGGTTTTTGACCCTTTAGGTGGAAAAGTTGCTTGACAACTTTGAAAAGTTGTCATGCAACTTTTGCAACTTTTGAGCAACTTTCTCAATGTTGCTTTTCTTGACTCCTAGGCCCACATTGGGCTATCCTATGGACACCACCATGCTAAGAAGGACCCCAAACACATCAAAGGCACACATACCCTCTACTCCACAAGAAAACTCAACCTAGACTTAAGAACCTAGGACCTAAATAAGACCAATGAGCTCATGGCTCTTATTACATTTACAATGGCTTCTTAAAGAAGCAAGAACACAACAAAATAAAATGGTGGGAGCCCTTTGAAGGGTGCTCCTGCACCATGCCCACATTATGCCTCCATTTAAGGTGTTTTTGTGAGCACATGACACATGAACATGCCAAGTTGACATAGTTTGATTCACTTTTAGTTCCAAATCACAGGCTTTAGTTACTTAATCATCTAAAAGGAAACAAAAGATGAAGTAGTTTTGTAGAGTTTCACAATATACTCAACCAACTTCAGAGTCTCATGCACAAGATTTACATTCTTCCTCATCTTCCAAGAGGTATTCATCTAGGAAGGACAAGCCTAAGAGTGCTTATTGCACCAAGACAAGACCTGATGAGCATCATTCTTATGGAAAGTAGATAGATGAGCTAAAAGATCTTCTTTAGAGGAATCATGTTATAATCACCTTCATCTAGTTCATCCTCTTCTTCCACTTCAGGACTTGCACATTTTCGGTTAGCTTCTATTGCATGTGGCGAATACATGATGAAAGGCTATGCTCTCTTTACATCAATGGATATTCAATCCATCACGTGGCTTCTTGATTCAAGAGCCTCTCATCATATGACATCGAGGGTATGTTCTCTTCTTTTGAGTATCGTACATTTCGACAGATTTTGCTAGTTTATAACACTTACATGATTGCAACTGGGAGTGGTTCTATTGAGGTTGATGATGAAATATTCAATGATGTTCTTTGTGTCCCTTTATTATCTTCCAACCTCATTTCCATCCACCAAATTACTCATAGCGGGATGAACAAGACAATTGAGTTCAATCCTCATTTAGTGATCATCAGAGATTTGCATAGTAGAGAGATTATTACAATTGGTAGTGTTGATCATGCATCTATGTTATACGAGTTCTCACATTTTTCTCCCATTTAGCATGTAGTTCCACTTACTGGTCGTAACTCTCATGTATCTAGAATGGATCATGTATTTGGGGAGAGGTTTGGTCACTTGAACATATGTGTGTTTTAGTCATCCACCATGGTTCCTAAGAATTTTGTTGTCCCTCCTCCTCCAGTCCCTACTTCTTCAGAGATCAATTAGATTCAACAAGTTGTTTTTTCCCTTCTAGTTTCAATAGTGTGGGATGAGTACTTTCCAGATATTGCAAGGTTGTTTGATATATCACGCACTCTAGACATGATTGAGGATCTTCAGTTCCTCTTTGATGGTAGTTCCAATATTCCTGTCATCCTATCTTCAGTACCTTTTGAGGTTGTTCATTAGACATTTTCATAGTTGTCTGGTCTTGCTTCAGTTGATTTGGCATGTCATGATTTAGACATGTGGATAGTTGAGCAGTCTTCGATAACACACATCATGAGGCTATTTCTCCCATCTCTTTTCATGGAGTTGCTTGTACCTTGGCCATTGGATTTGTTTCTTTTGAAGGGAAGGAATGTGGTTTACCACTCTTGGATCTTCATTAACATTAGTCCTCGAGCATTCCTCTTTGATATTGGAGCTTCTCTCTTATGAGGCGGATGCATTGTCTCTTCTTTTCTGTCCTATGTGAGGGATCTTGATTGTACCCATGTGACTAATTCAATACTTGGGGGACATTTGGAGCCCTTCATTCTTAGTCACATGTACTCTTTTTCATTTCTTTTTCTCTCTTTTGGAGAGGAGTTTTCTTCCATTGGGGTTTTCTCCTTTTCTCTATATGTAAGAGTTGTATTAGTTTGTACATGGGTACCTAATCAGGCCTTTGTTGTTGGGACCCATTCATGCTTGCATTTTGCATTCATCTTAACTTCTTAGCTACTCCCTAAGTTAATCTTAAGACAGACGGGGGGTGGGGTGTTGGAGTAATGAGGACATTATCTAATTATCAGCTAATTAGGTCCTTTAATTACTTTATTCACTTAAGATAAACTTAGACACTTTTTTTACTTTTATTTAATTAGGCTAATAATAGCTTAAGTTGTCTCATTCATTGTGATCGTGACACTTGGCACTAGCTATCTTAATCTTGCTTTAGGGTTTAACCTAGGGTTTCGTTCATCCTTTCATAATGATTCATTCATTCATTTGTAAACATTTTTTGCAAATAATACATAATTCTTGGGTTGTATTGAGCAAATTATTCTTGCTTGATCTTTCGTGTGCTTGTAGTTGATTCTTGGGAATGTGAGGTTGAATCATCAACTTCGACAAATATCCCTTAGAGCATATCTACTAAAATCCAAACATGTGGATGTCAAAAGTTTGCATAAGCATATGCAAGATCCAATTAATTGTGTATAAAAATAAAAGAAGGAAAGCTCTTTTAAGGAAACAAATAACATACAACGTGTGTGCTCTTTGTATCACACGATACAACAATGATGGTCTTCTCATCCTTGTTAATTATATTAATTTTATTTGTTATGACATTAAGATGAAAAATTAAAATAATAGACATGTCTTCTATGTTTATCATTATTCTCAAATGACATATATTAATAAGAGATAATACACATTTTCTCTATGTACACCTTAAAAACATTCTAGACAATTATTCTGTGTTCTCCATACTTATCAACCCACTTCCATGAAAAACTATTTTTAACTTTTTGAATACATAACATGTAGACTAATGTTTGTTAAAAAATATTTAAAAATAGTTAATATTTTTTTATTGCATATCACTACACCAACCAGATAAATTGCTTTTGATTGAATAGATCATCAAAATTAACTATAATATTTACATTAATTAATTACAACAAGACTCATTACAATTACCCAATGACATTTTAAATTAACAAATAAAATCGTATATATATATATATATATATATGAGTTGTTGAAAGCGCGAGTTCGTGGAAGGTGACGTGGTCTTAAAAGTTGAAAAGGTTGTCGTTGGAAAATTGGAGTCGTGCATTATGAGAAAAAAGGCAACTTTTTAGCAATTACCACGAAAGGAGCGTCCTATAAAATCGTATCCCTACAATCACGTTCATATTTTCCAGTCAAAAAAGTGGTAGATTGTTTAATTCCATGCAAAGACCATCTCCTTTCCTTTTTTCGTAATATGATCAAAACAATGGTGGAAAGTAATTGGATCCAAACGTACAATGAGTACATCAATGATTCTTTAATCTCAAAATATTTTTGTCGTGATAGAGAATTTATTCATAGTCAAATGTTATGGAATGGATAATAATAAAATGTTTATAGATATTTTATAAATAGAGTGCTTTTAGAAAATTATTATAGTTATATTGTTTAGAGGAAAAAAACAATCTATTTATATTAGATATAAATGTGGGTGTTGAGATTGTAATTAGATTTGAATATTTATAAATAATAGAAAATAGGTAAAATTTTATACTTACATAATATGTCTGATGGTATGAGGGTTTAAGAGAGTGGTGACATCATCATTTTATTGGGTGATGCGAGATTTGGCATAGTTATTACAACCTCATTTTCAATATGATTCAAATGATGTTATCGTTTAGGATGTAAGGGAAGAAGCGTGATGAATTGAAGTGGTGGTGACTCAATTTTTCTTGGGCTCTCACTTTTTGAAGGCTAAGTTTTGTTGAGTGGCTTTATTATGTGAAGATGCAAAGAAGGAAGGTGGCATCTTCCTTTAATTATGGTAAGGGGAAGTGGAGAAAGGGAGGTGGTAGATATGGTCTCACTTGGCAAGGGGCTAGAGGTAGAAGGAGTATGTGGGTGGAGAAGAAATGATATGTGGCATCTAGCGAAGGAGGTGGATGTGTCTCCATCTATCGATATTAGGGAGGTAGTGTCAAAGTTTTTCTTCAATACTTTCCATTTGGTGGACGAGCAATATCTTCAACAATGTTACAATGCTTTCAATTACCATGACTATATATTTGTTACACAAATATATTAGTAGTTTAGATATTCAAGTGGAGTGTTAAACATCGTCAATTAAACCACTTACATGGCTTGAGTAACGACATTTATCAATTACATTAGACCATGGTAGAGAAGTCTTATAAAATAAAGATAAAGAACCTAATTAGCTAATAATTAGATAATGTCTACTGGGGGGCCTATGCAATTTTCTCCCCACCTTGTGTTGTAGTCACTACTTTAAGAGACTCTAGAGGGAGAGTAGAGGCAATTTTCTCTCCCTCATGAATATATTGCTTGCTTTTAGTAGTTAGTGTGGTATTTTTAGTTCTCTATTTTTGATAAATATCATATAGTTGAAGGCTTATAGTAAATGTCATATATTTTTACTATTTGGTTTTTGTCATGATCTAGTGGAGTAGGTTTAGGTGATTAAAATAAATACTAGTTTTATGAGTAATGAACCTATGAATGGATGATAACTGATATTCAAGAATTTTAATACTTTTTTTTTAGCTCTTGGAAACCATTTCCATGTTATTTTTACAAAATAAATTAAATTTACATTCATTACTATATTTAAATTATTTTTACTATGAAAACAAGAAGTCTATTAATCTTAATCAATATATTAAAATATACACAAATAATCCTTTTAGAAAATATAATGAAAAGTAATTAAATGAAAAATAAATAGATGTAATGAGCTCTTAAGTAGAAATAAAACATTTAGAAGGTAGATGGAGTTATGTATAACCTCAAAGTGCTTGAAGATAAATTATATGCATAAATATTTTTAGAACTTATGGGTGTGCCAAATTCTATAATTAATAAATTATGATAATAGCTAGAAGTTTGGATCTAAGGATTTGAACTACAAGACTTGGGTATTAAACACAATAATATTGAAATATATTGTGAAACATAAAATTATTATTTAAATTCTTTACTAGCATAAAAATAACTTGTCAACATAGGAAAAGACCTACAAATTTTTTAATGTAATAGATTTAATCATATAAATTAATAAAATTATGAAAAATGATTAAATAAGATAGGACGTATGATTGTGACCATTGATACATACATGCAAACATATTTATAGGTTTATACAAAACTCAAGAATCTATAATCCATTAATTCAAATTTAGGCTCATAGGTCTACAAGGCATACCTTGTAGCTCAACTTTGAGTGATATGGGACAAGGTAAAATGTAACACATAAACACATACAAGCTCCAATGAGATAATATTTGAAATCCATGTCTAATTAAAACTCATTTAACATAAGAATGTTTTTGATAAAAAATGTATAATTGTTAATCACAGTGATAAAATCAATGGGAATAAGAAATATCACATATATTAATAAAAATAATGATGCCAAAATATAATTGAGACCAAGCATATATCAATCCACATCTACATGTATAACCTACACCCTCAAAAAATGCTTGAAATTCGACAATAGAGATCATAATCAAAGCAATGCATATTGAGACATGTACATGTAATATGGTAGGGTACATATCCATCCTCTAATTATAATAGATAAAAAAACATCCCATTCAAACCTTTAGCCCAAATCATAGAAGAGTTAGAACAAGGTAATAGTTTGATACACAAATGGGCACTACAACCCTCCTTAGGGGATTGAATTACTACTATAAGTCAACAAGATCAATAAATAAGCATCACAACACACTTCACACCAGCTAGGAAAATAACATTACAGAAAATTATAAAGGTTGACCCATCACAAGAAAACTCATGCAAGATAGAGCTATTTAATAGCATACAAGACATAGTAAATGAATGTTACAAAATGATAGTTATGCTCACAATAGAATGTTCTAATGGTTAAAATTCAACATATAGTTAGATTATATGTAACTATTAATTTTTTTCATGATTACATAATAACTCACTCATTTTAATGCATTTTTATACAAAATCAAAGACATACGTAAATATTCTCTACACATAGATTATAGAAGGTCAACAACTCATAGACAACTACATTAAATATAGAGTTTTCATGATTTTACACATTTTTTATTTACATCATAGCCCGATCAACAACAAATGGATTACAAATCGGTCCATAGGGAATTCCACAATCAAATCATAAAACTAAGAACTAGTGCTAAGCAACCAAAAATGATGTAAACATATGGCCTTAAAAATATATACTTGGGGTCTCAATAATTTTGGATGAATGACTGATTGATGCAGAGAGACTCTACCTCCCAAATCACACACATTTCAAGCCACTCAAATGACTTGATTTAAATCTAAAATAACTTTAAAACAACAAGGTAATTTTAATAGAAAATTTGAATCTTATGTTCTACTGATAATCCTAAAAAGAAATTACAACCAAGTTGCTCTAAAATTACAATGTTTTCAGTCCTATCGACACATGCAATTATATGAAATCTGATATAAATCAACAAATATCTGATGTAAAATCAGCAAATAAGAAAGAGGAAACTACAAGGAATTCATCCCACACTTGAGAGTGACAAATACACTCTAATATTTGTCCTTTAACTTGCAAAACTCAACTTGCAATTGTCAAACTGCAATCTCAAACTCAACCCCTTAGTACATAGACACACAAGGGCTCATAATACCACCATAAAACATTACCATGGGTCAAAACAAGGTTCCAAAAAACCATGGTAAAATTCCATACGATCCCAACTTAGTGGACAACCTCTAAACATAGAAAATTGTTTCACATGACCTCCACATGGCCACCACTTTCATATCCAATCAAGTGGTTGTCATAAAGATGCTTTGTAAATCCTCCAAACCCCAATAATAGCACATGAAAAGACATGCAAGCTTGGGTTTTCCAATTTGGGTAGCATGCAAATGACATGTGCCAACATGCATAGGCATGCATGACAGAAGTCACTAACTTCCAAAATGGATGCTTATGTTTAGTATTCTTACAAGATGCTCTTTCAAGCCACTACTGACAAGTGTTCACAAATTACTTCCACCTTCCAAAGTGGGTGCATTGGTAAAGGATTCATTCATTATGCCTTGTAACTTCCATCAACATGTGTCCAACTCCCCTGTAAGATGCCACCTTAAGGACTTGGATAAATATTTATGCCTAAAAGCCATAAAATTTATTTATCAGAACATTATTTCAAACATTGCACAAAACTTAAGTAAAATATTTCTAGTTGATGCAGGATTGCTCTCACATCCCAGGATGCTCCTGCGTAACTTATCTCTTGTTAATATAGGTAGTCAACAAAATGCCATATCACTAGGAAGATAAATGAATAATGAACATCCCATATTGGTCCATATTACTTCCATCCTCAAAAGTATCTTATGACTACCTCCCTATATACACTCAACCAAGGTTTTTTCTTCATCAACATGGTGAGAATAACATCACAACACAAAGACAAATATTTTCAAAACAATTCTAGTTTGATAATCACAAAATTCAAAAACACTAAAAGAAAGAAATTTTAATTACAACAATAAATAAATATGATCATCTTATTTGTGATATAAGACTTTGCCTTTCTTTTCTATGATTATTTCAAATAACTCATCATCCAAGGATTGAGAACACAAAATGATCACTATTTAAGAACAACTTGTTGATCATTATTTACTCAATATCCTTTTAAAGATTATAAATATTTAAAATTATTTTGCATTCATTTAATGAGGTGTATTAATTCATGATTGATATTAGGATTTAATTGAATGCTAACCACCACTTGCATCCTTAACAAATGTTTCACCCAAAATACTACCATTTCTTCATTTGAGCCATATACCATAAATGTTTCAATTAGGAGGCAAAGAGAAGGTAAGATTTTTAGCTTTCCATCAACCAAAAGTCATCTACAACATCTTTTGTTTCTTTACAAGGGAATTCATAAAATTCTTTATTATTGTCTTCATATGAATATAATATCTTTTAGCCTTGTTTATTATTTATTGTTCAAATACTTGACTTTTCAAAAAAATCATTTTCTCCTAGCATAAGAGAACTAAAAAAAACATAAGGGTTGAATAGAACCTTCTCTATTTATTTACCAAAGTTCTAACATGATTAAGTAGTAATTAATTTTTTAATACTTGTTTTATGTTGAGAATCATTCAGATATTTTTTTCTATCTATTTACAACATTTTTTACTACTTCTTCAGTACTTACTACATTTGAAGCATGTTTTGCAATCCTTTTCACCAAAATCTACTTTAGGGATATAGGTAAAAATAAGAATATAGTTTTGGTTATTTAGGCTTGGTTAATCAACATTAGAAATTAACCTCAATAATTTATTAGAACATGTTGCAAAGTCCCTCATCATTTCATCATGCTGTAATTTATGCATATTATGTTTGTGGCCGATCTAGTTGATGGTTTCAACGAATAACCTAGTATATATGGATATGCAGATATATCGATTGGTGTTGATTGATTGTGAATTGTATGTGCAAGCATATGTGGAGAAGTAGAAGTGCAAATTTTAGTTTGTGTTGAGCTTTGACTATCATATTCTTCAATGTGACAAAGTTTTGAGATAATGAATGTGTGAGTTGTGTTTGCCATGATATTGTTCACTTGACACAGTTGTTCAAGGGAAGTTTCATGATCAAGAGATCTTGTTCATTTCAATTCATCATTTTCTTGTGCCTACCAGAAGATAATATGTCCTTTTGGCAGCTTGTGTATATTTGTATCTTGTCGTAAAGCAGCGATATTTAGTAATGCAAGTCCATTGTATCTCACCTAGAGATTATGCATCTTAGTAATTCAAGTTCACAACTCTGGATAGTTGTGAGACCTAGGATCTTGTTAGTTTTCCCAAAATAAGAAATCCCATTGGATGCAAGTTGGGTTATGTTAGAAGTGAAGAGGATCACCGTGTTTATATTAAGGTTATTGATGATGAGTTATTAATTATTGTGTCATGTCCCTTTTTCTAAAAATAACACTTACTAAGTCCCCATTGGCCAAAAATAGTAAGTCAACTATGATGAGCTACATTTGGAACTTGATTATTTATTTAATATTCATAGTGCCCCCTTTCCAAAATAAGCACTTTCTATTTTTAGTAAGCTCAACTTTTCAAAAATAATAAATCAGGACTTTTGGAGAAGACTGAAAAAATAATATCATTTTGGGTGATTTAATCAAATCAACAATAGTGATTTATCATCGTAGATATTATTTTGAATTTTCTACTCAAATGATGGTGTGGGTTCTTGGAAAGTTTTATTTTAGCAACATTTTGAATTTCATTCCCGTTTGACATTTGTTGGCAAATGGTAAGTTTCCTTGGGAGTTGTAGGAGTTTGGAGACATTTGGAAAGAGGACAGTTTTCTTTCCTTGGGATTGGGATTTTTGGAACTCACTTTGGTTTGAATTTGAATTTCGAAAGTGATTTCATATATGCTTGGAATTGGCTCCATTTGGATTCATTCTATCAAGTGTTATTTTCAACAGGCGAAAGCTATTTTCCTTTAGAGGCTGGTAAACCAAATAAGGTGAAATATCCAATGCTGATAAAACAAGGAGATTGAGGCTCAAGGGTAGTGGGTCTAAGGTCTCTAGACAAAATCTCACCCAGAGATTGTATGTGTGCAAAGGATCTTTGTAATTGTATTGTTTTCTTAGGGTGTTTGTAGGTGTTTGTAGAAGTTTGGAGTGCTTAGGGTAGAAGATTAGTTACACTTTGGTGTTGTTGTTTTTAGCAACATATTTTGTTGTTTATATGATATTGTTGAAGCTCCATTTTAATTATAAAAAAAATATCAGGAGTTTGGAGGATTTATTTGAAGTTTGTAGATTGATTTCCTTAATGTTTGAGCTTCTATTTTGGGAGGTCTTTGCGATTTATTTTGAAATAGATATTATGATGGTTTTATGATGTATTTAGTAGTAATAATGATGTCAATAATAGTAATGGAGAATATTTTTGGTTGCATTAAGTTTTAGGTTCATTAAGTGGCGTTTTCATGAAATTCATTAATACCCGATTTTACAAAATGAATTTGAAGTAGAATTTAAAGAAATTACCAAATTTGATCTAATTTTCAGCAATGGTTATTACATATTGTCTTGTATGATGATGACATGTTGTTTATTGGTAACAACAAGGTGATGATTAGAGAGCTCAAAACTCAACTTTCTGGCACATTTGATATAAAGGATTTGGAGCTGCTAGACATATTCTTAGGATGGAAATCAACAAGGTTCAGATTCATAGAAAATTTTGATTAAGTTAGACTACGTATATTGACTCTATTTTGTAGATATTTAAAATGCAAGACTATAAACTAGTAAGTATTCCATTTTCGGTTGGTACTAAGTTGAGTTTAGATGTGTCTTGATTTTGATGATGATAATGAAGAGATGTCTATTGTTCCTTATGCTAGTGTCATTGGTAGTTTAATGTATGCAATGGTTTGTACTAGACCATATATAACCCAAGAAGTGGGAGTTCTAAGAAGGTTTATAGCATTGGAATTTTGCTAAAAGGGTATTAAGATACTTGTGAGGTACTTTTGATTACTGTTGGTTTATAATGATGTAGATTAGTCATTGGACATATAGGGTTTTGTTGATGCAGATTGGGCAAGTCACTTGGATAGTCAAAGGTACACTAGTGGCTATGTGTTTACTTTGTTTAGAGGTGTAGTGAATTGGATGAGTAAAAGATAGCCTATAGTTGCATTGTCCACCACTGAAGCAGAGTATATGGCTTCTACACATGCCATCAAGGAGGTGGTTTGGTTACAAAGACTTGGTAATAGTATTGGTTTTTATTGTAGGACAGTGAGGATTGGCTGTGACAGTTAGAGTGTCATATGTTTGGCCAAAAATCCTATGTATCATGCTCGTACTAAACATGTTGATGTTTAATATCACTTTGTACAAGAGATGGGTGAGAGTGCACAAGTCTTGATTGAAAAAGTTGACACTTTGGATAATGTTGAAGATTCTCTTACAAATCCAATAACCACAGATAATCTCTCTTGGTGCAGGAAGACCATGGGCCTTGATCATTGTACTTGATTTGTAGTTTGTATCTCTATGGGGTAATTTACAATGTATGATGTCAAGTTAGAGAATGTTAGGATTTAGGTTCCATCAACCTTGTAAATCCTTTATTTATTATTTTCTTAATGTATTTTGTAATTTTACCATAAGAGGCTAATCTGTTTAACCAACGGTGGTGAAAGAGACAATGTAAAGGAAAAGTTACTTCTACCGTTTGTCCTCGAAGAAAAGGACAAAATAGCTAGGTGACCCCTTTTGGAAGCTTCTATTTTGAGATGGTTGGACACTTTTTAGGGGTTGTAAGAGCATCTATGATGGTTATGACAATCATTATTTATTCTATGACAATAGTCATGACAGAATCCTTATGCAAGTGCCCATGCATGAGAGATGCCTTATGACAGTTGTAAGAGAATCTAGAAGAGGCTATTTTTGGGTATTTTTGACTCATTTCAAGGAGATGCATGTGATTTTCTCGAGGTGGTTTTGTAGCATGTTGTTTGGTGATACCTTGGTGATATTCATCCTCACAAATCTCTATAAATTGGGGCCTTAAGCTAAAGTGATTCACTCAATCTTGTTTAGTTTCCAAGATAACAAAGCGTGGTTAGATTTTATGGCTCGGTCTACAAGAGAAGTGTATTGCTGTTGTAATCTTCATTTGATTAGTAATATATTTGCCTCTCTTTCTATGGTGAAGTTTTTTTCCAAAAGGGTTTCTCCATGTAAATATGGTGTTTCATGTGTCATGGTTTTCAAGACTGTTCTTGTTTTGATTCTACAATCACTTTGATAAGGGTTAATCTTAGTTGCAGATTTTCAATAATATTCATTTAAAGTTCACATTGCAAGCTTTCTTCACCTTGTTTTACAACACTTACTATGTCTATAGAGGACTGCCGAATCATCTATTATGCAATACTAATGATTATCAAATGCATAACTATAACATGAATGTTAATGAATAATAACTTGATAACTATGTCAAATGATAACTAGGATTATCAAAATGATAACTTGATAACTATGCAAAACAAAATTGATCATAACTTGATAATTATGAATTGAAACAAGAAAAAATATTATCTAAATGATAATAAATAAATAGCTAAAAATAAACAATAGAATAAGTAAATGATCATTAGTAAACACCATAATTAATATCACCATATTTAAGATTATTTAGAATGATCAAAATTTTATCAATATAAAATTATAACCTATATTGCAAAGTGTAGAGGAGGAGATTTGCTGCTTTCAAGATGATAAGGTCTTAAAGAGAAAAAAGCCCTCGGTTACCTCAATTGACTACTGCTCAAGTGAACTAGAAAATAAATTCTTAAAACTAAATCTTATATTATGCTTAATAATGAATGTAAGATGAAAATGCTTAATAACTTGAAAATGTGGTATGCTAAAAATATTTAGTCTATGAAAATAGAAAATATGGAAAACACAAATTATGATATCAAATGGATTAAGCCTCGACTTTGGATGCTAGCACTTTGCATGGACATCTGTGTGACCTCACGTTGTTGTCTGTATGGAAAGAATACATTTAGGCTACCAAAATGAAGTTCTTTGTCCACCAAATCTATTCATCACCTACACACACATGGAGATGAGAATAAATGTTGGGATGTATAGAGGTTTTCCTTAATCAAACCTCCTCTTCGGTGTTTTCATCTCCACGAACATTTAGGCAAGATCAAAGTAGACAAAAAGATATAAAGAAAACAGATGCGTGATAGAAACAAACCCCAATATGGAGGAGAATCCCTATCAAAATAAATAATAGATAATAAATGAGATCATAAAATAATATAGGAGATCATGAGACAAATTACAAGAGAGTGTTACTAGAATGCTTGGCTCCCCTCTTGAGATCATAGACGTGATAGATGAGATCAGAGATGAGCCTTGACTACTATGAGAGTCCAAGAGTTGAGAGTATTTCAAGAGGGACTTAATATGAGAGGTTAAAATATGAAGACGAGATGAGAAAGATGTTTTAGAGAGTTGCTAGAATGACCAATTGAGAAAGAAAGATCTAGTTTTGTTGCTTGGAATGGGTGGGAGTATCCGAAAACAAGTGCATTTGGATGCTAGGACATGCGTTGAAGGCAAACTTGCCGCACTTGTGTTTCAACAATTTATTCTAAAATTCAAACTATAGGATGCTAACACTTCATTATTGCTATCTATGAAGTTGGTCTCGTCAAATATTGATTATTAATTTTGTCATAAATGCACCAAATGCAATGCACAATTTAAAAATTGGCACATGGTGCAATTTGTGATCATACACCAAGATATCAACTTAATGAAGAAGATAACTAAGGTAAAATAAACAAGAAATAATAAATCTTTTTTCCATCAAATGATAATGTTTGCAAGAAACTTGTGATCATCAAAAATCATTAATGTACAATATGCTAGAAATATGAAAACCCATGAATATTGTTTCATTGATTGATATCAATTTAAACGTAATCCAATCATCAACTCTAAATTGACATATTGATACCATATAACTCTAAATTGCTAGACCTATATTACATCAAAAGTGACATCAATATGTCATATAGATTAGATTATAATCTATGAACTTATCTAATAATCAAATATTAAACTGTGCAAAGCCTATGGATGGCTTTAATTCTTCAAATCAAAAAATCCTTAATGATAGCTAATACTTTCAAAACTTAAACTTTTAGATTTTAATGTTTAGTTTTAATGTCAAAATCTAGAATTTAGATCTTAATCTCTATACTTCGAAAACCTACTCTAACTAAGCATCAAACCCTTAACAAAGCATTATCAATAAAGTTAAATATTTTTTAAACATTTTAGTGAACAAATTTCAAGGAAATCTCGAAATGATAAGATTCAAATTGTAGAATGCTGAAAATTGCATTTCAGAAGTCATCATGTTAATTGTTAATTGATAGACAGTAATTAGGTAGTTCTCTACTCCCAAGCAAGATAAATGTAATAATTGCATGATATGCATAAATTAGATTTTGATTTAAAGGTTTTAGAGCATGACCTTTTCTGCATCCTCATTGGCTACATGACATAAAAAGAAATGAGCAACTATTGAAACATGAAGAAAGGTAGAATTTTGACATTAAAAGAAATGGACAGCTATTAAAACATTGCCAAAAACATGAAGGCAGGCGGAATTTTGCCATATATTAAAAAAAATGGAATGGACAGCTATTGAAACGGGAAGAACGGTAGAAAAAAGCACAGACAGGCCGCACAATCTATTTGACATTTGATAAAGTACAACGAAATATAATAGATAAAACTTTAGAAACTTTCAAGCATATTCAAACAGGCGTAAGGCCAAATTTCACTACCTAACCATTATAAAAATGTGAGTTTTGGCATGGACTTCCGTAAGTAGAATGAATTGCAAATGTCCTGATAAACATGCAACTAAAATGATGGATAGTACGCAACATCAGATAGAAAATCACACATACAAAAATGTGAAAATTTAAATCAGGAACGTGAATTGTATGATAAAATGTCTCAAAGAAATTTAGTCAAATTGTGTGCGATGGTTATATGATCCAGATTGGACGGCTTAAATCACACACACTAAGCTTTGACTTTTATATTTAAAAGTATTAAACACTCAAAGTTGACTAACATCCTCCAGACTTAATATGTTCCTTAGTGTGTGTGGTTTAAGGCTGGCCAAGTAAGCCAACATAGATTTGTTTAAAAAACTTACAAATGAATGCAGATAATATTGCTGATTTTAGAATTGTAATAAACTGCTGCCAATGGCTCTTTCTCTCATCTTCTTTCTATTGCTAATTGTGGAACGATAATATTGCTTTTCATCTTTAGATATTTGTCATGCGACGAATGGTTTAAATCACTCACACTAAGCTTTGACTTCTAAACTTAAAAGTGTTTAACATTCAGAATTGACTGAAATTCTCTAAGCTTAAGGTGTTGCTTAGTGTGTGGTTTAAGGCTGGCCACCATGCAACAACACTGCCTCATACACTACAAATGAAGTTCTTATAGATGCCACCAATGCAATGAAATCCAGTGCATTGTAGTGTATATAATAGAATAATCTACTCTATATATAAATGAAATGAATGAGAAGAGCAACAAAATTTGGTCAACCTTAAATAAGCATCAATCTTAAGGGAAGTTTTGGATGGAAAATGTATAACTTTTCATACTCTATACCAATGTCGTGTCTTATTTTTGGTTTTGAGTGTGTAATTATTTTTTTCGACATTTCAGATAAACTCTATGATCCATTATCAGGAATAGAGCAGACGAAAAAATAAATGATGATGGATCATGGAATTTCATACAAATGTCAAGAGAAAAAATTCTACCATCAAAATCTAAAATAAAATACAACATTTCATTTATTTTGCAACTAATATTTATCCTTGATATTATAGAACATTTTTTGAATTATATTAGTTATTAACATTGATTATTATTAGCCTTCACAAATGATATGAGTCTTAAAAGATTCTTAGATTAATATTAGAATGAAAATAAATAATGAAAAATCTCATTAATTATAAATTTTAACAAAATTATAAATGAATAAAATTATATTATTTTTAATTTTAATTTAAAGAATGCAGAGGAGAAAGAGGGATGTGATAGGTTAAGACTTTTTGTGTTGAATATTTGCATTCTAAATAATATAATTATGATGGATTTTTGGTGTTTGTTTTACTTTCATAAGATTTTTATTATATAAATTAATATCGCTTGTATTTCATGTAGTTTGTATGTTATTTCATGTTTTTCTTTTTTTGAATAAAGGGGTAAACACTTTATTGAAAATTAGACACAAGAATTACAAAGAGAACCAGAGCCTCGAGGCCCCAAAAAAGAACTACAAAACCAGCCCCAGATCAGCCAGCTTCATAACCATCCATTTCCTCAGTAAAAATGTTCTGCAAGTCCTGACAGTAATCCATGGAGAGATGCTCCCAACCTTCAACTTTCCAATCACTACCATGTTCCGAGGCCCACTTGGCCAAACAATCAGCCACTCTATTCCATTCACGAGGAATGTGGATGAAAGACACCTGCTCCATTAAAGAACTAATTTGAAGAATCTGTTGAACAATCCTTGCCAACTGCCACTGAATCCCACTCACCTTTTGCTCAGTCAACAAGTTAACAACAATTTGTGAATCCGATTCACAAATTACCTTCCTACGTCCCAACGTCCAAGCACGCTCTAGGGCATAGAGAATCGCAAATCCCTCCATAAAATTATTAGACTACCACCCTTTATGCACCGAAAAGAGGAAAACCACCTCCCCCATGCTATTCCTGCCAACACCACCAACTCCAGCAGGGCCTGGGTTACCCCTAGAGGAGCCATCAGTGTTAATCTTGATAAACTCATCCTAAGGGGGTGTCCACCTTCCCACCCTTTGCACCTTCTTCATAGCACATCTACCTCTCCTGACACAAGCTGAGGCAGGAGACAACTCCTGCAGACCAAGCCTACTCACAATATCTGCCTCGTCTCTACCCAGAGGAAAATTCACCTCACATTTAGCTTCCACTGTCTCCCAGATCATAACCATGATCCTATTCAAAACTTGCTGAACAAACAATCTGACCTCACGAAAGATCCTCCTGTTTCTCTCGAGCCAAATCTGCCATAGAATGAAGATGGGCCCAATATACCAGATAGTCTGGAGGAAGGAGGACAAGATAGGAGGTCTGCCCAAACTACTCTAGAACTCCACCAGAGAATCCGTGTGAACACAAGGATGCTTCCACACCCCCCACCAGTAATGCCAAATAAGCAAAGAGAATGGGCATCTAAAGAACAGGTGTGAGGAATCTTCCTCCTAATTACCACACAAAACACAAATAGAAGGCCCCAAGAATCCCCGCTTGCGGATATTGTCCCAAGTTAGGCATCTATTCAAAGCCAAAGTCCAAGCAAAGGAGTTACGCTTCGGCCAAGAAAAATTATTCCACACATGTTTCCACCAGTGCACCTCTCTTCCCTCTAGTCTTCGGTTCAACAGTTCCCGGTATCCACTAGCCACAGTAAAGATGCCCTTAGGATTTGGAGACCAAGAAATCCCATCCCTATCCTTGAGGGAACTACAGTGTCTACTCGCCAAAATGCCATGCAACTCAGCACACTTTTCCTCCATCCCATCAACCGACCACTCATTAGGAGCCTTCCACTGCTCCAAATCCAGCCACCCACACCTATAAACAGCCTTGAAGTCACTCACTCTTGACCACCTTGCCTCCAAAAACCTCTGGCACAGATTCCCAAGGTTAGGAAACTGATCAAGGATGGGGGAAAATCAATCCCAAGAGTCGTTCCAGAAAAGGACCTCTTCCCCCCTCCCGCAAATCCAAAAGAGTCCTGCCTTAATGAGAGAAGCCCCCCTCTTGAGAGTATACTAGATCATTGAGCCCTTTCCCTCAAGTGGATATCTAGGGATTTCCTCCATTGGGATCCTCTACATATATTTGTTGGCCAAAATCCTAGCCCAGCCTCAATCCTACTCAACACACCACCTCTAGTACAGTTTAGCTGCCAGAGCTTCCCCAAATAAAATAGACTGCCTTAAACCAAGCCCCCCCGACTGCTTCAGGCTACACACCAAGTCCCAATTGACAAGACTCCATTTGGAAGAGGAAAGATTGCCTGCCCATAAGAATTGCCTAGCTAGAGAATCCAAACCCTTCAAGAACCACTTATGAGCCACCTGAAGCATACATTGATATATTGAAAGTGCCTGAACCACCGACTAAATCAGTTGAACCCTCCCAACAAAGGATAGCCATCTGTGAGTCCAGTGATCAACCTTCGTGCAAAATTTATCCAAGATACCCTGCGATGACCCCCTAGGAGGGTTACCAAGAGAAATAGGAATACCCAAATAATTCAAGGGCAGAGAGCCAACTTGGAATCTCAAGATAAGAGAAATCCTCCTTTCAATAGTTCTAGGAGTGTTGAAAAAGAGGATAGAAGATTTATCCTCATTGATCAACTGGCCCGAGGCCGCAAGATAAACATCCAAAACCTTATGCAGATTAGTAGCTTCTCTGATCTGAGCAAGTCCCATAAGGGCTGTGTCATCCACAAACTGCAAATAAGACTGTGGCTGCAAGTCATTACCCCATCTCCAACCCTGAATAATACCCAGACCCACATTATGCTTAATCAACCTCCCCAGACCCTCAGCCAAAAGAATGAATAAATAAGGGGAGAGGGGGTCCCCCTGGAGGAGACCCCTAGAAGCACCAAACAGCTCAGTATGGTCTCCACTGATAAGCATAGAGAAAGAAGTAGACGTAACACAACTCATAACCCACTAGATCTAGTCATCAAAAAAACCAAAAGCCCCGAGGATCTTCTGGAGGAAGGACCATCGAACTCTATCATAAGCCTTAGCCATATCTAGCTTGATAAACATAGTTTTTTCCTTGGAGGTTGCCATGGAATGAATGGTCTCCGTAGCAATGGCCACACCATCCAAAATTTGGTGCCCTTCCACAAACCCACTCTGCTCCTCAGAGATAACATTCCCCAGGCACTTCTTCAACCTATTCTCTATCAGCTTAGAGATGATCTTATAAATCACATTACAGAGAGAGATAGGGCGGAACTAGCTTAACCAGTCGGCCCCATCACACTTGGGGATTAGAGCAATGAAAGTCGCATTCAAAGCCCAAAGCATTTGCTTATTCCTCTGGGACTCCTTGACTACTTCCAGTAAATCCAGTTTGATAATATCCCAGAACTCTTGAAAGAATTCTACTGGGAACCCATCTGGTCCAAGAGCTTTTCCTTTCCTCATGTGAAAAACAATCCTCTCAAGTTCTTCCAACAAAATAGGAGCCAAAAGCTGCTCATTCATCTCCCCTGTGACAAGAGAAAGAATGCAAGCAAGAACTTGATTCTCCTCCACCATTTCCCCCTAAGAGTCCTCATTGAAGAGGGTCCGAAAATATTGTAACGACTCCCTAGAGATCTCCTGCAAGGATAAACACTGCTCACCTCTATCATTGACCAGAACAGGGATGGAATTTCCATGTCTTCTTGCTTTCACTGAGTTGAAGAAGAAAGAAGTGTTCTTGTCCCCCTCCTGAAGCCAATCAATACGAGTTCTCTGTTTCCAGTATATTTCTTCCCTAAGATCCCATTCCTCTACCACCTTGATAGCCCTGTCTTCCTCCCTAAGCAAGGCCTCAGACAACCCATGTTCTCTAATTTCACTGGTGATGCCATTCAGCATAATTTGAGTAGCTTTCTTAGAATGAAAAATGTTCCCGAAACCCTGACGGTTCCACTGTTTAAGCTGAAACTTAACAAATAGCAGCTTCTTGGCAAAAGTGTACATGGCAGTGCCAAAGGCCGGCCTCCCTTTCCTCCACCACTCCGCTCCAAGAACCTACAAAGTAGGATCTCAAAGCCACATAAGTTGGAATTTGAATGAAGGAGAGCGAGCAACCCAAGCCGAAGAAGAAACTAGCTTGATGGGCTAGTGATCTAACCCTCTCTAGTCAAGAATCTCAGAACTTGTGGACCACCCCCCACCAATCCAAAAACTAGAAACCAGAAAATGATCCAACCTCTCTACAATCCAATACTGTCCCACCCTCCTATTTGTTGTTCATAAAAAATGATTAACCTAAGTTCACCTACAATCCTTCTATGAAATGACCAATTTTAGTCTATGAAACACATCAGGGCTTGGACAACATAACATAGGACCCTAATTGATCCTCCTGTACTTCAGGTTCTGCTAGACCTAGGGGGGGACACCCTTTTGATGCATGAAATTAACTCATTACACACTTATGACAACATCAAACAATAAGCAGATAGATCATTTCACAAGCTCAACAAGTTAGGAAACACTACAGATTGGCTAGATCTGTACAAACAATAGGATGAAATAGAGCTTGGAAAGAATAGAACACAAACCCCTAAACATAAAGGGAAAAGATTTTCTTTAAAATGTATAAATCTGAACTATCCCCAAATATGCAAGACTAGTGCCTTGTTCATTGGGCACAAAGACACACACAGAACTGCAAATGTGCATCCTAGTCACAAATTGGTTCTCCTTAAACAATATTCCTGCATTAATACCTTATACTAATGCATTACTCAATTTATTCACAAAATTATCAGATCTAGGACAAATTCCATTATTTATGATTGATTACAGAGTTTAAAACCTTCATTGAAGGATACCTATAAACAATCACACAATCTCCTTGAAATTGACAAATTTCATCCTCCTTAAGGATTCAATTCATAATAATGAAATACATACACAAAGACAATATTGTGGGAAATTTACTCATGCCTGATACAAGTAAGATCTGCAACTAGAAAACAATCTACTATCCTGCAATGTAACCTCTATACCCTGAAAGGATCCATAGAATTTTACAAGTTTGGGTAAAAAAATTTAGAAATGGAAGCCATGAAAACTGGAGCCCTCCCTCCAAAATTTTGGAACCCTTACAAATGAGAAGAAATGGGAATAAGAAGAGGAGGGAAAAAGATCAGATTTGCATAACATACTGCCAAGTGTCTTCTCTTCTAACTGAAATTCATTTTCTTCCTCCTTCCCATGGAAAATTCTCTAAAAATATCCCAAATTTGTTAAAATTAACTACATGATTCAATCCCTTATCCCGTGAGCTTTCCGGTGATATATAATACTTGATATTTTGGGCAAAAATGAGCTTTTGGGCGAATTAATCCCTTTTATGCCTCCATCATTTAAATTTTTTGAGTTTTTTATATAGTTGAAACTATATATTTAACTTTGATTTTCACCTATTTTTGGCCTGACGCCCTGCCATGTGTTGGCCTCTGATTCGCTGATGGGTCCACTAGGCGCCACCTGGGAGGACACCTCACCTTTCGCCACTTGGACACCTCGTCACCGCCACTAGACTGCTTGTTTGTCACCACGTGTCCGCCACATCATTGCCACCTCAGAGTCACTGGACAAGACTCGCGAGATGGACCTCCACCTGAACCTGCCACATCACCTTTCACCTTTACGCGAAGGGTAACGTGTGAGCAACTTCGGCTTGTGAATCAACGTTGACCATCAGATCTCCATGAACTTGCTCAATTTTTACCATTCACTTTTTCGCATGTGCTTTTCGCCATTTCGCGAAGGGTAAGTTTTGATCATCTTCCCTTCACGAATCAACGCGCACCGTAGATCGTTGATGAACTTTCTCACCGGTTAAGTCGCCCGTTCTCTACAAAATTTTCCTTGAGAACCATGTCTGCGTGGGGTCCACCTGGTCGCCACTTGTCGACCTCCTTGGTCGCCTCGAGAAGTGCACCCACACATGTGGGGTCCGCCTTGGGGCCCAACAAGCTCCTTGTGTCAAAATCCTCTTGAGGCTTTGACATTATGAATGGGTGAAGTGTTGCTTTTAAATACTAAAATATCCCATCGCCCAACGAATGTGGGATAAATGCATTTTCCTGGGATTGCAATTTCTGAGCTTTTCCCTGAGACTTTAATGGCTTCTCTTCCTCATCCACCATGCACAGGGGCTTCATTGGTTTCCATGACATCTTCTATTTGCCATGTTTTTGCTTGGAGTTACCATGGTGAAGGAGGGGGATTGCTTTATACCTGCATATTGCATCACTTAGAAGTTTTCTATGGTCCTTCTACCAGCCATCACGTGCCACAAGCAGGGAGGAATTTGGCATTTTGACTTGCCAAATCTGTATTTGCAAAGAATTATTTACATTTTATTGGAGTTTCTAATGCTCTCTTCAAACACGCACAGGAGGTTTAGCATTGACCCCTTCACACTCCACATTTCAAGGATTTGCTTAATGCCTGCCAGTGCATTTGATGGAGGGTTTCAACGTGGCTGCTAATGCTTTTGTAAAAGCTTCTTCTTGAGGCTCTCCTCATCCACGCAGGGAGGAGCTAGATGCATGGCGTGGAGTTTGGCATGCATTTGTTGTTGCATTCATTTTAACCATCCCTTTACTCTCCCACTCTCCACGCAGGAGCTCACGATAGGGGAGATTGGATGCTGGCACTTGCACTTGCACTTACATTTGCATGAAATTTTCTACAGCCTCTTCAACCACGTGAGGATTTACCATTTGTTCTAAACTTTCCCCTTCATCCACGCAGGGAGGAGAGAGGACTATTGTTTGCATTGGCTTGAGTTTTCAACGCTGCCCTCTTACCTCCATGTCACGCAGAGGAGAAATTGATTTGGGCTTCAAACCTGTCAATTGCCTTTGTTTCATGTTCCATGCAGAGCAGGGGGGGTGCTTATTTCATTTTGTTGGAAGTTTCTATTGCCTTAAACTCCACTCCATGTGAAGGGATGATGCTGGCAAGGGAGCTCCATGATTTCTCTGCCAGATTGCATTTTGTTGGAAGTTTCTATGTCTACTCCAAACTTCCTACACATTACAAGCATAATAAACATTTACATGCATTCCTTATTCTTCCACTCACCATTCTGCACACCAACAAAATCATGCTGAAGATCTGCAATATATAATTGTTTTCTCTGATGTAAATATCTGTACTTTATAATAGTTGAGCCTCCACTCATCAGCAATAACTCTGGCACGTCACACTTATTCTCATCACACCACATGTATTTCAACATCAATCCCTGTTGTACTTATACTCTAGTACCATTGGCACTCACCATTTTCTATTCCTTGAGATATTCTAATTGTTTATTTATTGAAAGTGAGAAAAAGACATAGGATCTGAAGTGTGTTTTGTAATGTCACATTCTCTCAAAATGGAAGCAACAAATATGCACTGCATCTATACCCAACTTGGTTATGGAAGATACATGCTTTTCTTTAAGACTATTTCGCCATAAAATTAATGCGCAGACATGAGCCAAGTCGGGCCCCAAAGTGGGTCCGGCTAAATTTTTTTTTGTTTTCATGTAACTGACCTTCGAAATGCCTCATGAACCTTAAACATACCTCTGGAAATGATTGGCACCATTTTCGGATCATCAAACTGAGTTTTGCAACTTTCAGGCGCTTGCGTCACATTTTCACATTTAATCGCGAAGACGTAATTTTCAAACCGGTCAAAACACCTTTCCGGACCTTGCCATCTGATAGATGTGTACTCTGATATACAAGCATGAACTCTGCCAAGCAGTTTCTCAAGATGAATCCCAAGTGAAGAGATATTAATGGTCAAAGATGACCAACTGGCTTTGTCGGCACTGCGGACCTGATGAAGTCAATGCACAGGCAACTCATGATGCCTTTCTTAAAAATATCAAACGATCTCCGTAGACCCTTAAATTTGAGGAATAGGTACCTTGAAGTACATGTCAAAACTTAGAATACTCAGTTCGACCAAAAGACTGACTGGGTATAAACGGTGTACTCATGAAAATAGCTACTTTAACTGATGTAGCCATGAAAGTACGAAACATTGAAACATATGGCCTAAGAAACCCTTTTGAAAACCGATCAAACGGATTGACAGGAGCTTGAAATTTAAAACATAGCTTGCCTTTTATACCAACAATATCTCAGAATAAACATTCTAACATGACGCTCATTGAGGCAACTTTTACACTTATGCCAAGCGAGGCTCCGACTAGGTCTTGAAACAGGGACTTGTGCAAACCATAAACTGCAAACAGATTGAGCTTGGTAAACTGAGAAAATGGATTCATAAAAACTTAAAATTTTGCACGGAGGCAGACTTTTATGCATACAATTAAATGCAATTTGAATTTCTTCATGACGATCAACATGGAAAAAGATATAAACACTCAAAGTAGGCTACTCAATAAAATCTGCATTTGCACCTAAAATGCACTTTCAGCTCACCCCTTGAAATGGGTACCCGATAAATTGATCGAAACTGAATTCTGAAAAGTTGCATAATACTTCATTAGCTAAATGAAAGGTGTAGGACATGCTTCCCAGGCCTTACCATTTGAATCAACTGGCTCCATTTTACCCTCTCTCTAACTAGGCTATTCAAACTGACTCATTTTATGACCATTTGGAAATGCAGAGCAAAATTTTGAAATGGGCCTCAAAACTTGACCAAATTTAATGAGTCCCAACACTATTGTTCCAAGTGAACAAACCATTACAAGGCTTAATGTCAACAAGATGCAACAATGATATACTATCTTGAAAAAGGTAAGAAGAAGGTTCCAACCGCATAACACTCCCCTTCTTTTCACTCAACTCAAGGATGGCATTGAAATCTCCCACCATAATCCAAGGATGAAAAGGGACTAGCCTTCACATACAAGAAATATGAGACCATAAGTTCTGCTTACCCTGAAGATCAGTAGGAGCATAAATGTTAGAAAACAAGATGAGCTCCCCAGTCTCAAGACTAGAGACAATCTTGAATAATGAAGATCTGGAGGCAACCCACTAGACAAGGTGAAACCTTAAAGGGTTCCAAAGATAGGCCACCCCTCAAGAGGAACTAGCTGCCTCAATACACTGACACTTGCCTCACACCAGACCCATCATACTCTCCACCGAAAGTTTAGTTTCTTGCAAGAATAGGACATCAAGTGAATGATTCCTAATCAAATCTCGAACAAATTTTTATCTAGGGCCACTGTTCAAGCCCCTCACATTCCATGAAAGAACAATCATTTTGGAGGATTGGAAAAGTGAGAATCCAGAGTCTTTACTGACCCTGACTCAACCAAATTCTCCCCCATCAATTTGATCTTATCCAAATCCTTCTTTCTACCAACCTTAGAGTTCTTCTCTGAAGCACTTTTCTTAATATCTTTTTGATATAGACCTAGGTGAACGGAGGACTTATTACTTTTACCCCCATCTTGTTCCAATTTCAGAGCTGACGAAGAACCCTTGCCCCCCAACCACATTCACTTCCAAACCAGAAGTGAGTCCCAATTAGACCCCTACTAGCTGATCCATCTCCATTTGCTAGCTTCCCACCACTTGTTGAGCATGGGAGAAGTCCTCAATCACTCTTTCTGGAGCCCCCCTGATGCACCATGGTCCAAAGGGGTTAACGCCGGGTTCACCTCCTGCTGGCTAAGGTCATCCAGGGCCTCGAATCTGTTAAAGGTATCCTCCTCATGTCTCTCCTATAAGGACCTCTTTTGTCCTCGATTCCTGTTCTTTGTCTTAACTGAGACAAAGCCATCAACACCTGCAACTTCGACTGACATAGCAGGTTTTCCTTTATCCGTCCCATCAAGGCTGTGGGTCGGCGGTTGAGGTTGGCGCACAACCGGTTTATATCTAGGACACTTGCACTGTAAATGACCATACTCATGACACAGACGACACCGAAATGGTAAAGTCTCATAATCTAACTGCTAAAGCCAAGAATAAGAGCCCGCACACATATCTATAGCATCTAGTAAAGGTTTACTAAGATCAATTTCAACACAGATACGCACAAAGGTCATAACCTTTCTCCCCAGGGTTTGTGTTGAAGATCCCACTGGCTTTCCAAGTAGTGCAACAAGCATCTGAAGCACATCCTCCCGACAACATTCCACTGGAAAACGTGGTAAACGAACCCACACTGGAACCCTATTCCGAGGGAGCTCCTCCGAAGGGTTAAACCCTACATGCCAAGGTTTGATGAACAACCCTACCTAGTTGTAAAAATATGAGCCTCCTTCAAAAACCCTATTTTGATCCTCCATGCAGTTGAAAGTAACCATGAAGTAATTGTTTGCTAGCAACATAATCTCCATCTCCCCTTCCGGTGCCCAAGTCCTCTGCGCCCAGTTTTCCAAGAACTGCAAAGAAACCCTCATTCCCAAAAACTTGCAATGTAGCGAGTATTTTGAAAAGTACTCAACATCTTCAGCTATCATCTCTGGAGGAATAACCGGCCTCGGTCGCTCGCTGCATCTTTCCAAACAACCGTTAACCTTCATAATCCGAGAGCCACCAACACTACCCAACCCCAACTCTGAGGCCAAAAAGCTTATTATCAAAAGTCTTGGTACTTTGGGATGGGGTTTTTGAACCTACCACAACCCGAAAATCCATGATGGGAGGTTCCTTTGAAGCCTCTCCCCTAAAAATCAACACTGAACCTCACAAAAAAGCCCCACCCCAAAGGCCGAGCAAGGAAACCCGACAACAAAAAAACCACCCCTACCAAGCACCACCGAGAGGTAGCGCAGATCGCAGCCCCCTGCCCCACTGAAAAGAAAGAGACAAAAGAAACCCCCTAACCCCACAAGCTCCCCCCACGTCGGCGCAAAACCAACCCCCCAACCCTGCACCAGCACCCCTACCACGACACCCACGCAGCCTCCAGCACAAGGCATGACCGACCAAAAAGCTGCCTCACCCTGCACCCAAACCCTCTGCCCTCCATGTTATTTCATTTTCTTCATTCAATGTTATTAAATAATATTTTGACTTATATAATTAATTTTTTATCACATAATTATAAGTAGTTCCTCTTCTTTATTCATCAATTATAATATGGATCACTATCCCAACATTTAGTATCAAAGGGACATGCTAGAACAATATTATTTGCTACATGAAATGTTTAATTGGTCAAATGGTGAAACATAAAAAAATGTTTAAAAATATAATGTGGTGTTGAATTTATGACTAGGATTTTTAGGTTTGACATTAAGCATTTTAATGGGGAGATATTTGGGTCATTGATGTTAAATGTGGAAGACATTTTAATAGAAAGAGATCAATGATATGTAATTTCTTATTTATTTAAACCCTTAGGTATTTGTGATGAGGAATGAAGTATATTAGATAAGAAAGATAATATCAAGCTATTCATTTATGCATTTTATTTTCTATATTGATTAAATGTTTAACAAATAGACTACTTATTTAGTACAAAAGAATATAAGAAAATTACTTCATTTCTAAGATTCTAGTAAATAAACTTGTCTTAAAAAATATGTTGTATTCTTGAAATATAAAAAAGGGATGGGTAATAATCATTTTCACATGCTCAATATTATTTTAAGTCATCTTGAGTTACAAAGAGTCAAACTAGATGAAGATGATGAATATATTTTGTTACTTGTTCTTGACTTAATTTATGGAAAAATTTAATAATGACAATAAGTAGTAACAATACTTAACCCGAACTAGAAAATAGCATAAGATTTTATTAAATGAAGAGACTAGAAATACATGATGAATTCTCTTTTGATGTTCTTGTTGTAACAATCGAGTATAAGGATAAAGGGGGTAAGAAGAAGAGTGGAAACAAGAAGTTCAAGGGAAAGAGCACATTAACGTCCCTTACAAAATAAAAAGTAAAATATTGGAATTATGAAAAAAAGATTAGATTAATAGTTATTATAAATTTGACAATATTGATGACTGATTTGACAAATCACTAGACAATGATGAATATAATAGTGATGTTTTCATTTCTACTAATTTCATTAGTGATTAATCTTATTTAACTTAACTATTTACATATTATTACATAATGTCTTGTGTAGGTTGACATTTTGAGTACAATAATTGCAACAAAGAACAAATTTTACTTAATGATAACAATGCTCTAAAGATAGTTTATTGAGGGAAGGGGAATATGTATTTTACGTTGATGTATAGTCAACATGATATTTCATGTTTATTATAGGTAGGACATTTATCTTATATGTATCTCAAATCTTAAAGCATAATCAAACGTCATTAATCTTAATTTGTGCATGTGTTTCTTCCATGTTACCTTGTTTCTTGGTATTAGAAGGTAGAATTTTGATATTATAAGAATAAATGGACAGCTAGTGAAAGATGAAGAAAGGTAGAATTCAGTGATACATTATAGTTGGAAATGGCATGTAAATATACAGGGAAATGTGTAAGCACAGACAAACTGCACAATCTATTTGACATTTCATAAAGTGCAATGAAATATAATTGTCGTGTGTGTGAAGTAGGGTACCTGTAGCTGCAACACAAACACTCAATAGATCATTACAAGCATGGTTAGCGAATTGAAATCAAACGAAAGATAAACCATGACAAAGCGACCTATCGCCTTCTAAGATATGCGAGTGTGGATTTGCTCTCAGATTTGGATAAACAATCCCAGTGACTTGACTACACCTAGATGAAGGTTTAAAATGATATGATATACAAGCTAGATGAGATTGATTATGCTAGATTGATCCAAGAGGCTAATTAAGCTAAAGATATGCATGATTAAGCTATAATGATTCAACAATTATGCTAGAATATGATAAAATTAAACTAGATCTAAGATGAAAATTCCTATAGTAACAATGCCTAAAATGATATGAGATGGGATCCTTTGTGCTCCAAAATGGGGGATATTTATAGGATTTCCAAGGCCAGGGGTGAGGTGGCAAGAATCAACGGTCAAGATTGAGTTTGAAGATATCAAGGGTGAAATTGGAGGAGGTAGGAGAAGAGGTTGGAGGGAGGGACACTTGTCATCTCTGTGGTGATAAGTGTCAAGGAGCCTTGCTCATAAGAGGGCAAGTGTCCAAGGGAGGAGACATGTGGCATAAGTACAATGTGTCTCAAGGGGAGAATATCCACACCATAAGAGGTTAGGATGTGCAAGATAGGATAAGGTTAGTTAAACCCAGGGTTAGGTGGAATGGGTTAGGTTAGGTGGTTAGAACTTAGGAGGCATGTGGGTAATTTGAATTTAAAAATTTAAATAATAGGAAAAGGATAATTAACTTTCAATAACTTATAAATTGATTTGTTTTAATTAATTAGGGGATTAGAATGAATGAGTTAAATTGGGGGAGGATTAATTAATTCAGATTAATTAGTCAAAGAAGACTATTGAAATGAACCTATTAAATACATCCTTAGATTTATTAATAAGTATATGAATGGGAGAACTTAATCGAATTGCTAATGAATTCAATTAAAATGGGAAGGGGGATTAATTAAATAAATGCTTGTTTAATTAATTATCTTCAGACCATTTTTAGGTGTATACAACAATAGATAAGACTGGAAAGTTTCAAGCATATACAAATGGGCATGAGGCCAAATTCCACTACCTAACCATTATAAAAATGAGAGCTTTAGTGTAGAATTCCGTAAGTAAAATGGATTGCAAATTTCTTGATAAGCATGGATGTAAAATGATTGATAGTATGCAACATTAGGTAGAAAATCACACATGCAAAAATGTGAAAATATAAACAATGAACGTGAATTGTATGATAAAATGTCTCAAAGAAATTTAGTCAAATGTTGTGCGAAAGTTACATGATTAAGACAACATAGATTTGTTTTAAAAACTTACAAATGAATGCAGATAATATTGCTAATGTTGGAAGGGTAAGCCAATCTCTCCTTCCATCTTCTCTCTATTGCTAATTTCATTTTTAGAGACTTCCCATGCAACACCACCACTATGAACACTAGAAATGAAGTTCTCACATATGTTACCAATACAAATAAATACATTGCAAAGAATAATCTACTTTCTTTCTACATAGCCTATGAATTGAGTATGACTACACATATAAATGCAAAGAATATGAAGAGCAACAAAATTCAGATTATCTTAAATAATCATTAATTTTGAAAGAAGTTTTGGATGGAAAAAGTATAATATTTCATTTATTGTAAACATGTTATTTTTGGAGTCTATAATATTATTGTGCTTTATTGTTAATTTTGATTGTGCAAATTTTTTTCTTAATATTTTAGATCAAACTCTATAATCTATCATCAAAAATAAAATGAGATATGAGAAGAGAAATGATAATAGATTATGGAGTTTGATCTGAAATAACAAGGAAAAACAATTATAAGATCAAAATAAGAAATAAAACACAACATCTCAATTATTTTTCTACTGATATTTATCCTTGATGTTATAGAACACCTTTTGAATTCTCTTCACTCTTACTAACACTGATTATTATTCGCCTCCACAAATGATATGAGTCTTAATGGTTCTTTAAAATTAAATTTCTTTTAACTACCATCATAACTAGGAGCTCCTTAGATTAATGTTAAAATGAAAATAAATAAAGGAAAATCTCATTAATTATAAATTCTAATTAGATTAAAAATGAAAGTAGCATTTCGTCATTATTTTCTTTGTGAGTTGCATTTCGTCTAGTAAAAGGTTTGTGTAAGACCATGAATTTGTGACATTTTGCTCATTATTTTAGCATGAAGATTGTAAATTTGAGGTGAGATTTACAAATTGATAAATATTTGCATTTTGTGGCTCAGACTGAGTCAATTTTTACATATTGTTTGCAAAATCATGTTAAATTTGTACAATATTTGCACACTCTGATTTGTAATGCACACACATTAATGACTTAAATCTCGAATATTTTCAAAGCTCATCTGTTGAGATCATTAATTTTGCAAATTTACAGTTAAATTCTGTAGATCCAATAATTATTCGTCAGTTATTACCAAATTCTACTATCTGACGTTTATTCCGTAGTAGTATTTTAACATCTTTGCAAATTTAATCTGCTTGGAAGTAGTTGTGTTATCTCAGGCTCCATCTGTTGCGCAAGTTTTAAATCGTCTTCAAGATTGTCAATTGGCTTTAAATTTTACAATTATTTGCATATTTCATTTTGTGCCTCGCAAAGAGCTGTGTCAAAATTGCCTTTGTATGCACAGGCCGAAATCTGTAGCAGCATAATTCTTTGTTCAATGCCTAAATCGACTTACATTTGGTTGAGATCCCTATTCTAAATTTTACCTAAATTGTCTGTCGTTTGGCATGTGGTTTGGCCAGATCGACCTGCATATCGACTGGTATTTAGTGTTACAATTTTCCAGATCAAATCAACTCCTTTTGGCGTGTGATTCAGTCACAGATCGACTTTACAAACCTATGGCATTTTTTGTTGTGGCGTTCATTTGAAATATTAATCTCTCCGCATTGACTTACATTTTGCTGTATTAACAGCTTGGAGGATGGGATGATTTGTAGATTAAGGCTTGGTGCTTTGATAGATCGGCTCTATATTGACATGAATTATGGTAAAAATTCAAGGCCTTGACAATTTCCTTTAAAATTTGACCCTTTTGAGTTGCAGATCAGGCTTCCTTCGCCTTAGCAGAGCCACATCCACCTATGCTTTGGCGAGTTTTATCGGTGCGATCTGTGAAGGAGGTGCTGGGTTCGAATCTTTGACCTTCGACTTACACTTTGCATTGGCAAAGTAGAATCGTATGGGTGGCGAAGCAAAATTATTCAGGTGGAAAAGCCTCAACCTACACTTTGCAATTGTTTTGGTGGAAAATGAGAGTTTAATATTTGAAATCAGTTTTGCATAAAACATGCTTCGCATGGGCCGGGCTTAACCGGCACACTCGAAGCGTTGACTGCTTAGGTGGCCGGGCCCACTCATGAGAGATATCCCGTTCAGAACATTTCCGTTTACGGATTTTTTTTGTTTCCACCGTTTATTTCGCTTAACTTCCATTTCGTAACGTCCATCCCATCCAAATAAGAGTTGCCTTTAACTTTGAATTTGAACACTGATCCCGCTCAAAAGTTTGAAAGCATTTTCGCATGGCACTCCCCTTTGTCTTGCCGCTATCATGAAAGACTTTTAACAGTTGCAAAGATTTACATCCCTACTAGATGGCTTCTGAGGTATTTTCAAGGCCTTTCTTGCTCAATGCAAATGGGTTTTGCAGCAGATAGAAGACATGGATATCCTCACGATGCTGTTGATGCAACAGATTGTCATACCAATCGATTTTAATCGATTTTATTTTCCAGGTTTTCATACTACTCGCCTATGCCGAAATGGGAGTTTTGGAACAGGGTATCAGTATCCATCAACGCGGCTGGAAATACTTTGGCAGACATGTATGCAAAATGTGGAAACATAGACACGGTGAATGGACTGTTTGACCAGACGCCTCAAAGAAATGTGGTATCATCGAAGCTATTATTCCAGGATATGCACAAAATGCATTTGTTGAATAGGATTCTAAAAATCTCAATCAAATGCGATTGGCGGGCGTAAACCCAGACTCCACAACCTTTGCCAGTATCGTCCCAGCCCGTGTGAAAATGGGAGCTTTAGAACAGGGTATGGACATTCATCACCGCATAAATGAAAGAGGAACTCTGTCATATGTTGTAGCTGCAACCCCCCTGGCAGTCATGTATGCAAAATGTGTTAGCTTCGACAAGGCACGTGAACTGTTTGACAAAATGCCTCAAAGAAATATGTCTTCATGGAACGTCCTTATTGCAGGATAATAACAAAATGGGCTGAGGATCTCATCTTAGGTTCATGGAGTGCCAAAACAAGTTTTGAAAATCTTAAATATCTAATTTTTTTTATTCAATATCATCAATCCAGATTTATGATCGAATGAAATTCCAAAGTTAAGTGTGATTGGTTTTTAAAAAACCATATAAAATTAGCTGTCATTGTAACATGTTTATGCGATCTAACTAGATCGAAATCAAAAGAATCATAGTACAATGTTTACGATCTTAAGGATAAGATAGCTTTCACTTGTAATATAAGATATATTAGTTTAGTCATATAGTGATGGGTTTGAGGATAAGGACCACTCAGAATGTCTATTCAAGATCCCAAACTTGGTTTACTCAAATGTTTATTGGTATTAATGTAAAATAGATTCAACCAAAAAGTTTTTCTAAAATAGATTCAGCCAGAACATTTTCTTGCTCATAAATAATTACATATCTTATTCATTGTTAAAAAAATTATAAATTGAGGAATTCCTTTCATTATTAATTCACTTGGGTATATACTATATAAATAAAAATTTAGATGGACCTTTCAATATACATAAAAAAGTTGGACAAATATTTTTTATGATTATGTTTTCATATACAAAGAGTAAGCCATGCTTCTCGTCTTCATTTTCTTCTTGAGAACCACCGTCATTTTCTATTTCAATATTTATCACCTTCTCATCATCATCTTCAAATTCTCTCCTCGTGAAAAGTCATTTGTTTATATGAGTTCTTTGAAATTTTAATTTCTAAATTGACTGAATCTAGATATAAGATTTGAATACTTTATTGCATTGATTTTCTTGACCATGACTACCTATGACTCTGACTTGAATTGCATCTCCATCTTGCTCACACCCTCTTTTCATTTTTGATATAGATGACGACTTTGAAATGCCAAGAAAATTTCCTTGACTATAACCCATTTATGATACTAACTGCCATTGCATCTTCATATTGTTCACCTTCATTGTACAACATCTCACCACCCCCACCCACCACCCCCAATCATTCTCTCTTTTTAGATGAAGATTCAACTTTACTCATGTTTATAATTTTTCTTTCAACTTGGTTGCTTATGCACCAATTTAGGATATTATTTTTAGTTATTTTTAATCATTTTTAGATTTAAGAAAGTATTTTACTTTTATATTTAGTACATCAGTTGTATTCTTATATTACCTTCTTTCTTTTGTGTGCTTGTGATCTTATCACATTTGTTATAAAGTTTGATTGTTATTAAAAAAAGAAGAAGTCAATGCTCTTGTCACATCCTACATTAGGCCCCTTTAACTTGGGCATTATGTGGACAAAATATTAATTAAAATTAAATAATAAAAAGAAATGAATGTACAAGAAAGGGAGAGGAAAGTTGGATGATCTCCTATAATTCACATTAACTAGTGATGACACAAGAGAAAAGGGGGGTTGTCATGCCATTAATAAGACATGACATCCTTCCCCTTAGCTATCCAGTTTGTATGCTTTAATCGTATTAAAAAATAATGTGTGATATTGGAATAACAAGTAAGGAGGTATACATAGACAATTGTGGAAGAAGGCAAGTGGGAGGAGCAAGCATGGACAATGGTTGTAACCTAAAAAAGGGTAGGGGGGTATAGAAACTACCTTGGTAGGTAGGATATTCTCAAAACTAGATTCATTAAAAATGGTTTATGATCTTTTGAGAAAAAGTAATTGGTAGAAGTAAAGGTACACTCCATAACCTTTGATGACATCCATCAATATTTTGTCTGAAGGAAAGCTTACAAACAAGCTATGGATATACTTCAAGATTAAAGGATAGATGTAGGAAGAAAATTAAAGAGGAAAGAATGAAAACATTAGGCAAAGAATGGGCGATGAGAAGTTTGCAATCTCTTTTGGGAGAAATGTATTTAGTGGCAAAGGAGATGATGGTGATCTTTATGTTTAAGGATAGCTAGAAAATCATGAAAGTGTGAAGTGGTTTGAGAGGAAGAAACAAAAAAATTGAGGCAAAATGAGAGGTGATAATATCAGTGCCTAAATTAGAGTATCTTCAACATTATTTCAAGAGCTAAGTATTATCATCTTTCACATAGTTTTGGTCTTTGAATATCCACTCTTGTAGCTATCAACCTTATGATTTTCAAGATTTATAGGGGAGACTATGGTAACAATAGTGAATGATAATAAAGTAAGTTTTCTACTTTCACTTCCCTAAGACTTGTCAAATGCTAAGGTTTACCTAGTCATTTTGGATTGTAAAATAATGTGTTGAACAATATATTTGAAATAAAAAATCTTCCCAAAGGCATGAGAGCTAAAAGATCATCGGCCAAAATATCATGTCGAGCATCTCAAAAAGAGTTTCACCGAAAGAATAGTTTCATCGAAATAAAGCATAAAGTGTAAAACAATAAGTTAAAATGACTTCAGCTAAATATCTCTTTCGGTAAATGAATGAGACCACTCATCGATATTTCAGTTTCATCAAAAAATGAAAGGCAAACAAAAGGTGAAGTCAAGGAAATACAATTGCCGAAGAGACTTAAAAAACATTCATCAAAAAGCAAATCTTATCGATAACATTATATCGATAAAAACAGAGGGGTTTCATCGATAAAAGAAGGACATCGAAGAAAAAAGGTTTTCGAAGGGCTTGCATGAACTTTCACTGAAGAACAGAACTCATCGAAATATGATTTCGATGAAACTCGCGAATGACTCATCGAAAGAAATTTCATCGAAGAAAGGATGATTTCGAGGAGACTAGAAGATGGTTTTTCGACAAGGGCTATTCATCGATAAGGTGATATCGAGGAAAATGAACTTTCGATGAAAGATCAAAGTATTCAGCCGAAGACAAGGGTTTCATCAAAAACTCGATTCACGATCATTTCAGTTGAACAGTACTTCCCACGAAGGAATTAAAAGCTCAAGTGGAGGATGTCACATCTGCAATTAAGTTTAAACATTTGAATAGCCGTTATAAACACAGAGACATTAACTATTGCACAAGTTGCCCATACAAATACAGCTAAATTGATTGAATTTTCATAAGAACCAGATTGTTGCCAAAAGACGGAAAGTTGCAAGGAGTTTGCTGAAGTTCGTAAACGACAGTCAGAAGAGCTCGACAATCCTCCAAGTAAGTGTGATTTCTCACATTGATTGAAATTATGGAACCTTCTTCTTCTTCTAAAAAGAGTAGAAAAGGAAAGGAATTAAACCCTGAAGAGAAGCCCAAACGACAGAAAAAGGAGGGTAGAGCTTTAACTCAGGATTTGCTAGACCAGTGCCCGACATCCAGTGTGAGGTCCAAAAAAATCAAGAGTGAAGAGGAAGGGTTGGAAGATAGATTTGAACATCTAGGAGACATATGGACTGAAATCAGAGGACATGAGTTGTTCTTATTTGGTTACAAGAGAAGGGATGCTCCTGAGCCCGTAAGTAACCTGTGGAGGAAAAATTTAGGGAAATTGGTAGTTCCGAATGTATTTGTGGATGTCGAATTAATGAAAGCTCTAGTAGATTGTTATGATCCAAAAACCAAAACCATATGTGACTACCGAGGGAATCCTATGGTGGTGATTAACAAACAAACTCTTGATATGGTGTTTGATCTAGACTGGGAAGTAGAAGAGAAAACTGATATACAGAAACTGTCGCGAGAATTCTTTAACTTGGAGGACATCTATAGGACATGGAGACTACCCATTCACCGGCCAAAAGTAGGAAAGTCCTTTGTTCCATTCAGTAAAGATGACAAGGTGCCATTTGATGTCAACCAATTCCATCCATATTTTAAGTATACATACTATGCTGCAGCCCAAGTATTAGGCTTAGAGGCTCATCCTTTCATGGATATTGGGGTTATGGTTCTATGTGCTGATCTACAATCAAAAGACCCTTGGTCGTTTGACTATGCCACTTATGTTGCAGAAGCCCTAAATCATGGGTTGGAAAAGTTAAAAGGAGACCTTGTAAATGTTCATTTCTCATTGTATTCCTTATTAATGCACATCATTCTTTATTGTGGACAAGAAATCAATTTTTGGTCAGACGATTTTAGCATCAGAGCTTATGATAAAAATGGTTTGAAGAAACCAGTCCAGTTGTGGGTTTCTGCATGGGATCAAAGATTTATAAACAACCAATATTGGTACTTTCAGGAATATTTTGTGAAACCACTTAGTGCACCCTTTGGACAACATAGAGATTATACTTTGTCTCCTGAAATTAAGAGATTCCACAGGCCAAAAGACTTCTCTCCAGAGTCTCAGATTGATCATAACTGGGGTGACTGGTATTGCCACCTTAATCATACAGAAATCAGGGTATTTGGGTATGAAGGAAAGCCATACATGCTTCCAATTATAGTACCAAACAGGGTGGCTAGCCTAGAGATTGTAAGACAATTATCTGCTGTCAGTGCCAAACATCTTACAGATTTTGGTAAACAATCCATTGTGCTAGGGTTATTGGTGTTTTCTGATTTTATTGTTAAAAGTTCCAAAAGTTATCATTTACTTCAAAATAAATTAGATTATTATGGCATGACTCTGGGTGATCCTAGAGAGAACTTTGATCCTGAGGGATATATAAGAGCTGCAAGGGCATCACATAAACTAAAAGCCGGAATACATGTGGCTCAAATGCCAGACGATTTAATCAAGAACCTTGAAAGGGAAGAGGCCAAGGTTTTGAGAGAAAGAAGCGAGATGACTTGGGAAGCCTTCAAGTGGAAAAGAGCAAGGGGGATGGTGGATGGAGACCTACTTCGAAACCTCCAAAATCCTTTGGAGATAGCCAAAAAACTACTTCAGCATGAGGTAGAGATTATGCATAGAGTACCCCCACAGTTCCTCCATTTTGTCAACACTGAAAAAGATAGTAAACCATTGGCTCACATGTCACCGAAATCAACTGCTAGTAGCATCCCTGTTGACTCTCCTAGAGAAGATTATCCCCCTAGTTTTGAAGCAGAGGTAGATGTGGACACTAGTGAATTTAATATTAAAGATGTAGTTGATATAAGGATGATAGAACATGAAGACTTTGTTACGGATGACGGATTCGCTTCTTCTAGAGAATTCCTTTCATTCCTATACCAGTACAAAGGGGCTCATGTGAAATGAAGTATGGCTGGGAGATCAAAAGAAGAACAAATGAGAAGGCTACAAGATGAAATAGATGCCCTCATGAAAGACATGACCCTTGAGAAAGGGAGGAAAATATTAAAGGAGGCTGGTGTTATCATATTTTCAGGTTGGGATATAAATTCAACACTTCTGTTTGATGGATTCTTGAAAAAGCAAGACCTGAATCAACAGGTATTGCCTCAAGAGATAGATAAATTGTTCATGGGCTTAGGATATGATCCTGATCAAAAGGCTCTCTTACAATGGGCACTATATCTGAGAGGAAAAAGACCAATTATTGTGGATGTTGAAGAAACTTTTGGACACCTTATGATCCATTAGGTAGGAAAGACTGACCCTAGGGTCATTGCAAAATTAAACTTGGATGTAGCCAAATTAAATTTGGATCAGACAGAGTTTTTGGTTAGGGAAAACATTACCTATAAGGGTTTATATGAAAGATCTAAAGAGGAGAATCAGAAGCTACAAGCAAAGATATTACAACTTGAGACAGGAACTCCTTTAAGTGAATATGCTTCATATCCCACAGGATAGAGCTTGGATGATGTCTCTGATGTTCTGTATTGGAAGTATCAAGCGGATAAGGCTACCAAACAGGTAAATAATATTCAACAAAAGATGGATAAATTGGTTAATGATATCATTGAACACCGATTCAACACCATGCTTATACATGTTGAACATTATTGGAGGGTGTACACTGGAACCATAAAGGCATTAAGAGAGCATGAAAGGTTAAAAGCACGATTGAATGAAGTAATAAGTAATGTTGATGTAATGACAATAGAGGAGAAAACAGAAGGAACTTCGTATATGGAAAATCATGTTAAATACGAGGGTGCACTAAAAAGAGATCTTCAAGAATTGGATGATGGGAGCTCTATTGGAATGCCCTCGATTTATAAAGAAGGAGAAGTAATATCTATGGAAGATTGGCGGAATGAACTTGTAAGCGTCAAGGATCGGGCTCTGTCAAAATTGGATCGAAGCAAAGACATGGCCCCTACCGTCAACTAGATGATATTCTAATACCTTTCACAGGGAGAAGAATTAAAGAAATAGAGCATCAAGATCAAGACTTTTAAAGAAGATGATTATATTCATAATTTAGGGATTCTTAATCTCTTTTTACTTAAGTTTGTTAGAAATGTTCAAATTGACAATTAGTATTTCGAAAAGACACGTCTTTTCATAGATAACATTTGCTCTCATATATATATGAGAGAGGTTTCTTGTAATATTTTTTAAGAGAGATCGTAGGAACAAGACAGTAATGTATGACAGCCTATAAGCTTTCTGTTATACAAATTTTGATGGAATACATAATATGATCAGTCATTTTTTTCTTTCCATATGTGCTGTGGATTATTTCATTTTGTTATTGGCAGTCGCTTGTGATATTATCTAAAGGAGATAAGGTTATTCATATTCTTTGAGTGAGATTTTTGTTGTATGTCATAAGGTTGAAATAAAAGTTCTGCTTGCGAATTGTAATTGTTCTTTGCAGTGCTTACCTGGATGGTCCCTTAAAGGTAGGGTTAAATTCATTCAAGCAACTTATGATATAGGCATTCAATTGATCTCATAAGAAGAAGGATAAGACTATGGAGAAACCTTTGCTCCTGTAGCCAGATTGGAAGGAATTCGTATGCTTCTTGCATATGCAGCTTTTAAAGGTTTCAAAGTATATCAAATGGATGTAAAATCTGCATTCCTAAATGGTGTACTTGAAGAGGAGGTGTATATAGAGCAACCAGATGGGTTTGCCCTATCTGAAGATAGTGACATGGTATGTAGGCTACATAAAGCCTTATATGGTCTAAACCAGGCACCTAGAGCATGGTATGAACACTTGCATTCCCACCTTGTGAAGATTGGATTTGAGAGAACAAGGGAAGATAGCAATATCTTCTTGAAGTCCGAAGGAGATCAGATCCTGATCTGTGAGGTATTTGTTGATGACATTATCTTTGGTGGAGATGACAAGATGAGTCATGAGTTTGCAGATGAGATGAAGAAAGAGTTTGAGATGTCACTTATAGGGGAGATTAAATTCTTCATTAGACTTCAGATCCAGCAGATGAAAGATGGAATATTTATCACTCAGTCCAAGTATGTCAAAGAGATGTTGAAGAGGCATGGAAGATAGCAAACTGGTTGGTACTCCGATGGTGACCGGTTGTAAACTATCCAAAGAAGATGACTCAACATTGGTTGATGAGAAGGAATACTGATCAATGATTGGTAAGTTGCATTATGTAGTGCATAGTAGACCAGATATTGCACATGCATTTGGCATTACTGCAAGGTCCCAGAAAAGCCCAAGAGAATCCCACTTGGTTGCAGTCAAGCGGATTCTTAGGTATCTGAAGGGAACTATTGACTATGGATTATGGTATCCATATAGCAAGGATTTCAACTTGAAAGTATACACAGATATTGATTGGGCAGACAATGTAGATGACCGAAAAAGAACAACCGGTGGTGCATTCTTTCTTGGTGGTAGATTGGTTTCATGGATGAGTAAGAAGCAAAGTTGTATCTCTCAGTCTACAGTGGAAGTAGAGTATGTTGCAGCTTTCATGAACTGCACTCAGACAATTTGGATGAAGCATGTGCTAAATGGGTTCAAAGTTCCTGTATCTAAATCGGTAATTATGTTTTGTGACAATACTAGTGCAATTAATATCTCCAAGAATCCGGTTTTACATTCTAGAACCAAACACTTTGAGCTTAAGTATCATTTCTTGAGGGAAAAGGTTCAGAACAAAGACATTGCATTGGAACATGTTTCCAGTAAGGAGCAGTTAGCAGACATATTCACCAAGCCTCTCCCAAAGGCTACATTTATGTACTTAAGAGGTGAACTAGGGGTGTTGCCCCTTCAGGAGGTAAAATAAAGGCATATGTTCCACATCAATCAGGTATTGCATAGTCAATTTTTTTTTGGATTGATGTGTTGAAGGATGCTACTCCTTAGGGGGAGCAGAATAATGGAATAGGGTAGCTTGTGCCTCCACTTTGGCATTGTTGTCAAAGGGGGAGAAGATGTGAAGCGAAGAAGATATCTGCAGAAAATGGGGAGAAGATGTCAAGCGGAGAGATATCTTTGTATATTGCCATCAATGCCAAAGGGGGAGATTGTTGGTATTATGTGAACTGGTATGAGGACATAATGACATTATGTGTTGTCATTGATGTCAATATGATAAAGAGAAGAAAACCGGTTTAACACTGTGAACTGATATTTGTGCCAAAGTGAAGCGGTGTGTTTGTTCAAGGTGAACCGGCATATGGTTATGGGAACCGGCACATGGAAGTGTTGTATGACTACCGATTGGTAGTCTCAACTTCAAGGTTTCTGGTTGAAGTGCTTCAAGCTTGTGTGGCTCAACTGGTGACTGTGTGTGTTGAGTTAGCATGATAACGATGAACAGATCATGTTGCCACATAAGCCTTGTGTGCGTGAATGATCTTGCATGAAGGAGATTGTTCCTATCTACCTTGGGAATGTGCGAAGTTTGTAAACGGTGATAACGCATGATGGGTTATCAACCGCCATGAAATTGGTGGAAAATGAATGATGGAGAACGTCTTGAGATTGGATCAAGACTGTTGCATTTAATGCAATATGCTCAATGGTCAGGATTGAACCGTTTGAATTCCTTAACCTAACAGGTTCAAGTTTTAGGGTTTATGCTACCGACCTATCTGTTTCCTATAAGGTCGAAGTTGTGTTTCTTTCTGAGGTTGTTGGCAAAAGTTGTGTGTTTGTATCCAAGAGAAGAGATATGTGATTCTTGCCAGACTGGTGGAGAGAAGTGATACCTATAGATTGTAAGTGCAGAAGGTGAAGAGGAGCTTAAGCGGATCTTCATTGGCATTGAGTGTTGCTACCAGATCATTGTAATACCTGTTGATCTCTAACCACCTCAATAGTTGAGAAATCTCTTAACGGGGTAGCTTTAATCGGCTTGCTGTAAATCCTTTAATAGGGTGACTCAAAACCATTGAGTTCTTGAAATCCTCTGACAAGGTAACCTTTAACAGGGTTTAACCCTTAACCGGGTATTTTAGCCATCCCTTAACCAGGTGATCCCTAACAGGATTGGTTCCTAACAGAACCTATTGTATCAGTCTTTAACTGGACAAGGCTCCTAACAAAGAGGACTTCTAAAGAGTTCAAAAACAAGCTTGTGGGTATTCATCCCCACCGTGGTTTTTCCCAGTTGGGTTTCCACTTGAAAAATATGTGTGTCATGTGTGATGTCTTCTTCATGTGATGCTATGTTGCTTTCTGTCAAGCGGTGAATCATGTTGATCTAGTTGCTTATATGTATATCTTTGATGGTAGATTACCTATTCATGCATAAGGGTGAAATGGAAATGAAGTGTTAGATCGTATGAGAAGATAAATGTCAACCGGTTTATGCTTGTCTCAATTATTTTGGGTTTTCCTAGTTGTACTCTGTTTAAGGACCGATGCTACTATTTGTCTGTCGATACATAGTGTCTGCTGACAAACCGGTTTAAGAGTGTGTTTTTGTCTGTACTAATTCACCCCCCCCCCCCCCCCCCCCAGTACCAGTTTGGTACTATCCATTCATCATTGAGTTATCAAGAAGGCACTCTATGGAATCAAACAAGGTCCTAGAGCTTGGTATGCAAGCTTGGAGAAATATTTGTTACAACAAAACTTCAAGAAAGGTACCACAAATAGTAATATTTATTTCAAAGTTTAAATTGGGAAACTATTAATAGTGGTTGTATATGTTGATGATATCACTTTTGGTGGAGATGAAGATATTTGCAAGAAATTTGCAGTAGAAATGCAAAAAGAATTTGAGATGTAAATTATTGGTGAGTTGTCATATTTCCTTGGTCTTCAACTAATATAGTTAGAAGATGGTTTTTTCCTTTCTCAGGCTAAGTATATCAAGGATATGTTGAAGAACTTAGGTATGAAGAATAGTAAGCTAATTGGAACCCTTATTTTTACTAGTAGTCATTTAAGCAAGGATGATGAATCTTTTGAAGTAGATCAAAAACTTTAAAGATATATGACTGGTGGATTGTTTTATTTGATTGCTTCAAGACTGAATATTATGCATGCTATTTATTTGGTTGCCAGATATCAAGCTAATCCAAAGTAATCCCATGATTAAGTAGTGAAAGGATATTTAGATATATGAAAGGGACTTTGGATTTTGGTTTGTGGCATAAGAGGGATGATAATTTATCTTTAAAAGCCTAATGATAATTGGGCCAGATGTGTTGATGATAGAAGAAGTATAAGCAGTGGTGCATTTTTCTTGGGAGATAGATTGGTCTCCTAGTTAAGAAAGAAGCAGGATTCAATGTCATTATCTATAGTAGAAGTAGAATATATTAGATCGGCATCCTATTGCACTCAAGTTATGTGAATGAAGAAAAATCTAAAAGATATCAAGGTTATGTATGATGAGGCAATTCCTATTATGTGTATCAATACAAGTGCAATTAACATTTCAAAGAATTTGGTGATGCATTCAAGGACTAAACACATTTATATCTAGTATCACTTCTTAAGAGATAAGGTTGTAGAGAAGGAAGTCGTATTAAAATATGTGCCTACAAAAGATCAAATTATAGATATGTTTTCCTAGGGACTGCCAAAGGATACTTTTGAGTATCTCACCAAAAGTTAGGGGTTATTTCCCCTCCTACTTAAAACTAGATGCATAAAAGTGGTGCATCTTTCAAGGGGGAGATTCAAAGTCTTTGTTTTTCTTCCTAGATTGATGGGGTGGCTTCTCTCAAGGGGAGAATAAGATTTTGTGGTTTTCTAGTTACAGGTTAATATGTGTCGAAGAGAGATATCCTTGTTAGGGGGAGCATTGCAAATATAAAGATATACTTGGAAGGAAGAAAACTATTTGAAGAAGTTGTGGCTTGAAGTGTTGTGCTTTGTCCTTGATGTCAAAGGGGGGGAGAGTTACAATTGGAGAGTTCATTACTGATTGGTGGTACAAGTGTTACCATCAATGATAAAGGGGGATATTGTTGGAAACATGAGTATGTGTTGTAATTGTTGGCATGGGAGATTGTTGGTAGTTTGCATGATGTTTTTATTGATGTCAAACTTTTGTGTTTTGATGACAAAGGTGAAGAGGAGGTTGTAGATATTTAGTTGTGTTTTTAGCGCAGTTGTGGTCATTGTTGTCAATTTGATTTTTGTTTGACATTATGGTCCAAAATGAGTGTTCAAATGGTGTTATGATGTCTGATGGTGATATTGAGTGAGTATGTGGTATTTTTGGAAGGTGATAGTAGTGGAAGATAAAATATCCAGGAAAGAGTAACTAAAGTCTTCATGAGAGAATTCTTCACATTCCTCCACTTTTGCAATTGATGGCTTGCGGTTCTAGATTTAATGTTTATGTTATGTGGATGGTACACTATTATGTATTCAGGTCCTCAATAGTTCAAGTGTTGAAGTTGTTTGTTGCAGTTTGTTGATAGTGAGTATGTCTGCCAAGTTTAGTCCGAAGAATGCTCTACATTGCTTCGCAGTGTTATTTCAAGTGTTGTGACTTGGAGGGCATGTTAATATTGTTTTGCAGTGATCCAATTTAGAATTTAAGTGTTGGTTTTCTCTACAAATGAAGTTATGCTGCTCTATTTTTTGGTGTTGTCTATTGTGTTGGTCTATGACCGACTCAATTTGTTTATCGTATTTGGATCATACTCTTTTCATTTGGATATGCATCGAAGGCTGAGTTAAAGTGTTTTTATGAGTCTTACCATGGCATGTGAAGATCTACATTGAGTTATTAGCATTGGAGAATGTTTTTGGCCTGACTAGTTACCATGCTTTATTGTCTATCTACACATTACGTTTGATGCTAACTTTGGAGGATGTGTTGGTGTGTGTGGTTGATTTGAATCAACTTATGATGTATTTGGGTCCCTTTTATCTACTAGTGTGGACCACATTTAACATAGTTGTTTATGGTGGATGACTTTGTGTAATTTATGTTTATTCTATTTGTGACCAATCTAGTTGAGTGTTTTGGTGAATAAGTTGATATAAATAGATGTGCAAATGTGTGAATTGAAGTGTGGATTGATTGAGGATGATGTAGAAGTACATTTGTGGAAGAAAAAGTGTGAATATCAATTTGTGGTATCCTTATGATAGAGATATCATTATCATTTTAATTCATCTTTTCTTTGTGCTTGTCGGAAGACATCGAGTCCTTTTGGTAGCCTGTGCAGATATATATCTTGCCTTGGGATTATGCATCTTGCTAATGAAATTCCATTGTATCTTTCCCTAAGTTTGTGTGCCCGAGCTTGCAAGTCCAAATCAGGAGCAATGAGCTTCCTTGGCCTTCTACCTAAAACATTGTAATTAGATATTCATATCATCAGTGTGATTCCCATCATGGTTTTTCCACATTGGATTTTTCATGTAAAAATATGGCGTTCATGCATTTGGTGCTTGTTATTTCATCTTTCATTGGTGTTTAGTTGATTAAATAAAATATAGGTGTTTGTTATTGAAAATATTTCGAGGACTTACTCAAGACCGATTCACCCTCACTCTCAATCTTATGGTGTGTTGAACATCCATTTGATAAATATTGTTACATGAGATATATTGTTTAATTTTAAGGTACATATATTATTGTTCACCTCTTATTTTATAATAAAGAGAAGCTTCTTGTAAGGTTAAAAGCTCTAAATATTCCACTTCCTACTAATTTTATGTTTGTTTCTACAAAAAATGCTTTGGCTACAAGTATGCCTCAAATTTCATTCCCTATACATGTGCCATTAAACAACCCCCTTTGATAAATATTGCTAAATTTGGTCCTAAAAAAGACAAATCCAATAACTTCAATTATTGTGTTTGTACTTGTAAGTACCCCTGCAGTGTCAATGCCTATTTCCTAGCCTCAAGTGAAACAACAACCTCTAGTCTATGTTCAACAGTTGAATGTTAATATGGGAGGAAAAACACCACAACATCATAGGTATATTAACTATGGTACTTATGGAGGAGTATAGTTCCAAAACCCCCAAGTATGGTAACCTTGTTGGACACCAAAATGTTGGGAACCCTTAGTATATTCGAGCCCAACAATACCCACTAGTTTAGTAGAATTTGTAAAATAACCCTGGTGCTCATATAGGAGGTCCTAACTTGACATATCCTTTATTTAGAAGGCCTATGCCATTGGAGAGGTATAGAAAATTAGGTTTTGTTGGCATACCTAGTTATCCAATGCTTACCAAGTGTGATGTTAGAAATACAATCCCAAGATTCTTAAAAAATAGTGATGTATCAAGGGAGGATCACTTAAGGGCTTTTAGAATTTTATTAATAGTATTGGTTCTTTCTTAATTTCTCATTTAATTTCTATGAAATTATTGATTGCTTCATCATCCCATACAATTTTTGCACCTTTCTTCAGAATCTTTGAGATTAGCTTGACAATTTTTACAAAATTTGGGATTTTATGTTAAATGCAGTTTACAAACATTTCCATGGTATACTAATATAATACATTAATTAAGACACCTAAATTTTATAGAAAGATTGATAGAAAAAAAAAGGACACTAAAATTACAAGCTCTTAGGTATGTCTTTATAGATGGGGATGTGTACTAGAAGAATAGAGATTGTGTCTTGTTGTTTTGTTTAGAAGTGTATCAAGTAGAGACAATTTTGAAATAAAATGAATAGTGGAGTTTGTGGAGGTCATTTCATAGCTAAGACAATTTGTCACAAGGTTCTTAAGGAAGAATATTATTGGCTAACATTGTTTTTAGATTTTCACAAATTAAGAATATTTGAGGCATGCTAGAAGTCCTTAGGGAAATTTAAATACTAAGGTGCATTGCCTATTAGACCCATGCAAGTAGAATCCCCTTTCCATCACCGGGACATTGATTTATTTGGTGAAATTGTCTAGAGATCAAGTGGTGGTTACAAGTGGATCTTAGTAGCAACTAATTACTTCACTAAGTGGATTGTAGTCATTTCCACCAAAAAAGCAATAGGAAAAGTGGTTATGGATTGTTTTGGATAACATTGTTGTCAGGTTTAGAGTAATAATGAAATTGATTGGATAATTCTTTGTGCTTCATATCTAAATAACACAATTTTTTTCAATACTTATGGTTACAATTAAGAAGGCCACCAAGGTGAGTCCCCATTTGAATGGGTTTATGGTACAAATGCTAGATTACCAATGGGAAACTTGATACTAGTGTATAAGTTCATTAGGAAAATGATGGCGATATATGTGATCCAATGGAAGACAAGATGTATCAACTAACTAAACTTGATGAAACTAGGAGATCTTCTTAGAGAAATAATTTGAAGAAACTATAGTAGGTCAAATATCTATTCGACAAAAAGGCTAGTGAGGGAAAGTTCCAAGTGGATGATCTTGTTTTGCCATGGAATGAAAAATCTCATGATAAGGGAAAACATGACAAAAAATATAAAGCATTATGGCTTGGCCCATATGTCATTAGAGATATTCATGGTCAAGATTCATGCTTTTTGGAGAGACTCTAGGGTGAAATCCAGGAGTTACTGGTACATGGGAAGTTCTTGAAGCCCTATTTTTCATAAACAACTCTGACTATATTAAAAACTTATATCATATTCTACATTCTTGTCTATAGGTTATGCTTTTGTGTAGCCTTGTTCCTTGCCCTTTTTTGGTTTTTTTGGTATTCTCTACCTAGAGATTCCTTGATTCATATTGCATCTCACCAAGATGAATGTCCGCAACTAGAGCCATTGTTGATGCTCTATTTTTAAAAAAAATTTCCATGTCTTTCAAAGCAAAATCCTTGCTAGTACTTCATAAGCCCTAACCCCTTTTTGTCTTGTAGTTAGTTAAAGCCTTATATTATGTCATTGTTTATCATTAGTAGGTTACTAGTTTGTTAAGTTACAACTTGAGACCATTATTATCATGTTACAACCAATTCCTTTGTTTAGGTTATTACCTATAATTTGACGAAGTATTTTAATTTTTTCTATGTCACTTAATTACTCAAGTCATGAAATTCACACATGCATAATAGAACGAATTAAGTTGGCCACCTCCTACATCCTCACAAACCTCTTACCTTTTAGACTTTATCCCTTGCAAGCGAGCAAGAATTCTCTTTTCCTTCCACTGTCAAGTTTTTAGCATCTTCTTGTAAGTCCCCCATGCCCCCAAAAACCATTTGGACTTTGCATTTTAGCCCTCATAGGTAGGACAAAAATCTCTTGTCTATACAACTGCTATGTATCTTTTTCTTTTACTGAGATCTTGCCATGTCCCTGCAAGGTGATAAATCTTTGTATATTATGCCCCTCGAGTTGGCAAGAAGACCTTTTCTTAACCTCTAGTTTGACCTATACTAACATCGTTAATGTTTCCTATAGCCATGCAAGAAATTTTTAACTATTGTTTAACCACTATGGGTATGTGGGCTAAGGATATCATGTAACCATCATGGTAACTACTTCAGACGTTCTATGTTCCCTACCTCTTGCAAGCTAAGTCAAGTTAGGCTAATAGACCACTGCAAGACTACAAGAGGTAGCTTGACAAGATTTCAAGGACTTACTCAAGGAGGTCTATTAGCCTAACTTGATACCATTACATTTATGGTAATGCTTTTTTCTAAATGATTAGATGATTCTGAAGAGGGGAGATTCTAAAGCCTAATGGTTAGTGTATAAACCAAATAAAACATAAAATAATGCATTCAAGTACACAAATAAACCATTATACCTTAGCTTATACTCTTCCTCCGATTGATCTTGATGAAGTAGAGGTTCCCTTGTTGCTCTACTTGATTTTCTCCTTTGACGGTGGATTGTGGATTTCTCTCCACTACACAAAAAGATTGGATTTGAATTGGACTTGAATGATGATGATGGATGAGAAGGATTTGGCTTAGATGAGGGAAGATTTTGGAATTATGATACCATAAATGTAAGTGATTGATCACTATGATTTTATGAGATAACATTAAAATGAAGACTTAACATCTCCCTACACTCTTGTTGGGGAGACATGGTGGGACCCAAGGTATGCTACAAGCTTGCAAGCAAGCTTAAATTTGATGATGTTGCTACTCACATGGAAATTTTGATGTTGATGTGGTCTATTGTGATTCATCCCACTAATTTCATATGTAGTTAGTGATGGTCAAGAAAATCCTCACCATCTAAAGATCAAAATCAATAATGAAAATTTATAATTCTATAAACGACTATTTGTCAACATGAAAGATCATGTAAGTGAGTATTAATGACAAAAAGGATTGATGTATATGCTAGGAATTGAAAATAAATACTTTTTTTGACAATCATTTGTCACTTGTGCATTTAATCAATGAGTTAAGACATATCAGAGTGAAGAAAGTGAGTTTTCTAAAACATCCTAGGGTTTCCTTTAAGTGCAACCAAGTAGGTCTACAAAGCTTTGTTATTTGTGTATTTTCCATTTTCAAAGTTGCAAGTTTGCGTGGGTAGAATTTAGGTGTGTTTGTGTTTGAATTGTTTCAAGAATATTGTAATTCATAGTTAAAGCCAAACCCGAAAACAACAAAATGATTCAAGTAAGCCAAATTACATCTCTTGTTGATAAGAAACATATCTTACAACAAGATTTGATGGACCTTCCCCAAGATTATCCATGAAATTGTCCACCCATCCAAATTTATTTGGAGACACCTATAAAAAATGTAGAGATGCAAAGATCCTACACATTAGCTGGGACATGTTCACACACTAGTGTAGGAAGAGAGTTAAACCAGTACTTGTACCTAATGTCTAGACTTATGACTTGGGAAAGTTAACTATTCGTAATGTTTTCACATGGATGTTGATTTCCTTAATGCTCTGGCATATGCATATGATAGAAATGTTAGTATGATTAGGAAAAGAGATGGTGGGGAATTGGTAACCATTTCCAAGCAGAGAATAGAAAATACATTCATTCTCATTAGGGTTGCAAATAAGGCCATTAATTTTGACAGTTTCAAGGAGGCTTACGAAGCACAAAAGGGTACCCTGTGATATGGAGAGCTTCCTAAATACAAATTCAAGAGCTATTAGACTAAATATGTCCTTATTCTACTAGTAGAGAAGGAATCCTTTTTAATTACTATGTTTGAGAACTATTTTGTCAATACCTACTATGCTCTTTGTCGGGTCTTAAGAAAGGATAAGGAGAAAAGAATGCTAATTGAACTTATGAGCATGAAAATGAAAATTAAAAACCCCATGGTGAATGTACAGTTTGACTTTTCTATGTACCTTTGTGATGAGATACATAAAGGTTTAGTGAAGATAAAGAGAAATGAGAAGACAATAAATTTCAGATTTTATTGCCTACTTTGTCACTTCTTGTTGTATAAAAAGAAAAGAAAAATCAGAGGTGTTTAGATTGAAGATATATCCATTCTTTGCAAAGAAAAATTAGAGGTCAAATTATACACCATTGTAAATTCTACTTTGAGATAGTCATTCAATCAAGCACCCTAACAAAGATCAATAATGGTGTCTATCTCTACAACCTTAGAAGATCAACCATTAACTCATACAAGGACACTATTCTATGATAAATAAATGCATCATGTAAACATTATGAAGTAGATTATTGTATTCAATCAACCCATATTATTTACATGTATGCTAAATATTTAATGTATGAGATTTTATTTTTGAGATTAATTAAATCAAGTAACATTTTGTGTCTATAAATATTCACATTTTATTTTTACTTGGAAGGTACACTTATCTCAATACATTAGATCTAATTTGAATTATATATGCCAACTAAGAAAATTAAAGTATTTTATTTATGTTTTTTAATAGTTTAGTTCCATAGGTACACTCTCATTATGTAGTTCTATATTTGGTCTCAAACAATAATCATATAATAATGAATATGTTTGCCTATAAAAGTATATGAACTTCTTATCAGAAAAATTTAGCCTAATTAAGAGTATTTTTTTTTTTTAAATAGTTGCAATAATTACAACACTCCAATTTATTTGTATATTATTATACAAAAGAAATAATTGGGCATACCGATCTAAAGATGCAATAAGTTTTACTGCCTTTGTTTTAGCTTGTAATAAACAATTATTGTTTATTTGACAATATTTTTATTAAAATATTGTATCATATGTACATTAGAGTTTTATATGCATTGTGTTCTTGTGATATGCTAATAAAATCATCATCAAATTCAATTGCATCCCTATGAATATGAAGATGCAAAAAATCATTTGCTAGGGACAATGAATGAGGCAAGTTATAAAAATAATCTAACTATATTTTAGACACCATACCAATTCTTGTATCTTTGATTAAATGTTAACTTAACTATTAACTGATTTACTATTAATTATGGTGTTCATTTGAGGAACTTATTTATCAATACACTATAGGTTCATGCCATCCATTGAATGTTTTGATTGTGCCTTATCAAATTATACAATCAAGAAGGATTTTTTGCAAATTTGTGTTCAACATATAGTATTTTATTTTTAAAATATTGAAATTTTTGTAACATGAAAAACATATCTTTGAGCATATAGACTCTTTTGCAACCTTTGATCTGTTTTTGCACTATAGTGTCTAGTATAATGGTTACATATGTTTTTTTAGGTAGTTTCAGTTGTTCAAGTTGTATATTCATTCTAGAAATCCTGAAACAATATTTCAACAAGCCACTTACCCAAGAACATACTCTTTTTAACAATAGCTAATAGGGTCTTATAAAGAGTTTTTTAAGCAGGTTTTAAATGACTATATTGGTGAGGTCTAAATTTAGCAATATCATTAAATTCCTCATTGTGGCTTTAGATAAATATTGTTGGAGTAAGTAGGATATTATCCAATTATTAATTAATTACTTCTTTTAATAAATTTATTTAGCTTTTTTCTTTTTTTCTTTTTAATTAGGCTAATAATAGCTTAAGTTGTCTCATTCATTATGATTGTGACACTTGACACTAGCTGGCTTAATCTTGCTTTAGGGTTTAGCCTAGGATTTCATTCATCATTTCATAATGATTCATTAATTCAATTGTAACATATCTTTTTGTGAAATCAATACCAAATTCTTAGGTCATGTTGAGAAAATTATTCTTTCTTAATCTTTATTTGTGACAGGTGGTGTGCTTGCAACCGATTCTTGGGATTGTGAAGTTGAATCATCAACTTATACATGGTATCAAATTAGATCTGCTAAGTTCCTATTCATATTCTTGAGGGATTCAGCCTTTAGAGAATTTTCTATGCACTTTGGGCTCAAACGAAGGTTGCCATCACATTCATAGCATCCCAAAACCTATAGATTAGCTATCGTTTTGTCAAAATCTCAACAGTTGAATTTTTGGGTGTTTTTTTGCTAAGGGCACAAAAATTAAGGTAAGATCCAATGACCAGTAAAAAATTTGGGCACTTTGGAGAAAACCGACCTCATCATCATGCTCAAAGTGGCGAAAATACTTAAGATAACCTATCAAATCATCAAAATCTAAGTTGGGCAAAATCTAAGAATAAACATTTGGGGGCATGTTTTAGGAGGCATAGAAGAAATTTTTATCAAAAAAAGTTTCAAACATTTTATGTAAATTTTTAATTTTTTTGCAAAAGGGTGGCAAAAATTTTCATGTAGTACTGTACTGGTAGTCATAAGTAGAAAAGAAAATCCATGGATTTAAATAAAATATTAGATTTTTTTTCAAAAATTTTAAAATTTTTGTGCAAAAGGGAGACAAAAAATTTCATGCAGATCCATACTATATGGCACTTGTAGCCTACGTAGGCAGTATAGTAGTGATGTCAACAAGGCCCAATCCAAAATATTTTGGCTATACATTGGAATATTTAAGCACAAAAAACCATAGTTAGATGATTTATTTATTTTGATCAAGGAAATTTTTCTATCAAAAGAGAATATTCCTTGAATATTCTACCAATATCAGCATGTTGTCAATTGTACTATTGCCCATGCAAGCCCCTTCAAGTCTTATTTGCGCTAATTGACCTATCTTAAGTTTTTTGGCCATCACTTGGTCATACAAGGTCAAAAATCATGCAAACAAGATATTGCTGGAAAGCTAGTTTCGATCCCAATCTAGTGGTGCTATTATTGATTCCATTTGTACTCCAATTTTCCATACCAATCCTGTGAAGTCAAATCTTTATTTTTGTGCTTCTAGGGCCATATCTTGCACATTTGGACTCCATTCTTCACAAACAAGCAGGCACTGGAAAGCTAGTTCTATTCTTTGCCTATATTTGCTATCCATTTTTCTAGAATTTGCATTAGGCACTCATAGATTTGAGTTTAATACATTTCTTATTTTTGTCATTTCTTAGCTTAAAAAGTTACAAACGAGTTGGTTTTCTTATTGTGAGTGGGGGGGGGAGGGGTAGAATCGTCTTCTCTTAGGTTCACATATTGCCCTATCCATTGTCTAATCTAAAAATTACTTCCAATAATAGAACCCTCTATTGAGAAACTTATACCCCATAACTAGCATATTTAATAGACCAAGGTGATCAGATTGATTTAATCTAGGGGTTTATGGTCTCGTTTAGATGATACCCAACCAAATTTGACTTGTTAGTTTGAGATCCTTCAGTGTAGGGAAAAGATGGATGAGGCTATGGGTTAGATTGGCCTACATGTTTCAGATAATCTCTAGTTCCATATTGACTCTTGCAACACTCCTAACGCTACGTGGCTAACATTTTAGGAGATTTTTGTTGGTATTAATGTGTTTTGTGCACTTCATCTTGAGTCAAATTTGATATTATTGGTATTTGATTCCTTCCCCTCCATTGAGGAAGTTTTGGAGAAATTTAAATCCATCATATCACTTTTACGGGGTTGCAACAAGGACAAGACTGACAAAGAGTGCATCTTTTCGATTTCGTTGAAGCTTTGAGGCCCCTTTTAGTTCTTTACTTCCTCCTTTTCTTCCACCATGGAGACTTTGGGTCTTGCCCTGATGGGATAGGGTATGGGATAAACTAGCCTAGTCTATGCTCTTAGATCCTTTCATTGGATCACCAGGTGTTCTAACCACACCCTAGGGTCTCTAGGACTTCCCCTGCTTGTGGAATCCTCTGACCTTGCCCAATCCACCCACCAACAACTTGAAATGCTTCTCCTAAGGTCTCACCTACTCATGAGATTCAAAGAACCCTTACTTAGGCTAATAAGGGTTTGGCTTATCCCACACCTCCTTAGGTCCTAGCAAGGATAGGACAAGTCTTAGACATGGTTTTCCATCCATTCATGTGCCCCCAAGAGGTTTTAACCTTCCAACCCCTTACCGATTTCACCGTTTTGCCTTTTACCTACAAAATAGGGCTACAAGGAATGTGCCCAATTAGGCCTCCAATCTGGACTTTTAGGGCCCCCTCTTGCAGACGATGCATGTGCTTGTGAAACTTCCCAAAAGAACTGCTAATCATTTGGCAAGGGCTCAAATATTTTTCTGGTTTTGGGCCTCCAAGTGTCCGTACACTGCCCTAGATGAATTTTGGGGTTTTTAAGGGTTTCAAAGAGGGTTTTTAGGCCTGCCAGGGTCACAGTGTTGGTTTGATGTTTTTACCACCTTTTTCTGGATTGGTGGAAGCTCCTCCTTCTCACCGTTGGTGCTCCACACACCCCTCTACAACTCCTCCAAAGGGTGCATCGTCCTTTGACCTTCCTTGCTCTCCCGGACCTCTACAACTTTAACCCTTCCTAGTCGGGCACTGTCTAGTCTCGCCTAGGAGTGGGTCTTTGGATGGATTCCCTGCATCTTCAAGGGACTTGCTTGCTTTGAAGTAATGCATAGGGTTTGTACTCCTATTCCCCATGGTTTCATGGTGTTTCCACAATGGGGAAAGGAGTTGTCAACCCATTGACACAAACCAGTCCAAGACTAGACAGTAAGGAGAAAGTTTACAAAGTATTTACAAACACACAAAACCTACAAAATAAAACCTAATCTAAATGCTCAAAATGAAGGTATATACACCATATAAGACTCTCACTACAGTTTTGTTTGAAGATCAATCCATTATCAATCCTTCATTGCTCCATTAGTGCCGACTGGCAACAAAATTACAGTCACAGTCAAGTCACTTTCCTTGGGCCATACCAAAACTAACATCCAACCCCTCATCTTAGGGTTTTCAACTACATATAGTACCCTTTCCTCGATCTATGTGCCAAATTTAGGGTTCTCCACGCTAAACTAAGGTTTTTGACCCTTTAGGTGGAAAAGTTGCTTGACAACTTTGAAAAGTTGTCATGCAACTTTTGCAACTTTTGAGCAACTTTCTCAATGTTTCTTTTCTTGACTCCTAGGCCCACATTGGGCTATCCTATGGACACCACCATGCTAAGAAGGACCCCAAACACATCAAAGGCACACATACCCTCTACTCCACAAGAAAACTCAACCTAGACTTAAGAACCTAGGACCTAAACTAGGACCTAAATAAGACCAATGAGCTTATGGCTCTTATTACATTTACAATGGCTTCTTAAAGAAGCAAGAACACAACAAAATCAAATGGTGGGAGCCCTTTGAAGGGTGCTCCTACACCATGCCCACATTATGCCTCCATTTAAGGTGTTTTTGTGAGCACATGACACATGAACATGCCAAGTTGACATAGTTTGATTCACTTTTAGTTCCAAATCATAAGCTTTAGTTACTTAATCATCTACATAGAAACAAAAGATGAAGTAGTTTTGTAGAGTTTCACAATATACTCAACCAACTTCAAAGTCTCATGCACAAGAATTACATTCTTCCTCATCTTCCAAGAGGTATTCATCTAGGAAGGACAAGCCGAAGAGTGCTTATTGCACCAAGACAAGACCTAATGAGCATCATTCTTATCGAAAGTAGATAGATGAGCTAAAAGATCATCTTTAGAGGAATCATGTTATAATCACCTTCATCTAGTTCATCCTCTTCTTCCACTTTAGGACTTGCAAATTTTCGGTTAGCTTCTATTGCATGTGGCGAATACATGATGAAAGGCTATGCTCTCTTTACATCAATGGATATTCAATCCATCACGTGGGTTCTTGATTCAAGAGCCTCTCATCATATGACATCGAGGGTATGTTCTCTTCTTTTGAGTATTGTACATTTCGACAGATTTTGCTAGTTTATAACACTTACATGATTGTAACTGGGAGTGGTTCTATTGAGGTCGATGATGAAATATTCAATGATGTTCTTTGTGTCCCTTTATTATCTTCCAACCTCATTTCCATCCACCAAATTACTCATAGCGGGATGAACAAGACAATTGAGTTCAATCCTCATTTAGTGATCATCAAAGATTTGCATAGTAGAGAGATTATTATAGTTGGTAGTGTTGATCATGCATCTATGTTATACAAGTTCTCACATTTTTCTCCCATTTAGCATGTAGTTCCACTTACTGGTCGTAACTCTCATGTATCTAGAATGGATCATGTATTTGATGAGAGGTTTGGTCACTTGAACATATGTGTGTTTTAGTCATCCACCATGGTTCCTAAGAATTTTGTTGTCCCTCCTCCTCCACTCCCTACTTCAAAGATCAATTCGATTCAACAAGTTGTTTTTTCCCTTCTAGCTTCAATAGTGTGGGATGAGTACTTGCCAGATATTGCAGGGTTGTTTGATATATCACACACTCTAGACATGATTGAGGATCTTCAGTTCCTCTTTGATGGTAGTTCCAATATTCCTATCATCCTATCTTCAGTACCTTTTGAGGTTGTTCATTAGGCATTTTCATAGTTGTTTGGTCTTGCTTCAGTTGATTTGGCATGTCATGATTTAGACATGTGGATAGTTGAGTAGTCTTCGATAACACACATCATGAGGCTATTTCTCCCATCTCTTTTCATGGAGTTGCTTGTACCTTGGCCATTGGATTTGTTTCTTTTGAAGGGAAGGAATGTGGTTTACCACTCTTGGATCTTCATTAACATTAGTCCTCGAGCATTCCTCTTTGATATTGGAGCTTCTCTTTTATGAGGGGGATGCATTGTCTCTTCTTTTCTCTCCTATGTGAGGGATCTTGATTGTACCCATGTGACTAATTCAATACTTGGGGGATATTTGGAGCTCTTCATTCTTAGTCACATGTACTCTTTTTCATTTCTTTTTCTCTCTTTTGGAGAGGAGTTTTCTTCCATTGGGGGTTTCTCCTTTTCTCTATTTGTAAGAGTTGTATTAGTTTGTACATGGGTACCTAATCAGGCCTTTGTTGTTGGGACCCATTCATGCTTGCATTTTGCATTCATCTTAACTTCTTAGCTACTCCCTAAGTTAATCTTAAGACAGACAGGTGGGGTGGGGTGTTGGAGTAATGAGGACATTATCTAATTATCAGCTAATTAGGTCCTTTAATTACTTTATTCACTTAAGATAAACTTAGACACTTCTTTTACTTTTATTTAATTAGGCTAATAATAGCTTAAGTTGTCTCATTCATTATGATTGTGACACTTGGCACTAGCTAACTTAATCTTGCTTTAGGGTTTAACTTAGGGTTTCGTTCATCCTTTCATAATGATTCATTCATTCATTTGTAACATTTTTTGCAATTAATACATAATTCTTGGGTTGTATCGAGCAAATTATTCTTGCTTGATCTTTCGTGTGCTTGTAGTTGATTCTTGGGAATGTGAGGTTGAATCATCAACTTCGACAAATATCCCTTAGAGCATATCTACTAAAATCCAAACATATGGATGTCAAAAGTTTGCATAAGCATATGCAAGATCCAATTAATTGTGTATAAAAATGAAAGAAGGAAAGCTCTTTTAAGGAAACAAATAACATACAATGTGTGTGCTCTTTGTATCACACGATACAACAATGATGGTCTTCTCATCCTTGTTAATTATATAAATTTTATTTGTTATTACATTAGGATGGAAAATTGAAATAATTGACATGTCTTCTATGTTTATCATTATTCTCAAATGACATATATTAATAAGAGATAATACACATTTTCTCTATGTATACCTTAAAAACATTCTAGACAATTATTCTATGTTCTCCATACCTATCAACCCACTTCCATGAAAAACTATTTTTAACTTTTTGAATACATAGCATGTAGACTAATGTTTGTTAAAAAATATTTAAAAATAGTTAATATTTTTTTATTGCATATCACTACACCAACCAGATAAATTGCTTTTGATTGAATAGATCATCAAAATTAACTATAATATTTACATTAACTAATTACAACAAGACTCATTACAATTACCAAATGACATTTTAAATTAACAAATAAAATCGTATATATATATATGAGTTGTTGAAAGCGCGAGTTCGTGGAAGGTGACGTGGTCTTAAAAGTTGAAAAGGTTGTCGTTTGAAAATTGGAGTCGTGCATTATGAGAAAAAAGGCAACTTTTTAGCAATTAACACGAAAGGAGCGTCCGATAAAATTGTATCCCTACAATCACGTTCATATTTTCCAGTCAAAAAAGTGGTAGATTATTTAATTCCATGCAAAGACCATCTCCTTTCCTTTTTTCGTAATATGATCAAAACAATGGTGGAAAGTAATTGGATCCAAACGTACAACGAGTACATCAATGATTTTTTAATCTCAAAATATTTTTGTCGTGATAGAGAATTTATTCATAGTCAAATGTTATGGAATGGATAATAATAAAATGTTTATAGATATTTTATAAATAGAGTGCTTTTAGAAAATCATTATAGTTATATTGTTTAGAGGAAAAAAACAATCTATTTACATTAGATATAAATGTGGGTGTTGAGATTGTAATTAGATTTGAATATTTATAAATAATAGAAAATAGGTAAAATTTTATACTTACACAATATGTCTGATGGTATGAGGGTTTAAGAGAGTGGTGACATCATCATTTTATTGGGTGATGCAAGATTTGGCATAGTTATTACAACCTCATTTTCAATATGATTCAAATGATGTTATCGTTTAGGATGTAAGGGAAGAAGCGTGATGAATTGAAGTGGTGGTGACTCAATTTTTCTTGGGCTTTCACTTTTTGAAGGCTAGGTTCTGTTGAGTGGCTTTATTATGTGAAGATGCAAAGAAGGAAGGTGGCATATTCCTTTAATTATGGTAAGGGGAAGTAAAGAGAGGGAGGTGGTAGCTATGGTCTCACTTGGCAAGGGGCTAGAGGTAGAAGGAGTATGTGGGTGGAGAAGAAATGATGGGAATTTCATCGACTATCTAAGAAGAGAGATTGTCCATCCAAAACTTTAGCTATGGGTGATGCATATGTGGCATCTAGCAAAGGAGGTGGATGTGTCTCCATCTATCAATATTAGGGAGGTAGTGTCAAAGTTTCTCTTCAATACTTTCCATTTGGCAGGGGAGCAATATCTTCAACAATGTTACGATGCTTTCAATTGCCATGACTATATATTTGTTACACAAATATATTAGTAGTTTAGATATTCAAGTGAAGTGTTAAACATCGTCAATTAAACCACTTACATGGCCTGAGTAACGATATTTATCAATTACATTAAACCATGGTAGAGAAGTCTTATGAAATAAAGATAAAGAACCTAATTAGCTAATAATTAGATAATGTCTACTAGGGGGCCTATGCATTTTTCTCCCCACCTTGTGTTGTAGTCACTACTCTAACAAACTCTAGAGGGAGAGTAGAGGTAATTTTCTCCCCCTCATGAATATATTGCTTGCTTTTAGTAGTTAGAGTGGTATTTTTAGTTCTCTATTTTTGATATATGTTATATAGTTGAAGGCTTATAGTAAATGCCATATATTTTATTATTTGGTTTTTTCATGATCTAGTGGAATAGGTTCAGGTGATTAAAATAAATATTAGTTTTATGAGTAATGAACCTATGAATTGGTGATAACTGATATTCAATAATTTTAATACTTTTTTGTTTAGCTCTTGGAAGTCTTTTCCATGTTATTTTTACAAAATAAATTAAACTTACATTTATTACTATATTCAAATTATTTTTACTATGAAAACAAGAAGTCTATTAATCTTAATCAATATATTAAAATATACACATAAATAATACTTTTAGAAAATATAATGAAAAGTAATTAAATAAAAAATAAAAAGATGTAATGAGCTCTTAAGTAGAAATAAAACATTTAGAAGGTAGATGCGGTTATGTATAACCTCAAAGTGCTTGAAGATAAATTATATCAATAAATATTTTTAGAACTTAGGGGTGTGCCAAATTCTATAATTAATAAATTATGATAATAGCTAGAAGTTTGGACCTAAGGATCTGAACTACAAGATTTGGGTATTGAACACAATAATACTGAAATATATTGTGAAACATAAAATTATTATTTAAATTCTTTACTAGCATAAAATTAACTTGTCAACGTAGGAAAAGACCTACAAATTTTTTAATGTAATAGATTTAATCATATAAATTAATAAAATTATGAAAAATGATTAAATAAGATAGGACGTATGATTGTGACCATTGATACATACATTGAAACATATTTATAGGTTTATACAAAACTCAAGAATCTACAATCCATTAATTCAAATTTAGGCTCATAGGTCTACAAGGCATACCTTGTAGCTCAACTTTCAGTGATATGGGACAAGGTAAAATGTAACACATAAACACATACAACCTCCAATGAGATAATATTTGAAATCCACGTCTAACTAAAATTCATTTAACATAAGAATGTTTTCGATAAAAAATGTATAATTGTTAAACATAGTGATAAAATCAATGGGAATAAAAAATATCACATATATTAATAAAAATAATGATGCCAAAATCCAATTGAGACCAAGCATATATCAATCCACATCTACATGTATAACCTACACCCCCCAAAAATGTATGAAATTCGACAATAGAGATCATAATCAAATAAATTCATATTGAGACATGTACATGTAATATGGTAGCGTACATATCCATCCTCTAATTATAATAGATAAAAAGAATCTCATTCAAAACTTTATCCCAAATCATAGAAGAGTTAGAACAAGGAAAGAGTTTGATACACAAATGGGCACTACAACCCTCCTTAGGGGATTGAATTACTACTATAAGTCAACAAGATCAATAAATAAGCATCACAACACTCTTCACACCAACTAGGAAAATAGCATAACAGACAATTATAAAGGTTGACCCATCACAAGAAAACTCGTGCAAGATAGAGCTATTTAATAGCATATAAGATATAGTAAATGAATGTTAGATACTTGATCAGTCCCAAAGACACTGAGAGGGAGGGGGGGAGGGTGGTGAATCAATGTCTAACCGGTAAAGAAAAGATTTAAACTTGTTTTGCAACTTTATAACCCAAATTGATATCGTAGGCACTTAAAAATAATTATTTTAATTATTTTTAATTCCTCAGATAATTAATTAATTAATTACGTTAATTCAAATTCTCCTCAATATTAATTAATTATAATTAATATTGTCACTATAGTATGTGACTGATTTATTTAATAAATCAGTCCCTCTCTTTATTCTTCTAAAAATAAATTCTCTCAAATCCTCCTCTTAGCTAATTAATTTTGATTAATTAGTTAACCTACATGATTCCTACAAATCATCCTCCTAATCCATCATTAACCTAATCAATTTTTCTAGAAACTCCCTAAACTCACTTAAGCTTATTCTTCTAATTTTTAATTCCCTCCACTCATTCTCTCTCCTAGTCAAATCCTCCTACAAATCCAAATCCCACCTAATTCTTCCTCTAATCCCCTCCTAATGAGTTGCTAGTGGCTAATCATCATGATTAGCCACAAAGTCAACTCCTTTTACCTTCCATCCAACCACTAGCTTTTAATGCTCTTTTCCTAGGTGAATGTGAGATTTTCAAAATCTCACAATCCTCTAGGCATCTCCTCTCCCAAGGAATTTTTAATTCCTTCTTATCCCTCTAATCCCCATGATTATCCCCTTTTGGAGAATTTTAAATTCCTCCTCTCCATTCTTCAAGGAATGTCACATCCCTTGCTCCTCTCAAGGCACATTGGGAAGTCTTCCCAATGCACCTTGCTCTTCTCAAGGTACCTTGGGAAGTCTTCCCAATGCACCTTGAGGAGTGTGGAGACAAGAAATGCCTTTAAGGCATATCTCTTGGTCTCCACACCCTCTCTTGGGCCTTGTGTGAGCTCACAAGAAATCCTAGCCCTCTATCTTGGATCCATCCTAACCATCCATTTTTCCTCTCCTCTTCCTATAAATTGAGGACTTCATCCCTCCATTTTTCATCTCCAAGCTTAGTAATCTTATGATGCCCTTTTGAGCCTAGGAAAATCATCTTAGCAACCTTACCATGTCAAAATCATATCTCATCCACACTTAATCACCTCATCCATATCATCCTCCAAAATCCATTTCATATTGTGCACAACATTGGAGAGCCATCCACATTAAGTAAGCAGGGGGAGCACATCAAGTGGAGCATCATCCAAGGGCGTCTTCACTTCATCAAGCTCCATCCAAAGGAGAAGGTATAAGGTTTGTGAGGTATATGTATTTCATTCTTGTTTTGAGCATTTCAAATTATGTCTTTCAATTTCATATATTTATATGTTTGATTTGCATATTTGCTATCTAATCCACCTCACTAGTCTTTTCCCCTCTTCAGATATGCCGGTAAACAAGTAATAATGTAGTAAAGAAAAACAAAAGTATAACCATCAATGCACACCATAACACAAATATTTTTGGCGAGGAAACCCGACAGGGGAAAAACCTCGGTGGGATTTGTGACCCACAATATTTACTCATTGGCCAATATGAATAAATATTACTTATACAATAGGGGTCTGCACATGTAGGGAGGCCAATAGCCTAAAGCTCACTGCTCAATCACAAAAGGGAGTCCCACTGACTACAATTGGATAGTTAAATCCAATGATAATGTACTGCTCAAAATAGTATTTGCAATGTTGGATTCAGTACCAATTTAAGCTCTATCAGATACCTCTGCCATAAACCTTGCTTCGCTATGCTCTGCTCTTATTTGCTCATAAAATAATTACATCATAATGCATATACAGTTATTCACTCTCATATACTGCTTACATTCATTACCTATTTTTATTTCAAAATGACCTACAAGATCTCATACATATATGAGTCTTTACAATACATCATGTTGGCTATACAAATAATATTACAATACAAAACAATATTGTTTCCATGTCGTCTTAGAGTGCCGGTATAATCTATTGTCGGTGTAGACTGGATGCCGGTGTGAATAAACTTTGTTGTGCCTGCCGGTGCCGGTAGATGATGTTTGTTGCCGATATAACCTGTGAACCATATTACCAGTTGGTTTCCATCAATGACAACATCAACTATTCTCATCTGAGTGTATAATTCCAACAATGAATGTTACAAAATGATAGTTATGTTCAGAACATAATGTTCTAATGGTTAAACTTTAACATATAGTTAGATTATATGTAACTATTAAATTTTTTCATGATTACATAACAATTCAATCATTTTAATGCATTTTTATACAAAATCAAAGACATATGTAAATATTCTCTACACATAGATTATACAAGGTCAAAAACTCATAGACAACTACATTCAATATAGAGTTTTCATGATTTTACACATTTTTTATTTACATCATAGCCCGATCAACAACAAATGGATTACAAATAGGTCCATAGGGAATTCCATGTCAATCAAATCATAAAACCAAGTACTAGTTTAAGAACTAGTGCCAAGTAACAAAAAATGATGTGAACATATGACCTTAAAAATATATACTTGGGGTCTCAATAATTTTGGATGATTGACTGATTGATGCAGGGAGACTCTACCTCTCAAATCAAACACATTTGAAGCCACTCAAATAACTTGATTTAAATCTAAAATAACTTAAAAATAACAAGGTAATTTTAATAGGAAATTTGAATCTTATGTTCTATTGATAATCCTAAAAAGAAATTACAACCAAGTTGCTCTAAAATTACAATGTTTTCAGTCCTATTGGCACATGCAATTATATGAAATCTGATATAAATCAACAAATATCTGATGTAAAATCAACAAATAAGAAAGAGGAAACTACAAGGAATTCATCCCACACTTGATGGCGACAAATACACTCCAATCTTTGTCCTTTAACTTGCAAAACTGCAATAACCATGGGTCAAAACAAGGCTCCAAAAAACCTTGGTAAAAATCCATACGATCCCAACTTAGTGGACAACCTCTAAACATAGAAAATTGTTTCACATGACCTCCATATGGCCACCACTTTCTTATCCAATCAAGATGTTGTCATAAAGATGCTTTGTAAATCCTCCAAACCCCAATAATAGCACATGGAAAGACATGCAAGCTTGGGTTTCCCAATTTGGGCAGGATGCAAATGACATGTGCCAACATGCATAGGCATGCATGATAGAAGTCACTAACTTCCAAAATGGATGCTTAAGTTTAGTATTCTTACAAGATGCTCTTTCAAGCCACTACTGACAAGTGTTCACAAATTACTTCCACCTTCCAAAGTGGGTGCATTGGTCATGGATTTGTTCATTATGCCTTGTAACTTCCATCAACATGTGTCCAACTTCCCTGTAAGATGCCACCTTAAGGACTTGGATAAATATTTATTAAATATTTATGCCTAAAAGCAATAAAATTTATTTATCAGAACATTATTTCAAACATTGCACAAAACTTAAGTAAAATATTTATGGTTGATGCAGGATTGCTCTCACATCCTAGGATGCTCCTGCGTAACTTATCTCTTGTTAATATAGGTAGTCAACAAAATGCCATATCACTAGGAAGATAAATGGACAATGAACATCCCATATTTGCCCATATTACTTCCATCCTTGAAAGTATCTTATGGCTACCTCCCTATATACACTCAACCAAGGTTTTCTCTTCATCAACATGGTGAGAATAACATCACAACACAAGGACAAATATTTTCAAAAAAATTCTAGTTTAATAATCACAAAATTTAAGAACACTAAAAGAAAGAAATTTTAATTACAACAATAAATAAATATGATCATCTTATTTGTGATATAACACTTTGCCTTTCTTTTCTATGATTATTTCAAATAACTCATCATCCAAGGATTGAGAACACAAAATGATCACTATTTAAGAACAACTTGTTGATCATTATTTACTCAATACCCTTTTAAAGATTATACATATTTAAAAATATTTTGCATTGATTTAATGAGGTGTATTAATTCATGATTGATATTAGGATTTAATTGAATTCTAACCACCACTTGCATCCTTAACAAATGTTTCACCCAAAAGACTACCATTTCTTCATTTGAGCCATATACCATAAATGTTTCAATTAGGAGACAAAGAGAAGGTATAATTTTTAGCTTTCCATCAACCAAAAGTCATCTACACCATCTTTTGTTTCTTTACAAGGGAATTCATAACATTCTTTATTATTATCTTCATATGAATACAATTTCTTTTAGCCTTATTTATTATTCTTTGTTCAAATACTTGACTTTTCGAAAAAATCATTTTCTCCTAGCATAAGAGAATTAAATAAAACATAAGGGCTGAATAGAACCTTCTCTATTTATTTACAAAAGTTCTAACATCATTAAGTAGTGATGCTCTGCAATTTAGACAAAACCCGTGGTGGTATAACACATATGAGAAACAACAAGAAACAAAGAGTTGTTAGTGTTAATCAACCAAAGACTATTCTAAGAAGGCATATCAAGAGAGACACTAAAAACATAATAAAGCATTTGACAATGAAAGAAAATACAATAAGGCATCTCCGAATGCCTTCCACCATGCTTGTAGCTCCTCCTCCCTTGTTCCTCTCCTCTCCAAGTTCCAAATTAGTGTAGCTCTCAGTAGCTTTTTGCACTATGGATGCCTTATGCAGGTTCAAGATTGAAAAAATGATTAATCTAATGCTATGCAAGTGTGAACAAAAGATAAAATAAGAGATTATCTAATTAGCTAGTGTTGATTTTAAACCAAAAGAGTGAATATGATTGATTTATACTAAATTCTCTCTCTAAAAATGACTATAATGTAAATGCATACAAGTTTTCAAGATCCGGATTATGAAGAAATGAGCTCTATTTATAGGAAAAATGGAGCAATGGATGGTTGAGATTGAGTAATCTCAACAAGGGTCAGGATTGAATGGTTTATGATCCATGTGAGGGCTTTCAACCCAATCCCAAGATGACAAGTGTCAACATGAGATGGGTTGAGAGGAGAGGGAATAAGCATTAAATGCTTGACATGACCTAAGGGTTAACTTGGGAGGAAATGTTAATGTTGAGTTGAATGAATAAATTCATTATCCAAAGAATAATGCTTTTATCCAATGGATAAACTCTTAAGCAAGAGTTAGTGAGGATAACCATGGTCAAAGCAATAAATGCTTGAGGAGACACATGGGTCACATGAGGGTTGAGTTAGGGGTCAAAGTCCCTAACCATAGGTGCAAGTGAATTTAACCATAAATGGTCATGTAAGAGCCATTAGTGGTTTAGAAGACTTTAGAGGCTAGCTTGTTATAAAGCATTTAATGCTTTTCAAAGACTTTGAAGTCTTTGAGAAGTCACTCCAAGTTGCTTAGGAATGTGACAATAATTAGGGGATAGATTAGGCTAATTAGGAAGGGGTTTTAGAAGAATCTGGAAGGGGATTAGGATTGCAAGTGGGTTTGGTGGGTGAGGGAAAATACGATTTTTATAAAAATAAATTTCATTTATTTCAACAAATAGGTACAAGTTGCATTTTTAGGAGAATGCAAGTGGGGGGGATTTAATGATTTAAATAAATGTCTTATTTAATTTATTTAAAAAAAGAAAGGGGATTAAATTGAATAAATATGATTATTCATTTAATTGATTGTGAATTTAGTTCAATGAATTAACTAAAATAAATTGAATAATTTATTTAATTAATGGGAGAATGTTTGAAGATGAATTAATTAAATGTTAATTTAATTAACTGTTGGCTAGTGGGCTTTTAATCAAATAAATATCAAATATTCATTTAATTAAATTGGACAGGTTTATGTGACTACATTTGCCCCTCTTTGAGACGGTGCAATTTATCACGTCATTTCAAAGAAACAAAAATAGGTGTGAAGAAATATGCCCCATAAATGTTAATTTAATGGGTGGTATGCCCCTCGAGAGATGGGCCGAAAATTTTGAAAAATCGGGCAATCTCTCAAAAAAGAATGAGAAGTGGAGGGGAGGTACAATAGAAGAAATTAGCAATAATGGTGAAAGAATGGAAGAAAACGGAGTGAATATGGAGAAATGGCAAGCCAATGAGTACCTTTAGGTTATGCAGGAGATACAGTGCAAATGTGGTGTTGTGATTTTGATTGATGCTATACAATTGATTAAAATTGGTTGAACAATCAGGTGCAATTGGTTTAATTGCCCTGATCAAGTCCAAGCATGATAGTTGATGTCAGTTGTTCGCTTGGACAAGATAAAGTCTGAGTAAGTGAATCAAAGTGACCTAATGGTGACTTAGACAATTGATGTAATTGCCCGATGAAGTCAAGGTATTTGAAGCAAAATACTCGTTGAGACTTAGACAATTGATGTAATTGTCCGTTATGATTGTGTTTGATTGGTTGATCAATTGATAGTGCGTGTGTGTGATGGATGGTTGTGGGGAATCATGACATCCCCGTTGAGACTAGGTCATTATGATAAATGCCTGTTGTAGTCTAGGTTTGCCATGATCGATTACCTATTGAGACCCGAAGATACTTGATCAGAGTATCTATTGATAGTCTAGGTATGTGTGAGTCGATGTGCCTGTGTAGATAGAGTAATTGGCTTGATTGTGTGGATGACTGAAGATGGGAAGCGCAACCCCTCTTGTTAGAGATGGATGGTGATGAATGTAGCTTGATTGAGTTGATGGGAAACGATGAAGGGATTATGATGATGTTGATGATCAAGATAGGGAGGGTGAGGGGGTGGATTCAATGTTAGATAGAAGATATGGAGGACCTATTCCTATGGAAGAAGAGCGGAATAGAGTATGCACCCATTGTCATTACTATGTATGAATGATATGCAATTATTTATGAATGTATGGATGGATGGAATGCAACAGAATGCAATATATACAGATGAGATGGAATGATGATCCATAGTGATTTATTTTCATCATTGAGCATGGTAGTATCAATCTTGGACGAGGCAGTAGGAACCAAAGATGGAGCTTTGTACCTACAAACAAACAATATACATAAAGAATAAAGAATATGGACCCTCCATAATGGTTCATGCTCATATGGTTGAGGTATATGCTATAGTCAGCAAGCCATAGTGATCCATGACTTTATTTTGCATATGATCACGTAGCTTAGTGAACTTCCCACATAGACACCATTAGTACATGCCCCAAAACTTCATTGGAATAATTCACAGAATATAAACATACAAAATAATACGTAGGAACCATCCTGACCACTCTAATTGCTTGTGGATATCCTGGAGTAGTGTAGGAACCTGATATAAATGAATAAATAACCTACAAACCAACCAAGTACTTGATAGCTTAAACCTAATTTTCTTGTCAAAGAAAAAAAATGTCATCTTGTCTTTGTTTTGGTAAGGAAGGATGCATCCTTGTTAAGACAGTTTGCGTGTCGATGTTGATTGTTTGATTGATGTGATAAGTGGTCATTGTTTGAGTATTTCACAATGATTGTTTGGTATCTACTTGTATGCGTATGTACAAAGGTGGTTCCATGTTTTTGATTCATTTTTGATGTTTTATCATGTTTTTGGATTTTGTGAGTGTTTTTGAATGAAGAACTTAATGAATCACAAGTAATGCAAAATCCACTTCCATCAATAGGTTAAGGGTATTGCCCCCAGTTTAGATATAACTATGAAAAAGCGGGATGCAAGATGCATGAAGTACCATCCTTGATTGTAGATCAATAACAAGCCATGGTTTTGACTGATGGATGTGTGGATGCAATGAATGTGATCGCAACAAGTCTGAAAGACAATGAAGCCATAGCCTTTACGAGTGGCACTTGTTTGCCAGGTTTTCACCATTGCACTTACCCAAGGTGCCACCAGAGTGGTTGTTCAATGTTTGGATGCATGATTTTTCTTTACTATTTTGATTTTTTTTTTGTATTTTCTTCAGGACATTTATCTAAATGTTTTTGGTGTTTTTCTGGTATGTATGGGAGCTTGATGCTCTATACAACTTATGTATAAAACCATTTGAGGTGCATGCTGTTGATCGGATCTGCTAGCGGTTCTCCTTCTGAAGTAGCCAACTAATATGCCCCGGACCCAAATATAGCAGTGATAACATATGGACCCAGCCAGTTTGATGTAAAATTTTCTTGATGTTCTTTGTTTGGTTGGTTACGAGGATTCTCTCTAATAACAAGATCACCTACCTAAAATGTACGAGGTCTAACTCGATGATTATAGCTTCTGTTCATGTGCTGCCAATAGGCTTTGAGGTGATTATATGCAGCTTGTCATTTTTCATCAAGTAGCTCTAAATCTTGGAGACGGGATACTCTATATGCTTCATCATCTATGAGATTATGCAAGGAAACCCGTAGAGATGGTATCTCAACCTTGAGAGGTAAGATAGCTTATGCTCCATAGACTAGTGAGTAGGGAGTTGCGCCTGTAGGGGCTCAAATGCTAGTTCGATACGCCCATAGTGCTGGATTTAATTGAACATGCCAATCATGACCAACATCATTGACTGTCTTCTTAAGGATTCTCAATATTTTTTTGTTTGATGCTTTGGCTTGACCATTTCCTTATGGGTAGTAGGGAGTGGAAAAGTGGTGTTGAATGTGAAACTTCTCACAAAGCTCACAGACATCCTGATTTTTGAAAGGAAGCCCGTTATCTGTGATGATGGACATGGGTACACCATACTGACAGATGATGTAATTAAGGATGAATGAGGCGATCTGCTTGCTGGTGACCTGGGTAAGTGGAACAACTTTGATCCACTTTGTGAAGTATTCAGTAGCGGTAATGATGAACTTATGGCCGTTGAATGAAGATGGATGGATTTTACCGACAATGTCCAGTCCCCATTGACAAAAGAGCCATGGTGTTGTGATTGGTTGCGATTCCTATGTTGGTGCATGTATCAGGTCTCCATGAACTTGGCATTTCTTGCATTTTCTGATAAAATAATATGAGTCTTTTTCCATGGATGACCAATAGTATCTAGCGCATATGATTTTCTTTGCTAGGGACGAGTCGCTTGCGTGACTTCCACAAATTCCTTCATGTACCTCTTCCAAGGCCTTTGTTATCTCATCTTGTTCCAAACATCGAAGGAGAGTACCATCAAGACTGTCGGTATAGGGTTCCAACAATGATGGTATATCAAGCGGTTTGTCGAATGAAGGTTTTACATTGGTTATTCAATTGGTTAGGAGGAAGTGTGTGATTGTGTAGATAGGTGTAGAACTCACCATACCATGGGGATTCAAAACCGACAAGGTGACATATCATCTCAGATTCGGGGATATCATAAGCGGGAATCCAAAGCTGTTCTACCAAGAACTCATAGCGTGTTGAATTCTGTGGAAGATCTAGGAGAGATGCAATGGTAGCCATAGCGTTAGTAGCTCGATTTTGATCTCTAAGTATCTGCTCAAAGGTGATAGTAGTAAATGATTCCCTTAAATTGTCTACCATTTGTTTGTACGACATGGGTTTATCATCCTTGGTCTGATATTCATCTGTGACTTGTCGGATGACTAGTTGGGAGTCGCCATATATCTGTAACTCTTTCAATTTCCATTGTATGGCTAGTTTGAGTCTTGTGATTAAGGCCTCATATTCTGCCATGTTGTTTGTGCATGGAAATTTGAGCCTGTAAGACTTCAGGATGCTTTCACCTTGAGGTGTGATAAACAAAATGCTTGCCCCCGAGCCATGCCTAGGGTATGAACCATCAAAGTATAGTTTCCATGGTTGTGTTGTTGTGATCATGAATATCTTCATCTAGAAGATTGGAAATGAGAGGATGATCGCCTATGAGTGGTGCATCGACCAACTGATCTGCAATAACTTGACCCTTGATAGCCTTACAGTCCACATACTCGATGTCAAATTCACTAAGAATCATCACCCATTTGGCCAAGCAGCTAGTCAATGTTGCTTTGTTGAGTAAGTATTTTAGTGTATCAATCTTGGCAATGAGTTGTACTTTATGTGTTAACAGGTAATGCCTTATTTTACTGGTTGCCAAGATTACTGCTAGGCAACCTCGCTCAATAGGTGTATAATTGAGTTCATAGCCAACCAGTGTGCGAGAAATGTAGTATACATCACACTCTTTCCCTTCTGCATTATGTTGTGCCAGTAGTATGCCCAATACCGTATTTTTTGCTGAAATATAGAGCAATAGAGGTTCATGAGATAGTCTTTAAGCATCTAGAATGCTTGCTGGCATCTGGTATCCCATTGAAACCGGATGTTCTTGTGTAATAAGTGTGTAAAGGGGTGACACTTATTTGCTAGTTGTGCAATAAATCTTCGGATGGATTGTAGCCATCCTTGTAATGTCCTTAGTTGACTGATGTTCCGTGGAGGTGACATGTCCATGATTGCTTTGACCTTTGTAGGATTGACCTCAATGCCTTTTCTTGAGACAATGTATCCTAGAAGTTTCCCCAAGGTTACTCCAAAGACACATTTCTTTGGGTTGAGTCAAATATGATATTGTTCTAGTCTGTCAAAGTTTTTCTCTAATATGTCTAGATGACCTTCTCTTGTGAGTGATTTTGCTAGTAAGTCATCAACATAATCTTCCATTATGGTATGCATCATATCATGAAAGATGGTTGTCATTGCTCTTTGATAGGTCACTCCTGCATTCTTTAGACCGAAAGGCATTACATTCCATCAGTATGTTCCCTATGGACATGTGAGGGCTATCTTATGTTGATCCTCTGGTGTGATCTTTATCTGGTTGTACCCTGAAAAGCCATCCATGAGAGAAAGAATGGCATGTCCTGCTGTTAGGTCTATGATTATGTCGATGTTTGGTAGGGGCAAGTCATCTTTAGGACATGCCTTGTTTAGATCTTTGAAGTTAGTACAAATACAGATGCCCCATTTGGTTTTTCGATAGGCACAATGTTGGATATCTAATCTGCATAATCAATTGGTCTAATAAAACCAACATCCAGGAGTTTCTTAAGTTCTGCTTTGACTACCACCACAATCTGGGGGTGCATCTTGTGAAGCTTCTGCTTGACAAGATTAGCTTCTTCTGCTATGGTGAGGTGATGCATGACTAAATCCGGATCAAGACCAGGCATGTCTGCATATGACCATGCAAAAATGATCTGACTCTTCTGGAAGAATTCGACAAACTTAGGTTGTTCCTCTGGAGTTAAAAGAGATGCCAGATGTATGTGGTGAGGAGTTTCAGGAGTCCCCACGTTGAATTATTTTGTTTCTTCAATAAGGATTGTTGATCATTCCTGCTGTGTACTAGAAGGGAGGATGTCAAACCTTTCATCCTCCGATGCCTCAGAGAGGTTTTCACCATTGGATACACTCTTTCTTTTTACTTTTGTGGGATCAAACAGTGCCACAGTGTGGTTTTCACTAGAAGATCCATGTTTTATTGTTATATTTTTACAGCTGAAAGGTTTGGCATCCACCCCAAAGTATGCTGCGCTATTAAGTTCAATGGTGAATCCAACTTTGTGATCTCCGCTTGGTATGTTATCCCATAGTTCCAAAAAGTCAATGATCACCTCATCGTTTTGGAAGTGGTCAAGGCATGGGGGATTAGATTGGTTCCATTCGATGAGTTCGGGATGGATAATGGCCATTACCTCATCGATCAGGTTAAGTTCATAAGAGGTGTTAGTGAGGGTCAAGACATTGTGGTGAAGCTCATTGATGGTACTCTCCCTGTCAGAATCAAGCGTAGGATGTGACGTAGGGTCTGTGGAAGATGTTTCCAGTTCAAGAACCCAAGAGGTTTTTATCTGTGCTTCTTCGTAAACAGGGATGTCTTTGCGAGGTGGAGGTAGTGATGCATCTTCCTCATCTGAAGTATTAAGCTAGACAAAATCAAAGTCCCACTCATGTGAGTCAGTCTCTGAGTCGCTTTCCAGTATCTGATTACTATACCATACTGGGATGTCCTTTGAGTTAAACACTGCAGGTGTGATCGGTTGATGTACCCTTGTAGATGAAATGATTGGTGTTGCAGGAAGGATTATGGGGATTAGTGAATCCGATATAGGTAGCATCGGCATTGTTGAATCTGCTGCTTCTGCTGGAATTGCCGGTGTTGTCAATACTATTGGGGGTTCTGATACTGCTAATGGTGTTGTTGATGCGGTTGCTGCTATTGATGGAGTTGTTGGTTTAATTAATAGGAGAATGTTTGAAGATGAATTGATTAAATGTTAATTTAATTAACTGTTGGCTAGTGGGTTTTTAATCAAATAAATATCAAATATTCATTTAATTAAACTGGACAAATTTATGTGACTCCAAGTAGTAATTAATTTTTTAATACTTGTTCTAAATGTTGAGAATCATTCAATTTTTTTTTAATCTATTTACAACATTTTTTACTACTTCTTCAGTACTTACTTCATTTGAAGCATGTTTTGCAATCCTTTTCACCAAAATATTAATAAAATACACATCATCTTTAATTCTTATGACATCTTTTTTGGCAACTTCTAAGTTGCATACCTTATTCCACTTTAGGATAAATCTACTTTAGGGATATAGGTAAAAATAAAAATATAGTTTTGGTTATTTAGGCTTGGCTAATCAACATTAGAAATTAACCTCAATAATTTATCAACATGTTGTAAAGTCTCTCATCATTTCATCATGTTGTAATTTATGCATATTATGTTTGTGGGCAACCTAGTTGAGGGTTTCAATGAATAACCTAGTATAAATGGATATACAGATATATTGATTGGTGTTGATTGATTGTGATTTGTATGTGCAAGCATATGTGGAGAAGTAGAACTGCAAATTTTAGTTTGAGTTGAGCTTTGAATATCATATTCTTCAAAGTGATAGAGTTTTGAGATAATGAATGTGTGAGTTGTGTTTGCGATGATATTGTTCACTTGACACAGTTGTTCAAGGGCAATTTCATGATTAAGAGATCTTGTTCATTTCAATTCATCATTATCTTGTGCCTACCAGAAGATAGTATGTCCTTTTGACAACTTGTGTATATTTGTATCTTACCCTAAAGCAGTGAGCTTTAGTAATGCAAGTCCATTGTATCTCGCCCAGAGATTATGCATCTCAATAATGCAAGTTCACAACTTTGGATAGTTGTGACACCTAGGATCTTGTTAGTTTGCCCAAAAGAAGAAATCTCATTGGATGCAAGTAGGTAGGTATTTACAATAAATTTGGAGCAAATGGTCAGTTAGAGAGGTACACTGTTTGAATGGTTGCCAAGGGATACTCTCAGACATAGGGAATTGATTTCAATGTAATATTCTCTCTTGTTGCTAATATAACTTCTATTAGATTCCTATTATCCATTATTGTTGCTCGTGATTTTGAGATAGAGAAAATGGATGTTAAAATTGCTTTCTTGCATGGGGATATTGAAGAACACATTTATATGCGACGACCTGACAATTTTGTTGAGAAGGGAAAAGAAAACTTGGTTTGTAGGTTAAAATGATCATTGTATGGTTTGAAGAAGTCACCCAAGATGTGGTACCAAAAGTTTGATTCTTTTGCATTAAAGTTGGGTTATGTTAGAAGTGAAGAGGATCACTTTGTTTATATTAAGGTTATTGATGATGAGTTATTAATTATTGTGTCATGTCCCTTTTTCTAAAAATAACACTTACTAAGTCCCCATTGGCCAAAAATAGCAATTTAACTATGATGAGATACATTTGGAAAGATTATTTATTTAATATTCATAGTGCCCCCTTTCCAAAATAAGCTCTTTCTATTTTTAGTAAGCTCAACTTTCCAAAAATAATAAATTAGAAATTTTGGATAAGACTAGAAAATAATATCATTTTGGGTGATTTAATCAAATCAACAAGGGTGATTTAATCAAATCAACAATAGTGATTTATCATTGTAGATATTATTTTGAATTTTCTACTCAAATGATGGTGTGGGTTCTTGGAAAGTTTTATTTTAGCAACATTTTGAATTTCATTCCCGTTTGACATTTGTTGGCAAATGGTAAGTTTCCTTGGGAGTTGTAGGAGTTTGGAGACATTTGGAAAGAGGAAAGTTTCCTTTCCTTGGGATTGGGATTTTTGGCACTCACTTTGGTTTGAATTTGAATTTTGAAAGTGATTTCATATATGCTTGGAATTGGCTCAATTTGGATTCATTCTATCAAGTGTCATTTTCAACAGGTGAAAGCTATTTTCCTTTAGAGGCTGGTAAACCAAATAGGGTGAAATATCCAATGTCGATAAACCAAGGAGATTGAGGCTTAAGGGTAGTGGGTTTAAGGTCTCCAGAGGAAATCTCACCCAGAGATTGTATGTGTGCAAAGGATCTTTGTAATTGTGTTGTTTTCTTAGGGTGTTTGTAGGTGTTTGTAGAAGTTTGGAGTGCTTAGGGTAGAAGATTAGTTACACTTTGGTGTTGTTTTTAGAAACATATTTTGTTGTTTATATGATATTTTTGAAGCTCTATTTTAATTATAAAAAATTATTAGGAGTTTGGAGGATTTATTTGAAATTTGTAGATTGATTTCCTTAATGTTTGAGCTTCTATTTTGGGAGGTCTTTGTGATTTATTTTGAAATAGATATTATGATGGTTTTATGATGTATTTAGTAGTAATAATGGTGTCAATAACAGTAATGGAGAATATTTTTGGCTGCATTAAGTTTTAGGTTCATTAAGTGGTGTTTTGATGAAATTCATTAATACCCGATTTCACAAAATGTTCATAATTGCAAATTTGAAGTAGAATTTAAAGAAATTACCAAATTTGATCTAATTTTCAGCAATGGTTATTACATATTTTCTTGTATGATGATGACATGTTGTTTATTGGTAACAACAAGCTGATGATTAGAGAGCTCAAAAATCAACTTTCTGAAACATTTGATATAAAGGATTTGGAGCTTCTAGATATATTCTTGGGATAGAAATCAACAGGGTTCAAATTCATAGAAAACTCTAATTAAGTTAGAGTACGTATATTGACACTATTTTGTAGATATTTATAATACAAGACTGTAAACTAGTAAGTATTCCATTTTCGGTTGGTACTAAGTTGAGTTTAGATGTGTCTTGATTTTGATGATGATAATGAAGAGATGTATATTGTTCCTTATGCTAGTGTCATTGGTAGTTTAATGTATGCAATGGTTTGTACTAAACCATATAACCCAAGAATTGGGAGTTCTAAGAAGGTTTATGTCTAACCCAGGTAAAGAGCATTGGAATTTTGCTAAAAGGGTATTAAGATACTTGTGAGGTACTTTTGATTACTGTTGGTTTATAATGATGTAGATAAGTCATTGGACATATAGGGTTTTGTTGATGCAAACTGGGAAAGTCACTTGGATAGTCGAAGGTACACTAGTGGCCATGTGTTTACTTTGTTTGGAGGTGCAGTGAATTGGATGAGTAAAAGATAGCTTATAGTTGCATTGTCCACGACTGAAGCAGAGTATATGGCTTCTACACATGCCACCAAGGAGGTGGTTTGGTTACAAAGACTTGGTAATAGTATTGGTTTTTATTGTAGGACAGTGAGGATTGGCTATGAAAGTTAGAGTGTCATATGTTTGGCCAAAAATCCTATGTATCATGCTCATACTAAACATGTTGATGTTTAATATCAATTTGTACAAGAGATGGTTGAGAGTGCACAAGTCTTGATTGAAAAAGTTGACACTTTGGATAATGTTGAAGATTCTCTTACAAAGCCAATAACCACAGATAATCTCTCTTGGTGCAGGAAGACCATGGGCCTTGATCATTGTAATTGATTTATAGTTTGTATCTCTATGGGATAATTTACAATGTATGATGTCAAGTTGGAGAATGTTAGGATTTTTGTTCCATCAACCTTGTAAATCCTTTATTTATTATTTTCTTAATGTATTTTGTAATTTTACCATAAGAGGATAATTCGTTTAACCAACTGTAGTGAAACAGACCATGTAAAGGAAAAGTTACTTCTACCGTTTGTCCTCGAAGAAAAGGACAAAATAGCTAGGTGACCCCTTTTGGAAGCTTCTATTTTGAGATGGTTGGACGCTTTTTAGGGGTTGTAAGAGCATCTATGATGGTTATGACAATCATTATTGATTCTATGCCAATAGTCATGGCAGAATCCTTATGCAAGTGCCCATACATGAGAGATGCCTTATGATAGTTGTAAGAGGCTCTATAAGAGGCTATTTTTGGGTGTTTTTGACTCATTTCAAGGAGATGCATGTGAGTTTCTCTAGGTGGTTTTGTAGCATGTTGTTTGGTGATACCTTAGTGACATTCATCCTCACAAATCTCTATAAATTGGGGCCTTAAGCTATAGTGATTCACTCAATCTTGTTCAGTTTCCAAGATAACAAAGTGCGGTTAGATTTTATGGCCCGGTCTACAAGAGAAGTGTATTGTTGTTGTAATCTTCATTCGATTAGTAATATATTTGCCTCTCTTTCTATGGTGAAGTTTTTTCCCAAAAGGGTTTCTCCATGTAAATATGGTGTTTCATGTGTAATGGTTTTCAAGATTGTTCTTGTTTTGATTCTACAATGACTTTGATAAGGGTTAATCTTAGTTTCAAATTTTCAATAATATTCATTTAAAGTTCATATTGCAAGCTTTCTTCACGTTGTTTTACAACACTTACTATGTCAATAGAGGACTGCCAAATCATCTATTATTGAATACTAATGATTATCAAACGCATAACTATAACATGAATGCTAATGAATAATAACTTGATAACTATGTCAAATGATAACTAGGATTATCAAAATGATAACTTGATAACTATGCAAAACAAAATTGATCATAACTTGATAGTTATGAATTGAAACAACAATTTTTTTTTATCTAAATGACAATAAATAAATAGCTAAAAATAAACAATAGAATAAGTAAGTGATCATTAGTAAACACCATTATTAATATCACCATATTTAAGATTATTTAGAATGATCAAAATTTTATCAATATAAAATTATAACCTATATTGCAAAGTGTAGAGGAGGAGAATTGCTACTTTCAAGACGATAAGGTCTTAAAGAGAAAAAATCCCTCAGTTACCTCAATTGACTACTGCTCAAGTGAACTAGAAAATAAATTCTTAAAAGTAAATCTTATATTATGCTTAGTAATGAATGTAAGATGAAAATGCTTAATAACTTGAAAATGTGGTATTTTAAAAATATTTAGTCTATGAAAATAAGAAAATATGAAAAACATAAATTATGATACCAAATAGATTAAGCCTCGACCTTGGATGCTAACACTTTGCATGGACATCTGTGTGACCTCACATTGTTGTCTGTATGGAAAGAATACATTTAGGCTACCAAAATGAAGTTCTTTGTCCACCAAATCTATTCATCACCTACACACACATGGAGATGAGAATAAATGTTGGGATGTATAGAGGTTTTCCTTAATCAAACTTCCTCTTCAGTGTTTTCATCTCCACGAACATCCAGACAAGATCAAAGTAGACAAAAAGATATAAAGAAAATAGATGCGTGATAGAAACAAACCCCAATATGGAGGAGAATCCCTATCAAAATAAATAATAAATAATAGATGAGATCATAAAATAATACATGAGATCATGAAACAAATTACAAGAGAGTGTTACTAGCATGCCTGACTCTCCTCTTGAGATGATAGATGTGATAGATGAGATTAGAGAGGAGCCTTGACTACTATGAGAGTCCAAGAGCTGAGAATATTTCAAGAGGGACTTAATATGAGAGGTTAAAATATGAAGACGAGATGAGAAAGATGTTTTGGAGAGTTGCTAGAATGACTAAATGAGAAAGAGAGATCTAGTTTTGTTGGTTGGAATGGGTGGGAGTATTCGAAAACAAGTGCATTTGGATGCTAGGACATGCATTGAAGGCAGACTTGCTGCACTTGCGTTTGACCAATTTATTCTAAAATTCAAACTACAGGATGCTAACACTTCATTATTGCTATCTATGAAGTTGGCCTCGTCAAATATTGATCATTAATTTTATCATAAATGCACCAAATGTAATGCACAATTTTAAAATTGGCACATGGTGCAATTTGTGATAATACACCAAGATATCAACTTAATGAAGAAGATAACTACGGTAAAATAAACAAGAAACAATAAATCTTTTTTCCATCAAATGCTAATGTTTGCAAGAAACTTGTGATCATGAAAACTCATTAATGTATAATATGCTAGAAATATGAAAACCCATAAATATTGTTTCATTGATTGATATTAATTTAAACATAATCCAATCATCAATTCTAAATTGACATATTGATACCATATAACTCTAAATTGCTAGACCTATATACATCAAAAGTGACATCAATATATCATATAGATTAGATTATAATCTATGAACTTATCTAATAATCAAATATTATACTATGCAAAGCCCATGAATGACTTTAATTATTTAAATTGAGAAATCCTTAAGTAATGGTAGCTATAACTTTCAAAACTTAAACTTTTAGATTTTATTATTTAATTTTAATGTCAAAATCCAGAAATTAGGTCTCAGTCTCTATACTTCTCTTAGCATCTCAAATGAATACCTACTCTAACTAAGCATCAAACCCTTAACAAAGCATTATCAATAAAGTTAAATATTTTTTAAACATATTCACATGTTAATGAACAAATTCCAAAGAAATCTCTAAATCACTTTTATGATAAGATTTTATTTGTAGAATGCTGAAAATTGCATTTGAGAAGTCATCATGTTAATTGATAGACAGTAATTAGGTAGTTCTCTACTCCCAAGCAAGATAAATGTAATGATTACAGGATATGCATAAATTGGATTTTGATTTAAAGGTTTTCGAGTATGACCTTTTCTGCATCCTCATTGGCTACATGACATAAAAAGAAATGAACAGCTATTAAAACATGAATTTTGCCATATATAAAAAAATTGACAGCTATTGACGGTAGAAAAAGCTCAGGCAGGCCGCACAAACTATTTGACATTTGATAAAGTACAACGAAATATAATAGATAAGACTTTACAAACCTTCAAGCATATTCAAACAGGCGTAAGGCCAAATTTCACTACCTAACCATTATAAAAATGGGAGTTTTGGCATGGACTTCCGTAAGTAGAATGAATTGCAAATGTCCCGATAAACATGCAACTAAAATGATTGATAGTACGTAACATCAGATAGAAAATCACACATGCAAAAATGTGAAAATTTAAATCAGGAACGTGAATTGTATGATAACATGTCTCAAAGAAATTTAGTCAAATTGTGTACAATGGTTATATGTTTCAGATCAGATGGTTTAAATTACACACGCTAAGTTTTATCTTTTATATTTAAAAATATTAAATGCTCAAAGTTCACTAACATTTTCCAAGCTTAATATGTTGCTTAGTGTGTGGGGTTTAAGGCTGGCCGAGTAAGACATCATAGATTTATTTTAAAAACTTACAAATGAATGCAGATAATATTGCTGATTTTAGAATTGTAATAAGTTGCTGCCAATGACTCTCTCTCTCTCACATCTTCTTTCTATTGCTAATTCTCCAATGATAATATTGCTTTTCATCTTTAGATATTTGTCATGCAATGAATGGTTTAAATCACACATACTAAGCTTTGACTTCTAGACTTAAAAGTGTTTTAACACTAGAATTGACTGAAATTCTCTAAGCTTAATATGTTGTTTAGTGTGTGGGGTTTAGGGCTGGCCACCATGCAACAATACCACCCTAAACACTACAAATGAAGTTCTTACAGATGTCACCAATGCAATGAAATCCAGTGCATTGTAATGTATATAATAGAATAATCTACTCTATAGATAAATGAAATGAATGAGAAGAGTAACAAAATTTGTTTAACCTTAAATTAGCATCAATCCTAAGGGAAGTTTTGGATGGAAAATGTATAACTTTTCACAGTCTATACCATTGTCGTGCTTTTCAGATAAACTCTATGATCCATCATCAGAAATAGAGCAGACGAGAAAAGAAATGATGATGGATCATGGAATTTGATACAAATGTCACAAGAAAAAAATATACCATCAAAATCTAAAATAAAACACAACACCTAATTTATTTTACATTTGATATTTATCCTTGATATTATAGAACACTTTTTGAATTACATTAGCTTGTAGCTTCCACCTCTCCCTTTACTCATTATTAAAATTGATTATTATTAATATTCACAAATGATACGAGTCTTAAAAGATCTTAGATTAATATTAGAACGAAAATAAATAATGGAAAATATCATTAATTATAAATTCTAACTAGATTATAAATGAATAGAATTATGTTATATTATATTTGATTTTAATTTAAAGAATGTAAAGGAGAAAGAGGGATGTGATAGATTAAGACTTTTTGTATTGAATATTTGCAATCTAAATAATATAATTATGATGGACATTTGGTGTTTGTTTTACTTTCATAAGATTTTTATTATATAAATTAATGTCTCTTCTATTTCATGTGGTTTGTATGTTATTTTATGTTTTTCATTCAATATTGTTGGTAAATAGATTTTTTGATTTCTATAATTAATTTTTTTATCACATAATTTATAAGTAGTTCTTCTTCTTTATTGGTCAATTATAATATGGATCACTATCCCAACATTTAGTATCAAAGTGACACGTTAGAACAAGATTATTTGCTACATGAAATGTTTGATTGTTCAAATGGCGAAACATTAAAACATGTTTTAAAATATAATGTGGTGTTGAATTTATGACTAGGATTTAAAGGTTTGATATTAAGCATTTTAATGGGGAGATATTTGGGTCATTGATGTTAAATGTGGAAGACATTTTAATAGAAAGAGATCAATGGATTGTAGTTTCTTATTTATTTAAACCCTTAGGTATTTGCGATGAGGAATGAAGTATATTAGATAAGAAAGATAAGATCACTATTCATTTATGCATTTTAATTTCTATATTGATTATGTTTAACAAATAGACTACTTATTTAGTACAAAAGATTCTAATAAATAAACTTGTCTTCAAAAATATGTTGACATATTCTTGAAATATAAAAAAGGAAGATTTAGGTAATAATCATCTTTACACGTTCAATATTATTCTAAGTCATCTTGAGTTACAAAGAGTCAAACTAGATGAAGAGGATGATTATATTTTCTTACTTGTTCTTTACTTAATTTACGGAAAAATTTAATCATGTCAATTAGTAGTAACAATACTTAACCTGAATTAGAAAATATCATAGGCATTTTATTAAATGAAGAGACTAGAAATACATGACAAATTCTTTTTTGATGTTCTTGTTGTAACAATCGAGTATAAGGATAAAGGGGGTAAGAAGACGAGTAGAAACAAGAAATTCAAGGGAAAGAGCACATTAACATCCCTTACAAAATAAAAAAATAAAATATTGGAATTATGAAAAAAAAAAATCAGATTAATAAGTATTATAAATTTGACAATATTGATGATTGATTTGACAAATCCCTAGACAATAATGAATATAATAGTGATGTTTTCATTTCTACTAATTTCATTAGTAGTTAATCTTATTTAACTTAACTATTTACATATTATTACATAATGTCTTATGTAGGTTGACATTTTGAATACAATAATTGGAACAAAGAACAAATTTTACTTAGTGATAACAATGCTCTAAAGATAATTGATTGAGGGAAGGTGAATATGTATTTTATGTTGATGTATAATCAACATGATATTTCATGTTTATTATAGGTAGGATATTTATAGATTATACGTATCTCAAATCCTAAAGCGTAATCAAACGTCATTAATCTTAATTTGTGCATGTGTTTCTTCCATTTTACCTTGTTTCTTCGGATTAGAAGGTATAATTTTGACATTATAAGAAGAAATGGACATCTAGTGAAAGATGAAGAAAGGTAGAATTCCCTCATATATTATAGTTGGAAATGTCATGTAAATATACATGGAAATGTGTAAGCGCAGACAAACTGCACAATCTATTTGACATTTCATAAAGTACAATGAAATATAATAGATAAGACTAGAAAGTTTCAAGCATATACAAAAGGGCGTGAGGCCAAATTCCACTACCTAACCATTATAAAAATGGGAGCTTTAGCGTAGAATTCCGTAAGTAAAATGGACTGCAAATGTCCTGATAAAGTTACATGATTAAGACAACATAGATTTGTTTTGCAGATAATATTGCTAATGTTGGAATGGTAAGCCAATCTCTCCTTCCATCTTCTCTCTATTGCTAATTTCATTTTTAGAGACTTCCCATGCAACAACACCACCATGAACACTAGAAATGAAGTTCTCACATATGTTACCAATACAAATAAATCCATGGCAAAGAATAATCTACTTTCTTTCTACATAGCTTATGAATTGAGTATGACTATATATATAAATGAAAATAATATGAAGAGCAACAAAGTTTGGACTATCTTAAATAATCATCAATCTTGGAAGAAGTTTTGGATGGAAAATGTATAATATTTCATTTATTGTAAATATGTGATTTTCAGAGTTTATAATATTGTTGTGCTTTATTGTTAATTTTGATTGTGTAATTTTTTTCTTAATATTTTACATCAAACTCTATGATCCATCATCAAAAATAAAATGAGACATGAGAAGAGAAATGATGATAGGTCATGGAGTTTGATCTGAAATAACAAGGAAAAACAATTATAAGATCAAAGTAAGATATAAACCACAACATCTCAATTATTTTCCTAATGATATTTATCCTTGATATTATAGAACGCCTTTTGAATTCTCTTCACTCTTATTAACATTGGTTATTATTCGCCTCCACAAATGATATGAGTCTTAATGGTTCTTTAAAATTAAATTTCCTTTACTACCATCATGACTAGGAGCTCCTTAGATTAATATTAAAATGAAAATAGATAAAGGAAAATCTCGTTAATTATAAATTCTAATTAAATTAAAAATGAAAGTAGCTAGTTTTAAAAAAAATAAAAATTAAAGAATGTAGAAGAGAAAGAGGGTTGTGCTAGATTAGGACTCTATTACTTAGAGACTTATCGTATTGAATATTTGCATTATAAATAATATAATTATGATGGACCTTTGGTTATTGTAATCTTGTTATAGGATTTTTCTCATATAAATTAATGTTTCTTTTATTTCATGTGATTTGTATGTTATTTAATATTCTTCATTCAATATTATTAAATAGATTTTTTTTATTTCTATAATTATTTTTTACCACATAATTATAAGTGGCTCCTCTTAATCTATTGGTTGATTATAATAAGGGTGACTATTTCAACATTTAGTATCAAAGCCAAGCACTAAAACAAGATTATTTGTTACATGAAGTGTTTAATTGATCACAATGGAAACATTAAAAAATTATTTACAAACATACTTTGTGGTGTTGAATTTATGGCTAGGATTTTAATATTTGATGTTAAGCATTTCAATGGGGAGATTTTTGGGTCATGGATGTTGAGTGTAAGATATTTTAATAGAAAAAGATCAATAGATTGTAGTTTCGTATTTAGTTAAACCCTTAGGTATGTGTGATTGAGGAATGAAGAACATTAGATACGAAAGATGAGATCACTATTCATCTATACATTTTAATTTCTATATTTATGATTATGTTTAACAAATAGACTACTTGTACATTACAAAAGAATATAGGAACATTTTGTCATTTTCAAGATTTTTATAGGAACATTTTGCCATTTTCAAAATTTTAGTAAATAAAGTTGTCTTAAAAAATAAATTGTATTCTTGAAATACTAAAAATGGAGATTTAGGTAATAATCATTTTCATATGGTCAAGCTTATTCTATGTCGGTTTGGGTTACTAAGAGTCAAACTGAATGAAGAGGATAAATATATTTTGTTGCATCATTCTTTACTTAATTTATTGAAAAATTTAATCATGGCAATTGATAGTAACAATAATTAACCTAAAATACAAAATATCTTGGGGATTTTATTAAGTGAAAAGAATAGAAAATACATGAATGGGTCTTCTTTTTGATGCTCTAGTTGTAACAATTTGGTATAAGGATAGAGGGGATAAGAAGAAGAGTGGAGACAAGAAGTTCAAGGGAAAGAACACATTAAAGTTTTCTAATAAATAAAAAGTAAAATATTGGAATTATGAACAAAAAAATTCATATTAAGAGATAATATAAATCTAAGAAGACGGGTGATTGTTTTGACAAATTTCTAGAGAATGATGAATATAATAGTGATGTTTTCATTTCTATTAACTTCATTAGTGATTAATCTTATTTAACCTAACTATTTGCATATTATTACATTATGTCTTATATAGATTACATTATGTCTTATATAGATTGACATTTTGAATATGATGAATATAACAAAGGAGAAATTTTGCTTGATGATAATAACTTTCTAAAATTAGTTGATTGAGAGAAGGTGAAGGTGCATTTTACGTTGGTGTATAATCACACTTAGATGTTAGCTTGCTTATATGACAAATTAGTTACAAAAGTAGGTAAGATACTATTCTTTTATATGTATCTGAAATCCTAATACATAATAAAGCATCATCAATCTTCATGTGTGCTTGTAATTTTCTTTTATGTGTTGCTTCCAGTATTTTTTTTTTTTTTAATAATGCCTGGTAAACTTTTTAACGTGACCGGCAATGATGGCATGACATGCCCTCCGACTCCACGTGAAACGCTTTTGACCCGGAGCTATAAATCGGTGAGGCCACAATCGGGAGACCTCATCCCCACACTTCACTTGTTCAAACCTGCGAGCACAACGATCTAGCGAAGACACAAGGCCTGCAAGCACAATGGCCCAGAAGGGGTTTGAACATTGGTGGCCGCTTCACCAACGAAGTGTTTTAACCGCGACACTACATGTCCGAAGACATATTGCTTCCATTTTACCTCTTCATGTGTGCTTGTAATTTTCTTTGAGGTGTTCCTCGACTAATTTATACATGGCATCATAGCTAATTTTGATGCAAATGTAAATGCATTATTTTCTTTGTGAGTTGCATTTCGTCTAGTAAAAGTTTTGTGTAAGACCATGAATTTGTGACATTTTGCTTTAATTTTAGCATGAAGATTGTAAATTTGAGGTGAGATTTACAAATTGATAAATATTTACACTTTGTGGCTCAGACCGAGTCAATTTTTACATATTGTTTGCAAAATCATGTTAAATTTGTACAATAGTTGCACTCTGATTTGTAATGCAAACACATTAATGACTAAAATCTCGAATATTTACAAAGCTAATCTGTTGAGATCATTAATTCTGCAAATTTACAGTTAAATTCTTCAGATCCAACAATTATTCGTCAGTTATCATCAATTTCTACTATCTGACGTTTATTCCGTAGTAGTATTTTAACATCTTTGCAAATTTAATCTGCTTGGAAGTAGTTGTGTTATCTCAGGCTCCATCTATTGCGCAAGTTTTAAATCGTCTTCAAGATTGTCAGTTGGCTTTAAATTTTACAATTATTTGCATATTTCATTTTGTGCCTCGCAAAAAGATGTGTCAAAATTGCCTTTGTATGCACAGGCCGAAATCTGTAGCACCGTAATTCTTTGTTCAATGCCTAAATCGACTTACATTTAATTGAGATCTCTATTCTAAATTTTACCTAAATTTTCTGTTATTTGGTATGTGGTTTGGCCAGATCGATCTGCATATCGACTGGTATTTAGTGTTACAATTTTCCAGATCAAATCAACTCCTTTTGGCGTCTGATTCAGTCACAGATCGACTTTACAAACCTATGGCATTTTTTGTTGTGGCGTTCATTTGAAATATCACGCCCTCCGCATTGAATTACATTTTGCTGTATTAGCGGCTTGGAGGATGCATGGGATGATTTGCAAATTAAGGCTTGGTGCTTTGACAGATCGGCTCTATATTGACATGAATTATGGTAAAAAATCAAGGCCTTGACAATTTCCTTTAAAATTTGACCCTTTGAGTTGCAGATCAGGCTTCCTTCGGCTTAGCAGAGGCACATCAACCTATGCTTTGGCGAGTTTTATTGGTGCGACCTGTGAAGGAGGTGCTGGGTTCGAATCTTTGACCTTCGACTTGCACTTTGCATTGGCAAAGTAGAATCGTATGGATGGCAAAGCAAAATTATTCAGGTGGAAAAGCCTCAACCTACACTTTGCAATTCGGTGGAAAATGAGAATTTAATATTTGAAATCAGTTTTGCATAAAACATAAGCGTTGACTGCTTAGGTGGCCGGGCCCACTCAACAGAGATTTCCCGTTCAGAACATTTCCGTTCCCCATTTTTTTGTTTCCACCGTTTATTTCGCCTAAGTTTCATTCCTTAACGTCCATCCCATCCAAATAAGAGTTGCCGTTAACTTTGAATTTGAACACCGATCCCGTTCAAAAGTTTGAAAGCATTTTCGCATTAAATAAAGTGGGCACTGGGCACTCCCCTTTGTCTTGCCGCTATCATGAAAGATTTTTAACAGTTGCAAAGATTTACTTCCCTACTAGATGGCTTCTGAGGTATTTTCAAGGCCTTTCTTGCTTAATGCAAATGGGTTTTGCAACAGATAGAAGACATGGATATCCTCACGATGTTGTTGATGCAACAGGTTGTCATACCAATCGATTTTAATCAATTTTATTATCCAGGTTTTCATACTACTCGCCTCTACCGAAATGGGAGTTTTGGAACAGGGTATCGGTATCCATCAAAACGGCTGGAAATACTTTGGTAGACATGTATGCAAAATGTGGAAACATAGACACGGTGAATGGACTGTTTGACCAGACGCCTCAAAGAAATGTGGTATCATCGAAGCTATGATTCCAGGATATGAACAAAATGTATTTGTTGAATAGGATTCTAAAAATCTCAACCAAATGTGATTGGTGGATGTAAACCCAGACTCCACAACCTTTGTCTGTATCATCAACCCAACCTGTGTGAAAATGGGAGCTTTAGAACAGGGTATGGACATCCATCACCGCATAAATGAAAGAGGAACTCTGTCATATGTTGTAGCTGCAACTCCCTTGGCAGTCATGTATGCAAAATGTGTTAGCTTCGACAAGGCACGTGAACTGTTTGACAAAATGCCTCAAAGAAATATGTCTTCATGGAACGTCCTTATTGTAGGATAATAACAAAATGGGCTGAGGATGTCATCTTAGGTTCATGGAGCGCTAAAACAAGTTTTGAAAATCTTAAATATTTAATTTTTTTATTCAATATCATCAATCCAGATTTATGATCAAATGAAATTCCAAAGTTCTATCACACTTTATGATTGGTTTTTAAAAAACCATATAAAATTAGTTGTCGTTGTAACATGTTTATGCGATCTAACTAGTTGGAAATCAAAAGAATCAAGTACAATGTTTAGGATCTTAAGGATAAGATAGCTTTCACTTGTAATATAAGATATATTAGTTTATTCATATAGTGATGGATTTGAGGATAAGAACCACTTAGAATGTCTATTCAAGATCCCAAACTTGGTTTACTCAAATGTTTACTGGTATTAATGTATTCAAAATAGATTCAACCAAAAAGTTTTTCTAAAATAGATTCAGCCATAACATTTTCTTGCTCATAAACGATCACAAACAAGAAAAAAAACCAATGGAAGGCGGGCGGTTCCAGAATTCAAATTTGAGCGGGAATTTTGGATCGGCATCGGGACAGCATGCGGCAGATGATTCAGAGATTCCTGCTGAAGGAGGAGGTTCAGATGGTAAGGACCCCGATGATCCCGTGAATTTGGGGGACCCAGGGGGAGGACCAACACCACATGAAGAGCAGTTAGCAATAGAGAGCGGGAAAGGGCGGGTTCAAACTTCAAAAATAGATGACGACAACTCGGAAGGAGCCCAAGGACAACAAACGACTTGTGTTTCAGAGAACACGGTGGAAGGTAAAGATCATCCGGAAAAGGTTCTTTCGTCAACTGACCCTAAAGGGGGACCCAATGGACAGACACGTAAGTGGTCCTCGTTGTTTGGGGTTAAGCCTAAAGGTAAGTCCTCATCGCCTCCTGTTAAAAACTCCTCGAATGTGTCTCAGGGCAAGTTTGCTATTGTTGTTCCTGACCAAATCATTGATCAAAACATCGCTAGAATGGAAAATACTTTGATTGGTTATTTCTTTGGATCTAGACCTAACATAGAAATAGTTCATGGATTTGTCAAAAGAAAATGGAACCTGAAAGGTCAGGTTGATGTGGTAGCAATGAACAAAGGCTATCTATCCTTCTCCTTTTCTTGTGATGAGGATAGAAGAAACATTCTATGTAGTGGGTCTTGGGCAATAGGCAAATACATCATGTACATACAGAAGTGGTACCCTAATGTAGCGAAAGGAAAGAATTTTTTGGCCCAAGTTTTGGTGTGGGTCAAGCTCCCCGAGCTCCCAATGGAATTCTAGGAGGAAGACGTTTTTGTAGGAATTGTCAATACCTTTGGGGAGCTTATCGCTATTGATCAGATCACGGCTTCTAGAAGAAGGCTGATCTATGCTAGGATATGTGTTGGAGTTGGACCTGATACGAAAATGCCAGAGGAAATAGAGATAGAATCAAAACTGGGGAAGTGAAAGCAGAATATTGTTTATGAAACAATCTCTTCGCCTGTTTTCATTGTAAAAAAGTCGGACACTGGGCTAAAAAATGTCCATCTATAGAGGATAAACCCCATATCCAAACTAAGGTTTGGAAAAAAGTGGACAAGCCACTAAAAGCTCGGGAATCCAATGATCCTAATCAGGAGAAGTAGTCTCAGATAGGACGGGTGGAGGAAGAAATCACCAGTGAAGTGGGTAATGAACTAAAGATCCAGATGTTGGAATAGGGTGTTAAGGACTCAGTACACAAAGAAAAAGACAACACTCAGCAAGAGGATCAGAAAGAGGACAAGACAGAGGTAGAGAAAGCAGATAAACAACCCATAGATAATAAAGAGGAAGGAGATAACTTCAACCTTGTTTCAAAATCTCAAGATCAAGATAAAGAAATAGACTAGTTCCAGGAGGCCCAACCTGATACCATTTTGGGCCAAGGGCTATCGGAAATCTCATCAACCACCCCAGTAAAGGGAAAGTTGGCCTATTCGGAGGAACAAGATCCAAAATGGGGAGATGAAGAGGACATAAAAAAGGCACTGGGGAAGAATGAAACAAAGCAGGAGGACGAAGAAGTAGCAGAGGATAAAAGAAGGAACAAGCACAAAAAAAAGAATAACAATAACCCAGTAAATAGTACGCTGACTAGAAACACCAGAAGCAGGCTTGGTGATCTGGGAGCGCAACACACTTCTCTAGGAAGACACTCAAATGCCAAAAAAAGATCATTGGAAACAAGCAGGAATTTAGCAGATGGTACCCAAAGAACCATCTTTGAGGCAGGTATTTCTAAAAATCCATGAAAATCATCTCCTAGAATATTACAGGACTTAATAGTCCTCACAAACATAATTTAAATAGAAACCTGATTAGAGACAAAAACCCTGACATTTTTTTGATTCAAGAAATGAAGATGGTTAAAGATAAAGTTGAAAGTTTGAATATTTTCAAAAACAGAGGAGTCAGCGGAGGTAGTTCAGAAGGTGCTTCAGGAGGAATTGTTACATTCTGGAACAAAAACAATATAGAAGGAGAGGTGTTAATTCAGGACAACAATCTGGCTTGTATTAGATTTAAGCACATTAAGAATTGCACTACGTGGGTCCTAACTAATGTTTATGCTCCTAACACGAAGACTGGTTGAAGCGAGATGTGGAGATATCTTACTGGGCTGAGAAGAAGGTTTGCTGAGGACAACTAGTTAATTATGGGAGATTTCAACACTCCCTTGAAGGAAAATGAGAAAAAGGGAGGGAGTTATGCTAATCTGGATAACAGATTGGACCTAATGGACTTTATAAACAATAATGCCATTCATGATTTGGAGTTGCAAGGAGTCAAATACACTTGGACTAATAGAAGAAGTGGTGAGAATTTGATTCAAGTTAGACTTGATAGAGTTCTTCTTTCCTTAGATTGGTTTAATCTTCATGAATGTTCTTTATCTTCTCACATAAGGGCAGGATCAGATCATTACCCTATAACCTTAACGACTGAAGTAAAGAATAGAAGGAGACATTTCCCTTATAGATTTGAAAAAATGTGGACTAGACACCCGGATCTGGAAAGTAAGATTAAGGACCAGTGGCAGGTCAGTATTGAAGGCAATGCCATGTATAAAGTGGTCAAAAAGATGAAGAATGTTAAAGATAATGTCAAGAAGTGGAATAAGGATTTCTTTGGGAACATCTTTACCTCAAAAGCGACAACCCTCTCAGAACTCAAGGAAATCCAGGATGAGATACAGAATAATGGTTACACCTATATGTCTAGAAACATTGAAGATGCTATTCTTATGAGATATCATGAAATAATAGCTAAAGAGGAAACCTACTGGAAACAAAGATCGAGAAATGTCTGGTTAAAGGAGGGGGATAGGAACACTAAATACTTCCATATGTCCACCCTAAGACATAAGGCCATAAATAGAATTGTACAGATTAAAGTGAATGACAGATGTGTTGAAGATGATGATTCCATGAGCAAGGCTTCTATTGATTTTTTCTCTAATTTACTTGCTAAGGATCAAAATTTGAATATACAGGCCCAAAGGGAACTTTTGGACAATATACCTACCATTTGGGGGAAGATTAGAATGATCGTTTAATTGTCATTCCTTCCCATGATGAAATTCTGACAGTTGTTAAGTCCTTTGAGGGTAACAAAGCCCCAAGTCCGGACGGATTTCCCATGTTCTTCTTCCAAATGTATTGGCATATTATTGGAGATGATGTTACCAAAGCTGTGAAAGAGTTTTTTGGTGCTAGAAAACTTTTGAAAGAAGTTAATGGTACTTTTATAGCTATTATACCCAAAAAGATAGGGGCAGATTCAATGGATCTTTTCAGACCTATAAGCTTATGCAACTCTCTCTATAAGATTATCTTTAAGGTCCTTACCTCTAGAATTCTAAAATTGCTTCCTTCCATTATTTCACCTCAGCAAAGTGGTTTTGTCTCGGGAAGGCAAATTTTGGACTCTATCATCTCCGTTCATGAAAATATCCATTCTCTAGCCTTTTCTAAAAAAGAAGGTTTTTTTCTGAAACTTGACCTCTCTGAAGCCTATGATAGAGTGGATTGGGATTTTATGATGGATGTTCTTTCTGCTTTTGGTTTTAATCCTAGGAGTGTTGGCCTTATCAGGCAACTTGTTTCTTCAGCTACTTTCTCTATGTTAATGAATGGCTCCCCCTCTCCTTTCTTTAAAGCTTCAAGAGGTCTTAGGTAGGGGGACCCTCTATCTCCAGTGATCTTTATCATCATGGCGGAATGTTTGGGGAGATGTATTGGGAAGCTGGTTGAGAAAAGGGAGTTTTGTGGTTTGAATCCTTCTTTGGCAGATCAAATATGCTCTCATTAGCAGTTTGTTGATGATTCTATAATAATGGGAAAAGCCACTGTGAAGGACGCTAGAAGACTAAAAAAGGCTTTGGATAACTATGGAGAGGCTACTGGTCTGCTTATAAACTGGTCTAAAAGTTTTCTTTATTTTATCAATACCCCGGAGAGAAGGAGGATTAAAATTAGTAACATTCTGGGTGCCCAAATTGGTAGCTTGCCTACCTCCTATTTGGGGCTCCCCTTAGGTCAAGATCCTCCGGATACCTTTTGGGGAGCCTTGGTGGATAAATTCCATAAAAAGCTGTCTGGATAGAAGGGAGCTCTACTTAGTCAAGTAGGTAAGGTTCAATTGCTAAAAACCACTCTTCAAAGTATCCCTCTCTATGCCATCAGTCTGTTTAGGATTCCTACTAAGTATGCTGAGGCCATTGAAAAAATTCAGAGATTCTTTTTATGGACAGGGGTTGAGGAGAAGAAGAGAATGAACTTAATTGCTTGGGAGAAGGTTTGTAAGCCTATGAATAAAGGCGGTCTGGGCCTTAGAAGAATAAGAGACATAAATGAATACCTTGTGGCCAAGCAGATTTGGAGAGGATATATAAATCAAGGAGAGTGGAAAAAAATATGGGACAACAAATATAAAAGCCAATGTCCGAATCTTCAAAGTTTCCTCAAAGCGGAGATTATCCCAATTGGATCCAATATTTGGAAAAATGTCTCTAGGACTAGAGACTTAATTATCAAAGGCACAAAATGGAAGTTGGGGAAAGGGAATCTTATTCAGTTCTAGGAGGACCCTTGGCTTTTGGAGCTCCCTTTAAATGAAAACCCTGAGTGGAACAGATATCAGAACCAATGCAAGGAAAGATTTGGAACCAAGGTGGAGGATTATTGGAAAGATGGACAGTGGAAAGACTTATCTCAAGTGGATCAGTCTTTCGATAGTTTGAACAAAGTCATGAACTCCATGGTGAGGATTGAAGAAGAAGACCAATTAATTTGGAAACTCACAGCTAGTGGTACTTTTACTGTGGCATCTCTTTATCATCAACAGTACAATAACATGGAAAGTCCTTGCTGGGCTAAAGCATGGGTGAAAGGTCTTACCCCCAAGATCAACATTTTCTTTTGGATAGCCCTTCAAGACAAAATTCTTACTACAGAGAATATCATAAAAAGAGGTATCAGCATGCCAAGTTTCTATACTCTCTGTAAGCAGAATGAGGAGACAATAAATCATATGCTCTTTCATTGCCCCTTCTCAGCTGATGTTTGGGGAAGTTGTCTGGATCAATTCAATATCAGTTGGAGCTTCCCCAACTCGATTCAGGAGATTTTCAAGTCATGGCATCATCCTTCAAAAAATAGAACCACTACCTTACTATGGAGAATTGCTTTACCTCACATGTGTTAGGGTATATGGAAAGAGAGAAATGATAGAATTTTCAGAGAAAAGAATACTAAGGCTAACATTGTGTTTGAAAAAATAAGAAGAAGTATAGTGGAAAATATGAATATTATGGGTGGTATTGATAATCCTAACACTAAGGAGGATCAATTTGTCTATAAAAAAATGGAGATTAAAAGCTCAAGAGAGCATCCAGAGTAATCCTAGAGAGGGAGTGATATGGGCCAGCCTGCCTAGGGGATGGATGAAAATCAATTTTGATGGGGCCTTTAAGGGAAACCCGGGGGTTGCAGGATGTGGAGTTGTCCTAAGGGATGAATGGGGAATATGTAAAATCATAAAATGCATTCCTATAGGAAATCAGACCAACCATGTTGCCGAAGCCATGGTAGCTTATCATGGGATTATCCTTGCCAAAGAAGCCAATTGCACTAAAGTTTGGTGTGAAGGAGACTCCTTAAACATTATCAATTGTTTAAATATGAAATTCCCGCCGTCATGGTCGATTAGTAATGCTATTAAAGCTACTAGGAAAATCAGCGAAGAGTTTGAAATGTGTGTTTTTACACATGTTTACAGGGAGGCCAACTCTTGCGCTGATTGGGCAGCCAACTTGGCTTGCCAATCAGGAGACATCATTACTAGTTATGGTGAAATGGAGATTGCAAGTGAAATGAAATCCTTTCTCAATCAGGACTGAAGCTATACAAGGCAATGTGGTACTTTTAATCATTACTTCTAATGACCGTTCCGCCTTTTTCGATGCAGGGCTTGCTTGAAGATAATGAGCTATAAAATAGGTGTCATATCATTATTATTTGGCACAGATTATGGGCACTCTTACAGAATAACCATAGAAACTAGAGGAAAAGTTATCAAAACAAGAGAAGGCATTGCAAGGAAGGTGCTGGAAAAATGGGAGGTAACAAGAAGAGATTTGAACCTGCTTCCTGCTCTGAATGGAGAAAGAACGAAGAAGTTTGAGGTATCCTTCAGCAAGGGGGTCTCAATGTTTTCATGGAACGACTAAATGGGAAGGACCCCACAATCATCAACTATTTCATTAAGAACTGGAAAAATGGAAAAATTCTGATTGGATCACATATGATGAATGTAGACGAAGAGGTTATCGCTGAGGCCATGGGGATGACTACCGAGGGTATGAAATTTTACAGGGACAGAGGGATATCAGATAAAGCAGCAGACAAGTTTCCTATTACGGATGGTGAGAGAAGAAAGATGATCAAAATTGAAAACTTCTATCACTCCTCGAAGAGAATTTGTAGGCCATGGAGGTTTGTCTTATTTGCTTCTATTGAATATATTACCTTAGATGGTAGGTTTACCAGGGCATATGGGCATCACTTCGTCCTTCTTAACCATTTCTATCATGGAGAAAGGGTTAGCCTTCCCTATTACCTTTCCTGTTCAATGGATCATACTATAAAGGAGATCCAGAAGGACCCTAAAGGTGATCATGCCCTCCACCAGGGGCTTATGGTCCTGGTTCATAAAATGCTAAAGGGGAAGTGCATTGAAAAGCCTATTAAACGCAAAAATGCCAGAGATGAGACTATGGAAAGTAAGGATAGTGGTTTCAACTTTGATTTAGAGACCGAGGGAGAGTCGGAAGAAACTAGCGAAAAGGGAGGATTAGGGCCAAGAAGAGGAGGATTATTGTGGAATCTAAAAAGTCAGATTCTGAAACTGAATCCCTTGAGGAAAAACCTGTTAAAAAGAGGAAAGGGAAAGCCTCTGGAAAGAAGGCTCAGAAAAAGAACACTAAAAAGGGTAGCAATTTTGATTTCAATTATGTTCTCGTTGAATCTGAGGAGGAAGATGATTAAAATAAGAGGATCGATAGTCAGGACAAAGAAGGGGAGGGTAACCCGGTTAAGGATAATTTGGAGACCGTGAATACCACTAGTTTGCATAACGAGGCAAAAGGGGGTCAAAGTGATAGTGCTGACAAAGATGCTATTAAGGATTTTTGTGAGACCATTGCTACTATGGTGAAGGATATTAATAGTTTGAAAACTGATACACAGGCCATGGCAAGAATTACAGTTGGTGACAAGCCCCTGGCGGAGCATGTTAAAGAGTTAGTGGTTGTTCTGCATAATGTGCAAGCTATTGAATGTATGGTTGGAAAAATCTTAGCAACAGAAAAAAAGGTCAATGAGATGGGAGATAGAAAGGAAATGGGAAACAAACTGAAAGATTTTGGTAGCAGAATTGACAAGCTGGAGCACAATGTCAAGCAGCTTGTTGATCAAAATTTCCAAATCCTCAAATCTTCAGTGGACAACATGAACATCTTTATCAACAGGTTCGAGAATAATGCAGAGAAGGATGGTGATAAAGTGTAGGTGAACAAGAAGGGTCATGAAAGGAGGACCAAAGCCAACACAAAGAATAAGGTCGACATCGATGGTCATGAGCTGGAGGATATGAAGACCTCAACGAACAACATGAAACAAATGGTTGTTCATGCTGAGGAAATTCTGAATAGTATTTAGTTCCAGCTGATGTCCTTGGTTTTGTCTCTTTGCTGTCTTTTGCTTTCCTTTTGCTATCTGTTTCGAGTTTTTAATGTAATGATGTATTAAGTCGAGCCCTTCTGGTGGGTTCATTTTGTCTTTTTGAAGTGATTAGGCACTTTTTTTAGCATTTCTATTTTCCTGGCTTGTAAAAGGTTCGGGTACCTTTCAAATACCTGCTTTTACTTAATCAAAACATTTTCTTGCTCATAAATAATTACATATCTTATTCATTGTTTAAAAAAATTATAAATTGAGGAATTCCTTTCATTATTAATTCACTTGGGTATATACTATATAAATAAAAATTTAGATGGACCTTTCAATATACATAAAAAAGTTGGACAATTTTTTTTTATGATTATGTTTCCATATACAAAGAGCAAGCCATGCTTCTTGTCTTCATTTTCTTCTTTAGAACCACCGTCATTTTCTATTTCAATATTTATCAGCTTCCTCATCATCATCTTCAAATTCTCTCCTTGTGAAAAGTCATTTGTTTGTATGAGTTCTTTGAAATTTTAATTTCTAAATTGACTGAATCTAGATATAAGATTTGAATACTTTATTGCATGTGATTTTCTTGACCATGACTACCTATGACTCTGACTTGAATTGCATCTCTATCTTGCTCACACCCTGTTTTCATTTTTGATATAGATGACGACTTTGAAATGCCTAGAAAATTTCCTTGACTATAACCCATTTATGATACTAACCGCCATTGCATCTTCATATTGTTCACCTTCATTGTACAACATCTCACCACACCCAATCATTCTCTCTTTTTAGATGAAGATTCAACTTTACTCATGTTTATAATTTTTATTTCAACTTGGTTGCTTATGCACCAATTTAGGATATTATTTTTAGTTATTTTTAATCATTTTTAGATTTAAGAAAGTATTTTACTTTTATATTTAGTACATCAGTCGTATTCTTATATTACCTTCTTTCTTTTGTGTGCTTGTGATCTTATCACATTTGTTATAAAGTTTGATTGTTATTAAAAAAAAAAAAAGTCAATGGTCTTGTCACATCCTACATTAGGCCCCTTTAACTTGGGCCTTATGTGGGCAAAATATTAATTAAAATAAAATAATAAAAAGAAATGAATGTACAAGAAAGGGAGAGGAAAGTTGGATGATCTCCTATAATTCACATTAACTAGTGACGACACAAGAGAAAAGGGGGGTTGTCATGCCATTAATAAGACGTGACATCCTTCCCCTTAGCTATCCAATATGTATGCTTTAATTGTATTAAAAAATAATGTGTGATATTGTCATAACAAGTAAGGAGGTATACATAGACAATTGTAGAAGAAGGCAAGTGGGAGGAGCAAGCATGGACAATGGTTGTAACCTAAAAAAGGGTAGGGGGGTATAGAAACTACCTTGGTAGGTATGATATTCTCAAAACTAGATTCATTAAAAATGGTTTATGATCTTTGAGAAAAAGTAATTGGCAGAAGTAAAGGTACACTCCACAACCTTTGATGACATCCATCAATATTTTGTCTGAAGGAAAGCTTACAAACAAGCTATGGATATACTTCAAGATTAAAGGATAGACAAATTTCATTAGATGTAGGAAGAAACTTAAAGAGGAAAGAATGAAAACATTAGGCAAAGAATGGGTGATGAGAAGTTTGCAATCTCTTTTGGGAGAAATGTATTTAGTGGCAAAGGAGATGATGGTGATCTTTATGTCTAAGGATAGCTAGAAAATCATGAAAGTGTAAAGTGGTTTGAGAGGAAGAAACAAAGAAATTGAGGCAAAATGAGAGGTGATAATATCAATGCCTAAATTAGAGTATCTTCAACATTATTCCAAGAGCTAAGTATTATCATCTTTCACATAGTTTTGGTCTTTGAATATCCACTCTTGTAGCTATCAACCTTATGATTTTCTAGATTTATAGGGGAGACTATGGTAACAATAGTGAATGATAATAAAGTAAGTTTTCTACTTTCGCTTCCCTAAGACTTGTCAAATGCTAAGGTTTACCTAGTCATTTTGCATTGTAAAATAATGTGCAAAATTTATCCTTTCATATTACTAAGAACAAACTTATTTCAGTGCTACCTTCCTCAATTGAGTTAGTGGGTTTAGCTTGTGAGTATTTCTAATATATTTTATTTGATAACCATCTTAGTGTTTCTTTTCTTTTTTTATTCTCAAATTCTTCTTCATTAGAAGTAATTTTAACTTATGGCATGTATCTTATCATTGGAATCAGCCACTAAGAAAGTCAATAGGCATATTTTATTTCTTTTTGTCTTTGATTCTAATAGTGATAATTGAAAGTTATAGTCATGTCCTCATATGGGGTGTTGGATGTTGAACAATAGAAACTTTTTCTCCACCCCTACATAGCTATAAAATATGTAGAATGGTTTGATAGGGATGGATGCATAGTGTCTCTCACTCAAATACTAAATTTGAAATATATTCATTGGTGTTGTGCCTCCACAACTCATGCCCTATTTTATCTCGAGAGAAAATAGAGACCCCCTTTTTTTCTTTTAGCTTGGCCTTATTTTTTTTTGTCTTTTGTTTTCTTTTCCTTCCTCCTCTTTTTTTTTTCCTTTCCTTGTTGTCTTTTTCTTCTTTCCTTGTTTTTTCCCTCTTTTGTCCCCTTTCTATTTCCTTTTTGTTCTTTTCCTACCCTTGTTTCGAGCTTGCGGGGATCATGGATCAGGGATTTCCCTTCTGATTTGAGGAATCAATCTTAATCCTTGACCCCCGACCCAGGGTTGGTGCAAGTGTTGGAAACCTAAATAATGCTCTATTGTATTGTAATTGGTGTCAAACTTGTCTGGTGTTTGTTATAATCAATTGATGTAGTTGATCAATTTCATAGATGTTGAATATGGTCTACCTATCTAGTGATTGACCAGTTTTAGATCCAGTTGATGTGCTTCAGTTGTTGGTCTAATGATGTTCAGTTGATGATTTGATAAGTTGTCTGATGTTTAGTTGATGATTTGATGAGTTGTCTGGTGTTTAGTTAATGATTTGTCCGGTGATCGGTTAATGTGTTTTTTCTATTCTTTAGTTGTTGATCATTTATCTAGTGCCTTAGTTGATGATCTATCATGCAGACTACATGGTTCAAAAATATTAGTGTAGATGTTGTTGTTTATGTTTACATGTTGTTGTTATGTCTGATGGTGTTGTTCACTTTCCTGACATTTATAGGTGTGGATGTTTCAGTATGGAAAGGAGAACTGATATGTTATTTGATAGTTATGTTGAGTAAGCTTTAATATGCAAGAAAGAGTATTTATGTCCTATGTGTAGAAAAATGGAACCTTTTTTGGTTTGCCATGTAATCAGTTTGTGTAAGTATGCAACAAATATTTAGTTATGATAGGGATGTATGGAAACTTGGAGATGCTGGTTGTTGATGCATTGTGTTGTCACATATATTAATCTTGTAGACACTCAAAACTGTCATGTCTAATTAAATAAATATTTTATTTATTTAATTATCTAAGCCTAATTCTTCTATTAATTAAATAAATCTTTATTTATTTAATTAATTCATTTATCCTCTTCTAGCCTTATTTCTCATTTAAATAAATACATTTATTTATTTAAATTATCCTTTTCCTAAATTAAATAAATATTTTATTTATTTAATTATCCCATTTCCTCTATTAATTAAATAAATCTTTATTTATTTAATTAATTCATTAACCTTTTCTACCCATGACAAATGTCATTCATCTCTTAATTCCTACACTACCTACCCCTTTCATTATTTTATTATTTCTTCTACCTACCCTCTAATCATAGCCGACCTCCTTTTTACACCTCTCAATCTTATCCCTCCATTTCTTATAGTGTCTTCTATTTAAGGAGATGCTTCCTTCATTATCAACCCTAATCAATCATCCTAATGACCTAATGATCTTTTATGCAATTGACTATACTATGATCCTACTTGCAACCACATTTCGTTCTTTGTTGAGCTCTTGTGCACATAAAATCTGAGAGCAAATATATCAAGCAAGATCAATGGAGATAGGAAGAATGGAGATTCAAAACCCTATTGGACATGTGATGGTATAATCTTTGTGATTTTGTTTTATTTACATTGTCTTAGGTAATCTTCATATGTTATGGTGGATCTTTGTTGTTGTTAGGCTAGGGTTTTTGTGGTTGAATTCATTTAGCCTTTCAATTTTGTTATTATTGTTATCCATTTTCACCATACACATTTTGGCACGCCTTACCATATATATTTCATGTTGAGAAACTCCCACTATCTCCTAACACATTCAGTCAATAGGAACAATCTATAAACAATTTGCAAGGAATTGGGTGTGAACCACCTAGTGTTGTGGCTACTAAGTCTGAATACAAATCTCCTTTAGTGGTGCAAGCAACTCTTGATATCAATAGTCCTAAGAGTGGTTCCAACAAAGAATCTATTGAGCATATCGCCAAACCTCTTGTGCACATAAAATCTGAGAGCAAATATATCAAGCAAGATCAATGGAGATAGGAAGAATGGAGATTCAAAACCCTATTGGACATGTGATGGTATAATCTTTGTGATTTTGTTTTATTTACATTGTCTTAGGTAATATTCATATGTTATGGTGGATCTTTGTTGTTGTTAGGCTAGGGTTTTTGTGGTTGAATTCATTTAGCCTTTCAATTTTGTTATTATTGTTATCCATTTTCTTATATGACATTCCTAGTTGTTGTATGTTTTTTATTGCATGTGTTTAGTAATGTATATGATCTAGGACTAGATGTTCAGATGTTATCATGTTTCCTAGTACTGATGTTATGCATACATAAGCCGGTTTCAGGAGGTTACAACATAAGAAGTTTCAAAATGTAGGAAATAATGCTTAGTGTTGTAGTGGAAGAATGTTTTGCATCCTTTCGGATTATGAAGATCATGATGTGCAGATTTGGATATAATGTTTATGTACTATGAATGATGTCCTATTAGGTGTGTAGGTCCTCTGATTTCTAAAATGATGAAGCTAGTTGTTGTTGTTTTTTATAGTAATGTTGTCTATCAGCCTATTCCAAAAATTATCTGGTGGCTTTTGGATATGAGGATTCAAGGGTTGGGGTTTGGAGGACATGTTCTTTTGGTTTGTGCGGTAATCTATTATATCTTTCAAGTGTTGGTTTTGATCCACAAGTTAGATATGTTTATATGTGCTTGACATGCTCTATTGTGCTGACCCTTAGTTGTTCTAGTTGATCTATCTTGTTTGGATTATACTCTTTTGGTCCAGATATGCTATGGAGGATGAGTAAGATTATTGTTATGGATCTCACTATAGCGTGTAGTGATCCATACTTAGTAATTTGCATTGGAAGATGCTTTTGGATTGACTGATTGGTGTGTTTCATTATCTTTCTACATGTTTGTTTTGGTGTCGATCTTGGATATTGTTGTAGCATGTGTGGTTCATTGATATCTACTTGAATGAATTTATTATGATATGTTTGGGGTCCCTTTATATCTTGGAGAGGATTGAAGTGATTGTTTTAGGTTTGAATGGTGTAATTTTTGTAATATTACTTATTCTATCTTGGCCGACCTAATTGAGGGTTTTGATGAAAAAAATTGTATATAAGAATGTATGGTTGTAAGTATTGAGAAATGGAATAAGCGCGAATGATTGTGAAGTGGATGAGGATAATGTTCAAGTAGATTTTGGGTTGGTTATGTGCAAAAGTTAATTGAGAAGTGTCTTGATAGTTAAATCTTCATAGTGACAATGATTAGAGATAGTATTTGTGATCAGATGTCATTTCAGTTTTAGTTATTTCTCTTGTCTATCAATGGACAATGAGTTTGTTGGTAGACTTCTATATCTTTCCCTGAGACAGTGCACCTCAATTCTGCAAGTCTCTTTATATCTTGCCCTAAGGTTGTGAGCATTAGCATTGCAATTCCATTAGGTGCATATTTCTCCTTAGTAGTAAGACTAAAAACTTGTAATCAACTTCACTATATTATGAGTGTGATTCTCAATGTGGTTTTTTCCTCATAGGGTTTTCCACGTAAATCTAGTGTTCATGTGTTGAATATGCTTTGTGCTTTCATTCTTTTAAATTATAGTAGAAGGTTAATAGTTATATAGATTTGAAAAGAATTCATCTAGACTGACTCATCCCCTCCTCTTAGTCCTGCAATGATTTCAAAAGAAAGCAATTGGATTTCTTGTTTCCTTACAGTCTACAGACCTAGTCATGGTGTGTGCAACAAACTATAATTCAAATGAGAGGAGGGTTTATGGTCCATTAGGAGATATCATTTTAGATATCTCTCCTGATGCAATTAAAGTTGTCTTCCACATTTGTAAACACGATACATATGCTAAGGTGATAATCACTCACAAGTAATAATATTATATAGAGGAGAAGAAGCCAATAATTTGTATTAATGAGCATTTGCTTGAGAAGTCCAATAAATCTAATCAATTGGAGAAGATGAAGATTATTCACCAAGCCTACCTACATATGGATGCAAGGGATTATGTCACCCTTCTAGGTAGAGTAGTAGGCCTCCCAGATGCAAATTTCCATCCACACTTCTTAAAAAATTATTCAAACTCCTAAAAAATACATAATATAAATTTTCTTTAGTGAGATGAGATATTATAGAAGAATGTTTTTTGGTAAGGTTCAATATAGGTGCATATTATGATGAGGTGATATATAACATTGCACCAATGGATGTGTGTCATGTATGGTGTAGGTATATGATTAGAGGGATAACATCCACACTATAAAAAAATATGTCTAGAAGATAAAATTTGATGCCCCTCTAAGGATAAGTGAGAGATAATTCTAAAGATATAATTCATGATGAAAATAAATAAAAGGTACTTGAGTTTAAAATTTGTAGTTTTAAGATTAATCCTTCATAGATCTTATCAAACATTGGTGAATTTATCTTCTAAAAATAAGAAGCACCAAGATGTATGCTCCAATAGAAAGCTCATAGTCATAAGAACATCCAAAATATTAGAATAATAATACAAACTTTTGAGAACATTATGTTGAAAAGGAAGCTTGATTGAAATAGAACTAAACACTCTAAATAAATTAATCATTGTTAGAGGGATGAAATGGGATAAATTCATGAAGGAGATATTTTTTATCTCAAAACTAATAAATGTCCAAGGAAGGAAAATAAAATATAGAGGCAAAAAAAAACCTTGAGAAATTTAGCTACCTATAGGTGAAAAGAATCCAAAACATTTTCATAGAAGTTGAAGCTCTTTTGCATGACTTGTTATTATTTAAACCACGTAACATTAACACTATAATAATTAAGTGTAATTTCTAGTCATCATTTTATGTATATAGCAAGGATGCTTTACTAATCAAAGAGTAAACATCACTTTGAATGAAGTTTGTGTTATACAAGTTAGTTTAACGTCTTTAATTTTCACACATTGCAATCGATGGTTGGCCTAGCCTTAGTAAGATATGAGAATAATAGCACATTTAATCTTGTTGTTTGTACAATCATTCCACCTTCCGCGAGCATTCCTTGACATTATGTATAAATCAATTCCTATGTTGGAGTGATACTTCTCACACATTTGGTTTAGCTCAAGAGCGTTTTGGTCTCATTATTTTTTGTTAGATGCTTCACACTCTTTAGCTATATGATCATTTATTTCACTCCTCTACTTTTTAGGCTCTTTGTGGTACTAAAACACTCACAATGGAGTTGCTAGTTCACTTTGATGGTGAATTATAGTAGATGGACATCCTTGTGGAGATCAGCAAAGCTAGATTGAGAAACAACTTCTTCAGAAGTGGTGAGATTGTGACTGTCATTTTAGAAGTGCTTGGTATGGATCTCATGAAAGGATTTAGTTGACACAATGTCAACATTGACATTTCTTTCATATTAATGTTTAATATCTATACACTCATTAGTGGAAAGAAACTCACCAAAGCCATGAGACAATATTACATTTAGAATAAGAGTATGATAGTGTGAAAGCAATTGTTGACAACATTGCTCTTCTAATTGTCAATATTCTTCCTCTCAAAGAATTTGAATGCCATAGATTTGTCTCGATTGATATTGTTTGTGTAAACATTGACATTTCTTTCATATTCATGTTTAATATCTATACCCTCATTAGTGACAAGGAACTTACTAAAGCCATGAGACAATATTACATTTAGAATAAGAATATGATAGCGCTAAAAGAAATTGTTGACAACATTGCTCTTCTAACTGTCAATATTCTTACTCTCTAAGAATTTGAATGCCATAGATTTGTTTCAATTGATATTGTTTGTGCCATTAAGTCTAGATTGATGGTATTGAATAAAAAATTAAAATATTTAATATTCTCCATGAATCTAAGAAGACATCCTCGGGCGTTTATTAATATCCTGCAATCAACTCATTGCATGAGGACATATTTCTTCAAGGCATTTTGTCAAACAGTTCAATTGCCTTACCTAATATTCTACATTTTGTACATGTAGAGATCATGGCACTCTGTCAAATAATTCTTGGAGCCATTCTATCAAGCAGTTAATGTGGTTTGTCGAAGCTAACACATTTTGCATACATTCCTACCAAGGGAGTTGTAGCTACAACATATGACAGAGTTCCTCTTTCATTTACGCGGTGATGGATGTCCATACCCTGTTCTAAAGCTCCCATTTTCACACAGGTTGGGTTGATGATACAGACAAAGGTTGTGGAGTCTGGGTTTACATCCACCAATCGCATTTGGTTGAGATTTTCAAAATCCTATTCAACAAATACATTTTGTGCATATCCTGGAATCATAGCTTGGATGATACCACATTTCTTTGAGGCGTCTGGTCAAACAATTCATTCACCGTGTCTATGTTTCCACATTTTGCATACATGTCTACCAGAGTATTTCCAGCTGCGTTGATGGATACCAATACCCTGTTCCAAAACTCCCATTTTGGCAGAGGCGAGTAGTATGAAAACCTGGAAAATAAAATTGATTAAAATCGATTGGTATGACAACCGGTTGCATCAACAACATCGTGAGGATATCCATGTCTTCTATCTGCTGCAAAATCCATTTGCATTAAGCAAGAAAGGCCTTGAAAATACGTCAGAAGCCATCTAGCAGGGATGTAAATCTTTGCAACTGTTAAAAATCTTTCATGATAGCGGCAAGACAAAGGAACTTTGTTTACATAAATTTGTAAAGATAATATTTTTTGTTTACATAAATTTGTAAAGATAATATTTTTTGTAATGCATTTTATGCATGATGGTGAAAAATCAAATTTGACACAATTTTCAATTGACAACTCAGAAGTGAGTGTCTTTTTTCTAAATTGGTTATTTTTCATGTTGATCCATTGGAGTGAATTTTGTATCAACATTGTAAAGTGTCATTTCCCACTTCAATTGAACTTACCTATGCATTACAATTATAAAGTTCCAATTGTTGGGGGATCTCTACTATTGAATTAAGGTGGGGTATACTTTGAGTTACATGTCTCGAATACTTTCACACTTCCTTCTACTTTTTAAGGCTGGAAACTAATTGGGATAATATGGGATATCATTCAAATATCATTGTAATCATGAACTGAGATAAAGTTATAGTGTGGAGGAGTTTCATCATGTCAATTTATTTTCATCAATTTTTTGTTAGACTAACTTTAGAGAACGATTTGTAAGATTGGAAACAAGAGATGAATAATCACTATATTAAGTGTTGTATACTTCCCTATCTCCTTGGACTTGTTCGTAAGCCAAATGATGATATACAAAATGAAATTCGTTTAACAAAAATGACAAGTTCTATAGACTAATATGTCTTATAGTTTATTAAGGATCTTCTATATCACCTAAAGCACACTAAGTGCCCTTTAACTACTTGTAGCATCATCCAATAGTTGTATGGAGACCTTGAATCTTCATCTAATAATGGTGTTTCCTTTGATAGTATTGGTGCTCCTATTACCCCAACTTGTGAAAATACATCCTCAAGGGATGATTAGTTGGTGTATGTATTGATACTCCATCTCCTTTATCTACCATTGAGGACACTCCTATAGCTCTTGTTACTGCTTTCATGTTTAGAGTTTCTTCTTCAAGAGATTCTAGTGGTTCAATATAGTAGGTGATTCATTGTCCTCTAGACATAAAGTTACTTGGGATTAATACTTGATCGATATTGCCAATTTGTTTTGTGAGACTTATCTTATAGAATCGAAATGACACCATTGAGGCTATTCATAATATTTTTGATGTTAGCTCCAATGGATTTGCATATTCTTCTTCAAATGATATGGCGGTATCTTTTAACCCTCTTGTTCCTTTTCTGCATTATCATTTGTCATAGTTTGATATTGGTGTGGAGATATTTGATAAGTAGCATTTGGAGGGATCATTATTGAGTTTTTTTCCTCATATTCCTTTTAGGAATGGAAAGACAACTTGAATACTTCTATGGCTTTATTTGTTCTTAAGGGGGTGGATATTGTTTATTAGGATTGGATCATCTTCAATGTTCGTTAATGAGAATCTACCATCACTATAGGAGATTCTAAATCAAAGGGGCTTGCATGGTTTCACTTCTTCTCTCTTATGGGAAGGAGATTCTAAAATATTTTTCTCACATGGGTTTTGGTACTTCTCATCCTTTAAAGAGCATATTTTTCTACACTCATTTAGGGATGATTTTTTCCTAGGGGGTTTTGTGCTCTTCATTATGAAGTGCATTATACTTGAGTACCTTTATTAGGCTTTGATGTTGGGATCCATTTTTTTTCCTTACCTAGGCCATGCTAATGAGGAGTGTTGGTGTATTGTCATGATTAGGTGTCATCTTTCTTATGTGGAAAGTTAGTTATGAGCTAGGTAGGATATTTATATATGTGCCTCAAATCCTAATGCATAATCAAGCATCATAAATCTTCATTTGTGCTTGTAATTCTCCTTCATGTGTTGCTTCCAATTTTTCCTACTTTCCTGACTAATTTCTCCATTTAATTGACAAGAGAGTGAGAATAATCTCAAGTCTCTTACATATTCTAAGTTCAAACAAACATATTTTGTGTTTATAATATGTTCAACCCTAGAATGCATGTTATGTTTGAAGATAAGGGCTATAGAATGCCTCTAGAGACAAATTTGTGCTTTCTAGAGGAATGTAAATATAATTCCATTTAGGTTTAGATAAATCAATATTATTTATATTTATTGATTTAGAAAAACCTAATTTTGGATTGTTGTGGTATCACAAGATAGGTCACATAGGTGAAAAATATTTTAAAAATTTAGTGAGTAAACATATGGTAGATGAATTTTTATTTATTAATGGGTTTGGACTTTGTGAACATTCTATATTTGATTAGTATCTAATTTATGTTTTTTTGTAGGGATTACAAAGGAAAAAAGGGATTTTTGATGTGATTTGTAGTGATGTATTATTCTTGTGTTGTCAATTCCTTTAGTAATTCTTCATTTTTGGCTCCATTAATAATTATTCTAGATATCCTTGGGTATTTTTATTAGGATGAGATTTGAAGTCCTTAGCATGTTTCATTAATTTAACTTGCTTGTGGAAAAATAAGCTATTAATAAAATTAATGTGTTAAGGTCTAATAATGATGTAGAGTTTTGCATGAAACAATGTGAAGCACTTTATAAAGCACTGGAATAGTGAAACAAAATACAATGTTTACTCTACACAACATAACAAACTCAATTATGATGATCACTTGATTGTCTTGACTTATAATTCTTCCTCTGGTAACTCTTCACAGGCAGTTGATGATTCCTCCCAGGATGATGTTTTGCCTCTTACTGCTGGTTTGGCCTCCTCAGACCCCATGGATCTATATCTTCCTCTTGTTGTTGGTGTGGTCCCCTCTGGCCCTGTCGACCCTTCTCTGCTCATTACTCTTGTTCTTTTCTAGCCTTTGGTGATTTATGGTTTGCCTTGCTAGTGTTCTACTCCCTTTGCTAATAGTTTCACCATGGGGGTTCCCCCTCCCGATCCCCCTTGTGATGGTGTTCCAAACGATAGTGTTGCTTGGATTGTTGTTCATCAACAAAGGAGAGATTGTTCTTCCTCCCCCCAAACTCTTCCCCGAGTTGTGGATTATTTTTCTTCCCACCCTTGATGTGGGTTACTAGCTATTTTACTAGTGTGTTTTAAGTGGTCTGTTTGGGCCTTTGTTGTCAATGGCGTGTTCTTGACCTCTTGTTTGTGGCCTTTTTGGTATGTCTTTGTATAGGGTCAATATCCTTGTTTTTCTACTTTTTTAATAAAAAACAAACTCAACTAGATCAAGGATTAAATAAAAATGTGTTAGATCAATCTAAGATTATTTTAAGTTGTGCTAGTATAAGATAGGATCCATAGGTTAAGAAATAAGCATATAATGTTACTTAAAGAGCAAGTCTTATATTTCTACACCTGTGAATGAAATGAAATATAAAATGTGGAGAGATACAAAACCTAGATTGTATTGGCTATGGTGAAAATTTAAAATGTTAGTGGATATGAAATATTGACTTAACTCAAGGGATGTTACTTTTAAATAGCTACAATTATTTTTAAATAAAAATAGCCAAAGAAGAAAGATAGCTAAAATATGCATTTTGACAAATAATCAGAACAATAAGATGTATCTAAAGATAAACAAATATGTAGGCATGACAATATGAAAGGATAAGAAGATAAATTATTTAAGGTACATTATAAAGAACAATATAATATCAGTGTTCAACTAGTCACTACAATAAGGTAAGGCAATAAAGACCACTTGATAGGTATTGTCATCATAATTTTCATTATGCTTTTACTATATCATAAACTAGTAGTGAACTAGGGTTTGTAGAAGAAGATCTCACTTTTAATGACTTAAGTCTTACAAAAGTTTTATTGAAAAGGATATGTTTGCAATTAAGTAGTACAAGACTTGGGACTTGGTAAATCAACATAAAAGGAGAAAGGATATATGATACAAATGGGTGTTTAAGAAACAATGTATGGTAGATGGATAACTTGAATAATATAAGGAAATATTTTTGGCTAGAGATTATTTCTAGATTGAGAGAATCAACTTTTAGTGAAATATTTTCTCGTATAGCTAGGTTGAATTAATTTTGAAATATTGTTATCTATCACTAGAACAAATTATTTAGACATAGAGTAGATGGATTCTTGGATTTCATTCTTAAAGCACAACTTAGAGGAGGAAATTTACATGAGAAAAATTAAAGAAGTTGAGAGAAAAGGTAAAGAGAATCTAGTTTCTAAATTGAATAGGTATATATATAGATTGAAGTAGCCAATGTATATGTGGAATTAGAAGTTTAATTCATATGCACTAGAGTTGGAAATTTTAAGTGGCAACATTGATCATTGTATGTATTATGAATAGGTAAATGATCATTGTTTGGTTATTATTTTGTATGTTGATGATATTATTAGCATTAGTCATGGTAATGTATTAATAAGGACTTTATAGATCAGTTATCTAGTAAATTTCAGATGGACTTAGGTGCTTCTAAGTATATAATTATTATGCAGATTCACATGTACATGCTAATAAGAAATTATGGATAATTAAGAGGAGATTTCTTGCGAATATTTTACAAACACGTAGCATGCATGTTAGTAAATTGGTAGTATAGACCTACTAACTAGTATAAAATTAATCTTGGAACAATGTTATAATTGTCCATGGGGGCTTCACTTAGTGAACCTAGGTTATATCACCTGCGTTCATGACATACTAAAGAATCCCCCTATTTTCAAAAAATATTGCCCTAAACTCCTTTTTTTCCACCCCCTCCCAATACATAGTCTGAATTAAAATCCCCCCTATTTGCACAAATATTGCATTTTTTCATAGCTTGAATTAAAACCCCCCAATTTTCACCGATGGGCAATATATTGCACCCTCATTTTTGGGATCTTAAACCCCCCAATATGAACACACATGATATGATATTGCCTATTTAGTAAAGCCCCCGTGTAATTGTCATAGACAAAATTGCATCTCCCTATTTTAAATATATTTTTGAGATATAATATTAATCATGGTAATATTCTAATTCAAATTTGGGAGTATTACAACCTTTCTTTTTAAGTACAAGACTTGCATTTTGGTAACCTTTGTAAGTTACATTGTTCACTTTAAATTTCAATTAGGTCTAAAGCTAAAATTAGAGCTTTGGAAATGTCAAAGTAGAGGGTACCAATAAGGTAACTCTAGATTTATTTTAATTCTTTTCTTTAATTGACTTGTGGGAGGTCAACATATTATTTTGGAGTCAAGGTTAATTATAGTGAAGGTTCTCTGCAACTCTTTAGAGGATAACCATTGCCAAATGTGGGGAATATGGAGTACACAAAAATAATAAATTATCATTAAATGAATAGTAGTTGACACAAATAGGGTGGAATTGCAATGCAAGTAAGAAGGAATAGAATGGATAGTGTTTAAAAAAGAATTACTTTAAAAGAAAAGAAAGATCGTAGTAGATGAGTAAGGTGTTGAAAATGTGAAGTCCAATAGTCAAATGACCTTCCTTCTTCTCTTTGTCTCTTTATTTTCTAGTTGTCTACATTTGTATAAATGGATGAGTGCAAACTATGTATGGTGTAACAGTAAATAGGAGATATTTCCTTGCTTTCTTGTGGATGTAGTCTTTAATAGCAAACCACATAATTTGTTATGTTGTATGTATCTTCATTTGTCCCTATTTTTTGTTCTATTGTTTTGTGTTATTTATATGTTTTAATTTCTTATTAAAACTCAATAACTAGTGTGTGCAGGAAAAGTGGTGCAATGAAACAGAAAATTTGGTTTCAAAATGGGTCCACACACCAATGGGACTCTTGGTGCAAGTTATGAAGCTATATTGAAGAGGTCAACTCCCCAAGGGATGTTCCATTGTTCTCTATCTCACATGATCCCTCAAGTCAGTGCCTTTTCTCTCAGATCACTGAGCAAAGTGACTTCAGGAATGACAACTCCAAGAATGAGGGATGCTTGATCAACTTAATATGAATGCATTCCTAGTTATGCATGATATTAAATCTAATATGATTTAAACTAGCATGGATATGATGATAAGATAAAAGACTAGTAAAAGCCTATCATAACACGATATACTAGTCTAATATGAGTGTGCTATGATAATGGAAATGATTCTTAAAATGCTTATTAAGACGATTTCTATTCAAAGAGAGGCTAAATGCTTGATTTAAAGATGATTATAGATTAGATACATGAAACTTGGATATACTTAGTAAAATGTCTATAAGTTTGATACTAAAGACTTGGATATCAAAATGAGAGAATGAGAGCTCTATTTATAGGAAAAATAGGGCAATGGATGGTCAAGATTGGATAATCTTAACAAGGGCCAGGATTGAAAGTTATCAATCCATGTTTACAATTCTCACCAATGAAATGGTGAAAATTGTCAACAAAAGACTTCTTGAGAGGAGATGTAAGAAGCATTAAATGCTTGAGAAGACATGAAGGTTACGTTAGGAGGTAAGGGTTAAGGTTAGGTTAGGGTTATCCATTGGATAAATTTTTTACCCAAGTGGTAAACTCTTGTGCAAGGGTTAAAGGGATAACCATGGTCAAAGAAATGAATGCTTGATGAGACCCTTAGGTTAGATGAGGGTTGAGTTAGAGAGAAAGTCTCTAATCATGCAAGAAGGTTGAGTTAATCCTTAATGGTTATGAAGACTTTAAAGGTTAACTTGTTGAAGACATAAAGCCTTTAATGGTTTTCAAAGACTTTGAGGGTTTGAGAAGTGAATTCCCTTTGCTTAGGGATCTGACAATATTTAGGAGATGGATTAGGCTAATTTAGAAGTGATTAGAAGAATCTAGAAGGGGGTTTAGAGAGCCAAGTGGGAGATGTAGGATTTTGCAAGTGGATGGAGGGGAATTTTAATTAAAATAAATTACTTTATTTCAACAAAAATAGATGCAACTTGCATAAATACAAGTGGGGGATTTAAATAAATAAATTAGATTTATTTACTTGCAAGGATCAATTTAATTAAATGCAAATTTAATTAAAAGGAGAGAAAGGGGAATTATTAAATAAAGTGATTTATTTACTTAAATGTTATGAAAGACTTAGGTGAAATTAATTAAATAAATTAAGTAATTCATTTAATTAAATAGAGGAATGAGCTTAAAATGAATATTACATATTCACTTAGAAAAGTGGTCATTTTTATACGTCTACATTTTGCCCCTCTTTGAAGTGACGTGTGTGCACATGTTGATTCAAAGAAAATTTGCCGAATATGATGTTTGTGTCAAAATGTCGGTATGATGCCTGAGATTTGATGAACGATATTGATGATGCCCCTCGGGATATGAATCAAGGATTTTGAAAAATTTGTTGATTTGATAAGCGTTTTTGAATTAATTGCATTTTGAAATTTTGACTATGTTGAATGCAGTGTAATTGATTCATCTCCAAAAAAATGATGTTTGATAAGGTTAAAAAGTGAGAAAATGAGCAAAATACATGCCCCACTTACTAACCCCTTTTGACTTTTACCCTATAAAAAGGTAAAAAATGATTCTATTCTTATCATTTGCACATTTGTCTCCTTGCAATTGTGACACCTTAGCTCTGACGAAAATGTCTATTCCTTATGGTTCTCACCGATTCGAGTGCGTTCGTCGATACCAGAGGCTTGCCATGTATGGTCCACCTGTAAGTCATCTAAATTTTGCCATGTTTTTTATTAATTTTGTCGATTTTGATCACATTTTTCATTTTTTGCTTTCAAATTCATCGTTTTATCATGTAGGCAATCTAGAATAGCGCATACGATAAGAATCATAGCACGTAGGGTAACCTAGCTAGGTCAGCATCTTAGGGGCATTCTATAGTGCGTCATATTTTTAAGATAGCGCGTTTAGTCTTTTAGCACATAGGGTTGATAGGTAAGCGTGTAGAAGGTGTAGGATAGCGTGCAGGGTGAAATAGAGCATAGGGTTGACAGGTAAGTGCGTAGAAGGTGTAGGATAGTGTGTAGGGTGAAATAGAGCATAGGGTAAGCAGGTTAGCACGATTGAAACCCTAGTTAGCGCATAGGTTAGTTTAGCGCATAGAATAAAGATTATAGCATGTAGGTGAGGAAAGATAGTGCATGTCCAGCAACTTAGCACATGGGAGGGATGTTATGGCCCGTGAGTAAGAAAAATGGGTAGAAAAAGACTTGGAAGAATGTGTTGCGGGGGGAATAGATGAGGTAGATGGCTTAGGAGTGGATAGGTGTCTGATGAGTGTTTTGGGATGGGTTTTGAGCCAATTTTTTGCCTACTGTGATGATGTCCAAGTCTTGATATGATGATTGAGAGTCTACTGAAATTGCTTTTGTTATGAAGTGCCAAGCTGATTGATTGTTTGAATGAGGATCCTGATTTTTTGTTTGATGTGGATCTTTGATTTTTGCCTTGCAAATGAATTTGATGTCCGATATGGGTTCCGATTCTTGATTTCTGATATGATTCCTGATGTGATGCTTGTGTTATTGATTTTGAGTTGCTTGCGTTATGGGTCTTCGATTTTTGATTTCTTGATATGATGCTGTGATTTTTGATATGGTGCTTTGATGTTGCTTTCGATATGGGTCTTTGATTTGATTGAATTCGATATGGGACTTTGATTTTTGATATGGGACTTTGATTTTCGATATGGGACTTTGATTTTTGATATGGATCTTTGATTTTCGATATGGGTCTTTGATATGATTTCTCGATATGGATCTTGGATTTGATGCTTCGTTGTTTCAAGTTGATTTTATTTTGATTTGATATATCAGATAGATGTGGGAATTGATGATGGACATTTGTTGTTTTGCAGGCACAACTTGGTGTACTTCAGTCACGAGGGCGATTTCCATGACCATGGTCATTGATTCTGCGTTTCTCATAGGTTGATAGAGATGTGATTGAGAGATGCAGCTTGACTTCTTTATTAGACATGCGTCGGTATATCATTAACTAGGGTTTGTTGACAACTTTGGCAGAGAGGTGGCATAGTGACACGAACACCTTCCATTTGGCTACTGGTGAGATAACAGTCACACCTGAGGACTGTTATTGCATTCTGCAGATTCCGATTGTGGGGGCCTTGCTACCATATGAGCAGACCGAGGAGGGTGGGACAAAGGCTCTCCATCACATCTTCTAGAATGATCAAATTTGCAGATATGAGATCCCATGGCAGGAGTTTGTAGATCTTGATTATGCTCCTCTACCCTCTGTTTTAGCAGGCTTCATTGGTGGATTTTTGTGTCCTGACTGTAGTTCAAAGGGACTAGCTGTGGGATGGGGATTGGTGTTGGAGGACATGGTTACATAGGGACACAGGTTTGCATGGGGGTCCTGCATGTTAGCGTACATTTACAGGGAGTTGCACCAGGTAGTGTATCTAGGATACACAAGTTTGTCAGTAGGGGTGACATTATTACAGGTGTGGGCCTGGGAGCACATTCCTACAGCAAGCCCACTTGCAGATAGGGATAGGCTGGTTGGGTGAGCATATGCATATGGGTATACATGTATAATTGTCCAGCGTAAGCTAGGAAAACTAGAGCACTGGCGGAGAGTATTAATGGATGATATTGATACAGTCATCTGGAGACCGTATATGGATTGCGAGGTATGGGCTGAGGATGGGCTAGAGATGCCCTATGTGTATATATTTAGATATTTGATCGGGTGGATGCCCTTTATCATTGAGCGATTTTTGCATAGCCGTGTATAGCGATAGTATGGGAGACAACAGGGGATACCATAGGGAGCATGTTTATATGCTTGTCGGAGACATGATGTTCCCGAGTGGGGGCCCACAATGGATAGTGTAGCGAAAATAGAGGAGTACATGACATTAGTAGGCCAAATCTGGGATTACGGAGCTGGGGTTGTTGATGCGGGCATGACAGAGGAGTTATCGACCTACTTCGTGGCACATGCAGTGGCACGAATATTGGATCCAATAGAGATGCTACCTACTTTTGACGATGAGGAGGATGAGTAGCTAGAGAGGTGAGGGGGAGTTAGATAGAGAGATGATGAGGGAGAGGAGGTCAGAGAGGGAGGTGGTGATGATGGAGGAGGTGATGGAGGAGGAGGAGGATATGGAGGTGGTAGAGGAGGTTTGGGGAGAGATAGAGGACAAGGGGGTGATGGAGGGAGAGAGAGAGGACGAGATAGAGGACGAGGAGGGGATGGAGGGAGAGGAGGAATTCTCCTTGGTGTTGGTGGTGCTGGTAGGGTAGGTGCAATGTTAGCAGTGGTGGGGGGTATAGAGGATGATAGGCAACCTGTCCAGAGGAGGAGATCATATGTTCTACTTCCACCGATGCCTCTGACATGGATAGGTATGGGTGGGACCATGACATAGGTAGTCATTTAGATTAGGGTACCCACCCATCGACAAGACTCACAGATTAGATCCCTATAGGTCACAATGCAGCAGCTACAGGCACAGGTGCTAGCACATCAGTGTCAGATTACACAGATTATAGCAGAGTAGGATACAGAGAGAGAGAGATCGGGGTCGGTTAGAAGAGCTTGCAGAGAGATTATAGAGAACGATAGGTGGTGCCTCGATGCGGGACACACTGAGAGAGATACGGTACATGACCATGGTGGATGAGTACTACAGGCGGTTATATGAGGATCTAGTCCCTAGGGAGCAGAGAGCTCCTAGCTATGTAGCCAGTTGATTTGCTCGGAGTCAGACGAGGATAGAGAGAAAAGGTGTTATGGGGCCTTCTCGATGTGATCCACTCGGAGGAGATCCAGGAGATGGTACATTTGCTACGAGATTGTTAGCCTCAGGAGATAGTCACACCTGAGAGACTTGTCTCTGTTGTATTTTGATCATTTTGTTGTATTTTGACAGACATGATATGCCTTGTACATTTCAACCATTTTGATATATATATATATATATATATATGGCACTAATTTCTCTGATTCTTATGTGATGTGGTATGGATGATGATTTATGATATGCATTGATATGATGCTTTTATGATGATGATGTAATGCTTAGATAGTAATGCTTTTATTTTTTATTATGATGTATGAGCTATAATGATGCTTTGTTTATCTTGATTTTATTGATGTATGATGTGAGATGTATCTTGAAAATGAGATGTATGATAATGATATGATGTGAGATGTATCTTGAAAATGAGAAGTATGATAATGTGATAGGCAACTAAATGCAAGTGTAAAATGATATGCAACTAAATGCAAGTTTTAAAATGATATGTAACTAAATGATCACCCTCATTTTTTCATTTGTCATTCCTGTGTAGTCACATGTTTTTGTTATGTTTTTGTTTGTCATCATTGATGTTGGAAGTTTATACAAGCATAATGGTATAATTGAACCATAATGACCTAAGTAAAATGCACATGGATTTTGATATTGCAAGATGACACAAGTGTTGAGGTATAATTAAACCAAGATGACTTGAGTGTTGCTTGTGTAAAACAGACAAGAGTGAACCTTTTGTATGCACAAAGTGGAATAATGTCTTCAATGATATGTTTCTAATCATGTCTCAAGACAAATTTGCACTGTAAAAGTGACTACCTCACAGACAAAACCAAAAAAATATCAAATTCCCCTACCACTTTCTCTAGCTCGATGCATCGTTGAGAAATTTAGGAGATCCAATGATTCAAAAATTTGAAGTGCGAAATAGTCAAAACTTTATGCGAGATGTAAAAAAATTATAATTCAGAAAATCATCCATCATGTGTGTGTTGAAGTTGTTTAATGGGATCAGTGTCTTGTTTTCTCTGCGGATGAGCTGTTGTGGAAAGGGTTGCCTTAGCATGTTGTGATTCTTGTTTGCCTGTTGTTGGAATGCTTGAAGTCAGAGGAATGCTGCCCCTAGCTATAGATGCCTATCGATGTGGATATTCACAGTGATTACCAAGCCATGGTGGGATATGATGAGCTGATCTTCAGATAAGCAAGGACAATGACTACGCTAAGTATGTCTAGGATAATGTTGCGAAAAAAGTGTTGGGCGATGACCATTTAGCTTTGACTTTGGATGCAAAAGATATGAGTAATGATAGATAGAGGATTTGTTCCCTCACAAATAGTGCCTATTACCAGGTTTTCACCACTTGTTTTTATTGCACCTTTTTGTTGTTTTTCTGATTTTAATTTTTTTTTTTTTCACTTTTTCCATGCATTAGACATTTCTTGAGATGGATGTTGTTAGTTGGTTCATCGAGCACATCTCCTTCTGACGTTGTTAGCTGATATGCACCTCATCCATAGGCTGATATGATAACATAGGGACCTAACCAGTTAGGTTCAAACTTCCCCTTCTTTTCTCTATCCTGTTGATTTCTGGGATTTTCTTTGAGTACAAGATCACTGAATTTAAAAATCCTAGGGATGACTCTGTGGTTGTAGCTTCTGCACATGTGCTGCTGGTATGCTTTGATATAATTATAGGCATGTTGTTGTTTTTCATCCAGAAGCTCTAGTTCTTGCAATCTGTTTACTTGATACTCCTCATCTGGTATGAGGCCTTTTAAATATACTCTTAGTGATGGAATTTCTACCTCAAGGGGTAAAATTGCTTTGGGTCCATACACCAATGAATATGGCATAGCCCCTATAGGTGTCCTAATGCTAGTCCTATATTCCCAGAGTGCCGGATTGAGTTGTGCATGCCAATCCTTACTTGCATCATTTACTGTCTTCTTCATGATTTTCAAGATTGTTTTATTTGATGCCTTTGCTTGACCATTCCCCAATGGGTAGTAAGGTGTAGAGAAACGATGTTGTATTTTCAACTGCTCATATTGTTCTCGCACATCCTGATTTTTGAAGGGACGCCCGTTGTCTGTGATGATGGAACCAAGAATGGCGTATCTGCAAATTAGATAATTGAGAATAAATGAGGAAATCTGCTTTCCAGTTACTGTGGTCATTGGGACTGCTTCAATCCATTTTGTGAAATACTCTATTGTAGTGATAATGAACTTGTGTCCATTTGAAGAAGAAGGATGGATTTTCCCTACTAAATCAAGTCCCCACTGATAGAAAGGCCAAGATATTGTAAATGGCTGCAACTCTTGTGCTGGTGCATGGATAAGATTGCCATAAATTTGGCACTTAGGATATTTGTTTGCAAATTGATAAGAATCTTTTTCCATTCTCAGCTAGTAATATCCCATTCTTAGAAGTTTTTTAGCAAGAGTAGGACCACTTGAATGTGTACCACAGATACCCTCATGAAGCTCATGTAAAGAAGAGTCAGATTAATTATGATCAAGGCAATGAAGAAGAGTATCATCTAGACCTCGATGGTAAAGTGTGTCAGTGGTTAAGGTATAACGGGCGGCTTGCCAGATAAAGTTGCATTTTTTATTACGAGATAGGTCAATGGGTAGGGTATTGGTTTTAAGATATTCATAGATTGTCCTATATAGAGGAGAGTCTAAACTAGTTAAGGCATAGATGTCGTGGGAAGCAGGATTGTCATAGGTTGGGGAAAACAGTTGCTCTACTAGGAACTCATAACGACTCTGTTGCTCTGGAATTTTTAGCAGTGAAGCGATAGTGGCCATTTCATCAGCCGCTCTATTGTCCAACCTTGGTAGTTGCTCGAAGGTGATGTGTATAAAGTACTGTTTGAAGTCATCCACCATTCTTTTATACAGTAGTAGCTTGTCATCCTTTGTCTGATATTCATTGTTGATCTACTTTATAACCACCTGGGAATCTCCATAGACTTTCAATTCCATGATTCTACATTCCATGATCATTTTGATTCCTGTGACCAGGGCTTCATACTCAACAATGTTATTGGTGCATGGGAACATGAGTCTATACGATCTGGGAATGGTGTGTCCTTCGGGGGTGACGAACAAGATGCCAACACCTAAGCCATGTTGGGTATAGGAACCGTCAAAGTATATGGTCCATTGCTTGAGTATAACAGTAAGGACATCCATGTCTCAAAATTCTACCTTCATTGGTCGCTTATCTGGTAGTGGTGCTTTAGCTAATTGATTTGCAATTACTTGTCCTTTGATAGCCCGACGCTCTGTGTATTGGATATCAACCTCACTGAGAATCATGACCCATTTAGCTAGTCAACCTGTGAGAGCTGCTTTGCTGAGTAAATACTTGAGAGGATTAATTTTTGCTACTAGCTTGATTGTGTGAGCTAGCATGTAATGGCATAACTTTAGAGAAGCGAATACCACAACTAAACAAGCCTTCTCAATGAATGTGTAATTGAACTCATATCCATTTAATGTTTAGTTGATGTAATATATAGCTCGTTCCTTGCCTTCTTGATCTTCTTGTTCTAACAGTGCCCCTAGTGATACTTCCATTGTTGATATGTAGAGAATGAGTGGCTTTCCTGCTATTGGTGGTACTAGAACTAGTGGATTCATTAGATATTACTTGATTTGATAGAATGATTTCGCACACTTGGCTTCCCTTCTGAATGGTATGTTCTTATGTAGTAGATGATTGAATAGTAGACTTTTATCTGCTAGTTGGGCTATGAATCGCCTGATTGACTGTAACCGTCCTTGTAGAGATCTGAGTTGACTAATGTTCCTAGGAGGTGGCATCTCCATGATGGCCTGTACCTTCGCTGGATCTACTTCAATGCCTTTTTCAGACACAATGTAGCCTAATAATTTACTTGATGTCACCCTAAAGAAACACTTCTTAGGGTTTAGCCTGCCTTGAAATCATTCGAATCTTTGAAAGATTTTATCTAATATGCCCAGATGGTCTACCCGGGTGAATGACTTAGCTAGTAAATCATCCACATAGTCCTCCATGAAGGTATGCATCATATCATGAAAGATTATTGTCATTGCTCTTTGATAAGTTGCCCTAGCATTCTTCAAGCCAAAATGCATGATGTTCCAACAATACGTCCCCCAAGGATAGGTGAATGTTGTTTTATCTTGATCCTCTGGAGCTATATTGATTTCATTATAGCCAGAGAAACCATCCATTAATAAGAGAATTTCATGGCCCGCTATGAGGTCCACAATTATGTCGATGTTGGGCAAAGGAAAGTCATCCTTTGGATAGGCTTTGTTGACATCTCTAAAATCTGTGCATATTCTGATGCTTCCATCTGGTTTTGAAATAGGTACAATGTTTGAAATCCATTCAGTATAGTCTATAGGTCGAATGAATCCAACATCTAATAACTTCTTTAGTTCAGCTTTGACCATTAATGCTACATGTGGATTCATCTTTCTTAACTTCTGTTTGACTGGCTTAGCTTCTAGAGCAATAGATAAATGATGCATGATTAGGTTTGGATCTATTTCGGGCATATCAACATAGGACCAAGCAAAAGTAATTTTCTTTTCTCTGAAGAATCTGATAAACTCTAGTTTTTCCTCTTCTGTCAGTGGTTCTGCTAGGTATATGTTTTTAGCTACTACTTCTATACCGATGTTGATTGATTGAGCCAACTCAATCAATATGGGTGATTTCTCCTGATAGTGTTCAGGAAGAGTGTCAAGTCTCCAATCCTTAGATGCCTTAAAAAGGTTTTCACCCTCAAATGCGTCCTCTATTTTGTGATCTAGTGCTACCATTGACTGTTTTCAGCATTAGATCCTTTGTTTCTTTCATTTTTTCGACTGAGAGACTTGGCACCCGCCCGATTGTAGATATTATTATTTTGTTCGCTGGTAGAGCCTATTTCCGGGTTGACTTTACATAGGTAATGGACAATAGATTTATCATCTGGAAAAATAGGTATATCATGGTGTTTAGGTTTGTCTCGATCTATTAAATCAGGAAAGTGGTAGAGAGTCATTTGGTGGGTCGAGGTCGGATACGGTAAGTGTCATGATAGAGGTATCATTAAGGCTGTCTGGGATGTTGGTTAAGTTAATGATATTGTCAAGGTCTTCGATGGTATCATCTTCTGTGTAGACTTTTTCATAGTGTCGCTGCTTGTTTTCCTTAGCTTCGTAGATATGTTGTGGACCGAATTCAAGTAATCGAGACTGTGCCTTGTCCTTCCTGAGAAAGGGTTGTGCGCGAATGTATAGCACCTTCTGCAACATCCTCTGTAATATTTGAACAACTGCCCCATTCATAGTCATTAGAATCAGTTTCAGAAGTATTGTCCCAGAGTCTTTCAGTGTTGTTGACAGGTATGTTGTAGGGTGAGAAGAGATCTCTAATAATTGATACTAGTCTTGTAGTTTGAATCAGAACTTGCTTGTACCCTTTGCATTTGTTCATACATTGTTCCTCCTTGGGGAGTAGTGATTTCTTCAGGTGGTGACTCTGCCTTATTTTGAATAGGTTCCTATACATGATGCACTTTCTCGTAAGATGCCTCTTCCCTTTGAATGGTCAATTCCTCTTTTCGTTTCTCTTTTTCCTAGTGTTCTTGCTCTTTCCTTGTTGTTTCTGCTGCTTGGTGTAGTGCCTCTTGCCACGAGTCCTTTTTGTATTTCTTCTTTTCTTTCCACTGAGGTTTTTGATACTTATTTTGTTTTTGCCTTGGGGGTATGTTGTGTCCATATCCCAGTCCTGTTTTGTCTCAAGAAAATTATGAAGGAGGGTCTAGTGGTTCTGTAATGCCTTCTTGATGCTTGCCTATAGGTCCTTTGCCATTGTATCCCATCCGTTGCATGATCAGGAATCCTTTTCCATATTGTTGTGTTGGTACGGCTACCTCCAAAGTAGCAGCTCTAACTTCTCCCTCATCCTTGTATAGCCAACTAAGAATGTCTTTCTCTTCTGATTCATTTGCTAGTGTGCCCAATTGGATAAATTTACCATCAAACTTGGTGATGGGCTGTGTTGCTTGATGTGTTGATGCAGAAGGTTGCCCATGAGATTTTAGTGACGTTGGAAATTTGGATAGACACATGGGTTCGAAAGAGTATTCTCCCATGCCTTGCTCTTTGATTTTCATCTTTTGTTTGAAATCCATGGATAAAGATTTGAGCTTTTCTTCATGATCTAATGCCGAGGAAGTTGGAGCTTCCCTGTTTTGTGGAACTAGGCTATCTTGAGCTGCCCCCATAGCACTGCAATGTTGAAAAGGATTATTATTGGTAGATATGGAAACCTCATGTCCATTGTATGGGAATTTGATACACTGATGGTAGGTTGAAGGCATTGCTTGCATTTCATGTATCCAAGGATGACCTGACAAAATATTGTATGTTAAGTCTATGTCTAAGACTTGGCACATAGTATCCCTTTGTATTGGTCCTACTTGAATAGGGAGTATCACTGTTCCTTTGGATGATCTTTCTTCATCATAATATGCCTTGATGGTGATCTTCTTGTGTGGATCAATAGACTATTCAGAGAAGCCTAATGCACAGATAAGTTTTAAAGTACAGATATTGAGACCAACTCCTCCATCTATTAATACCCTTTTAACTCGATGTTTGTAAACTAAGACTTCAATATGAAGGGGAGTATTATGTGGATGACTCAAAGAGATATTATCGTGTTCGAAAAAGGTGAGATTATGAGGCCCTGCCATATGAGCCACCATGGCTTGAAATTTATCAATGTCCAGATCTTGAGGCACATTGGTTTCAATGAGTGCTTGTTCTAAGGGTGAAAGTTTTAGTAACTTAAGTATGGATATCTAAGCAGTATTTCTCCGTAGTTGATTAACCAAATCATATTGAGTCTTGGGGATACTGGTCGATGTTGACGTATGCCCTTTCAAGACGTATTTTTGAGCTCTGGTTGTCACATTTATTGATGTATGGTCTTGTTTATCCTTGATTTTTATGACATTTATTTGGGTGTCATCTGTTGATATGTGATTGATGGTGTTGTTGTACAGGTGATTTATGCGAGCTCCCCGTGTATCGTTTGATGATGAAGCTCCTTCTTTGTTGTAATTTGGAAGAGGATTTTTAAAGGTGTCATGATCACCATTTGTTTTGAGACCATCAACCGTTAAATCACCTCTATCGATCATATCTTGGAAAATATTATCAAGCCTCATGCAATCATTTGTGTGATGTCCTTTGTTTCGATGAAAATCACAGAAATGCGAGTCATTCCACCATGGTGGTTTGATATGGGGTTCGAAGTTGTTTATGGCTATCAATGTGATAATCTTGTTTGCCAGGAGTTCGCGAAATGTTGATTCTAAGGTTTGCCCAAATGATGTGTAGATGCATCTATTTGGGAAAGTGTTGGTGTTACCTCTTTGATTTGTATTATTCCCTTAGTTAGTGTTGTTTCCTTGGGTATTGTTGTTGGTGTTTGAGATTTAAGATCCCTGATTGGTATTTTGTGGATAAGTGTTAGCGCCTTGGTTAACAATTTTTTCATTCTTGTTAGCTTGTGGATTACCTGATAAAACTAATACTGGTTGTTTGCACTTCATATCATTAGCATCAACTCCTCCCTTATTAGCAACATTTTTGTTTCTGGTCCAGAATCTAGATTTTTCTAAAGTGTTGTTGTCGTTTTGGTTGTTAAAGTGAGTGTTGGATGAATTAGTTCCTTCCTTAAAGAACTTCAATGTTCCTTTCTTGATGCATGGTATGCACTAGATCTTGAGTTGATAACTCATATCACTATTTAGATTGTCAATAAAGATCTCCATCTTTTCCTTTTTAGGCACATCTCTAGGATATCTTGAAACCATACGTCTCCAACGTTGAAGAAACACCATGAACGTTTCATTGTTTTTCTGTTTTGTATTACATACATCCAACATGGTGATCGCGTGCTGAATATTATAGGAGTATTGTGTGATAAATTTGTTTACCAACTCATCAAAGGATTTGATGGGAGGTGTAAGTTTAGACAACCACTCCATTGTTTTCCATCCCAAACTTCTTGGGAATAGCCTCATTAAGTAAGTGTCACTGTGAGAAAATTCTAGGCTTATGGTACAAAATTCCCGAACATGATCGTGGGGATCACTTTTACCATCGTATTTGTGTATTTTGGTACATCTAAATTTGGGGGAAAAGGTATCATTTTTAATCTCCTCTCAAAGGGGTAAGGACAAATTTCATCCAAGGAGTATCGCACTATGGTCCCCTGTTGCATGTCCTACATTTGTCTTTGCAGCATTTGAATTTTCTATGTAAAAGTGACCATGGGTGTATTTGTATGTCGAGGGAAAGATTCTTTCCTTTCATTATCCCTAGTTCAGGCATGGTTGTGTTCAGGTATGATTTCAGGATCATGTGTTTCTTCTTCTCTTTGTTGTTCTTGATAGGCGTAATTTTGAGACCTTGTCCTAAAAATTTATTTGTCGACCTTCCTTAAGTTTTTAGTATCAAAATCTTCAGGAAGTCTAACTCCTTTTCTAGTTAGCATGATTATATATTTTTCCTTGTCAGTTTCAATGAGTCTTTGTTGGTATTTTGGATATGTTGATATGGTTTTTTCATTGATGTCAATACCTGTCATCACTTGTAAACACTTATCAGTGTTAGAGTTATCTTGTATTAGCTAATAATTATTTATTTAATTATTAGTCTGTTAAACTCTACGCTTAAGCTAAACTTAGACATTTAATAAATATTGTAGGTATTTAATAATTATTCTAATTATTAAATACACATTATCCCTTTAGGGTTTCTTTAGGGTTGCATATCTTTAGGGTTTCTATTATCCTTTTATAAGGATTGTATTGTACTTGTTCATTAAATTGATTCCCTTTCTGAATGATAATCTTCTTCTTCATAGCATTTATGATTTTTTTCTTTATATGCCTCCATTCTTCTCTTGTGATAGGTATTTACATGCAGGTGTTCTTGGGATCTCGGAAAACTCTTTTCGAGCTCTCTTTAGATCTGGAGGTTTGAACTTTTGATTTTACTTTTTTGATAACATTTTTTGCTGTCAATTCTATCTCTTCTTATCATTGTAGCATTGTATTTATGCAAACACACTGAGATAAAGTGCCATCATGCATTGTTTACTTGAGATCTTGCACATCTTGTCCCTTATTGTACATGCACTACTTCTAAAGTGCCATGAGGGGGTTGATGTTTGCCTTGTTTGCCATCCACCTTTGTCAAGTGAGTGTTCCTTCCACGACATTCGCCTCATGCTGTGTGTCAAGTGAGTGTTCCTTCCACGACACCATGTACTGTCTCTGTGCCTTTGATGTTCCTGGTTCTTCGTCATGCAGTTCTTCTTGGCCGTTCTTTTCAGTGTTCCTGTCCCTCTTCAGCATTATGGGGAGGTTTGTCCTGTTGGTTCTAATGCTTCCGTGGTTCGATTGATCATCTCTTCAGGCTTTGGTGTTTTCATGCCATCTATATCTTCGATTTCAGTTGTTTTCCTTGTTTGCCTTCTGATTTGAGTAGTGTCATTTAAGGGCACTCATATAGATTATAGTCTTCTCTACCTGGTCATGTTCTATTTCAATGGAGGTTCTTCAGATCAGCAGTTATTCTTCGACAGAGTTTGCAGGTTCTTCATGCTTCAGTGGTGTTCTTTTCCATCTCTTTTTTGAGTAGAGTTTTTTTCCCACGTGGTTTTCTCTATTTCTCCAGTTCATAGAGATTTCATTGTATTTGGGTACTTGATCAGGCCTTGTTGTTGGGACCCATCTTTCCTGCTTTCAGTAGTTGTTCTAAGTTTTAGCTTCTCCCTAAGTCTAGCTTAAGGGTGGGTGTTAGGGTATTTGGGTATTTACTTGATTAATTAAACAAAATTTGTTTAATTATTTAAGTTCCCTTTATCTCTTTTACACTTAAGCTAACATTAGGTGCATAATAATTAATTCTTTTATTAATTATTATGTGCAAACCTAAGTTTTCCCTTTTAGGGTTTCTTGACCTATTAAAGGTTAAGTTCATTCTTTTCTTTGTAAGAAGAAGGTTTTTTACATTACACATTTTGTGAATATTGAGCTCTCTCTTTTTGAGCATATTTTCTGTGTATTTCTTTCTTCTGTGATTTGCTTCCTTACTTCTCCTTGTAACAGGTTTTTCAGCTTGCAGATATCATTTGGGCTTCTGTGGTGTTGTATTTTCTCAACTCCAACAATCAGCACTTGGAGATCCTTGGTTATGTTCACCGGAAAGTCAGAGACTTATGCATAGTCACCAGTATTTGGCTCACCGGTAGATTATATTGTTCACCGACACTTGGAATGACTTGGAGACTACTTGTTTATGTCGAAGACATTATTCAATCACTTGGTTTTGGCGATTTGGTTAATTGTTTATTCGGGTTTGCATATTTGCTGTTATCGACAAATAGGTCCAGGATAAGCACCGACAGGCATATCTATTCTAGATCAGCACGACACATTATGGAGATGATTTATTATTATTGTAAATGCATTGAGCTGACATCATGCATCAGATATTAATTTATTGGTAATTGATTTTATTGTAATATCTTTTAGTGAGCCGACCTATTCAATTGGTCTTAGGTTATGGTATAAATGTAAGATCTCATCTGTGAGATTGATATGCGATTGGAAAAAGAATTGTAATAAGGTATATGCAAAAATAAGTAGAGCTATACACGCATACATCATTTGAAGGTTGAAGGACGGTTTTTGTGAAGGCAATCAGAACTAAACCGGTACTGAATCCAACACATGAAGATGCTATTTTATAGAGTACATTATAATTGGATTTAACCATCCAATTATAGTCAATGTGACTGTCATTTTGTGATTGAGCAGTGAGCTCTAGGCAGCTGGCCTTTCTGCATGTGCAAAATCCATATTGTGTAGTAGTATCATTTGATTGTGGGTAAGGCTTCCCACCATGGTTTTTCCCCTTACAGGGTTTCCACATACAAATATTTGTGTTATGTGCTGTGGATGTTATTGTCTTTCTATTTCATGTATTAATCTTTACTGGTACTGCAATTAACTGATAAAATTGTCTACCGACATAAAGTTTGGTTTACCGGCATTAAGCATTAATTTTTGGTTAAGTTAATTTTGGTTGAATTTATTGGACAACTAATTCACACCCCGCCCCCTCTCATTTGTTTCCAGGACCTAGCAATTGGTATCAAAGCTTAGTTCTCTTTTTACAGAAGTTTAACAACTTGAGGAGATCCAATGTCTTCTAACTATTTCAGGAAGGATAGTCCAAAACTTGATAGAACTAACTATGGCATATGGAAGATCAGGACAAAGACACATTTGAATTGCATTGGAAAGGACATATGGGATGTTACAAAGAATGGCTATACTACTCCTACTCAAGGTCAACCTAATCCACCAACCTTGGCTAAAGATGAGGAAAATGATTGCAAAGCAAGAGAAGCACTGTTGAGCGCATTGTTAGATCAGCAAGTCATGGGATTGTCAAACAGATCTATTGCTAAAGCTATTTGGGACAAACTGGAAACATTGAATGAAGGAGATTCCATAGTCAAAATTGCAAAACTTGAATGCTTCCGGGTTAGGTATGAAAGTCTGAAAATGGAAGAAGAAGAAAGAATTTCTACTTTTATGGAAAGAGAATGAAATTGTTTTGGGTATACAATGTTGTGGAGGAACCTTAAGTGAATATGAGATTGTTTCTAAAGTTTTAAGAGCTTTGCCACCATCATATAAAATGAAATTTATTGCTATAAATGAATTGAGAACAATTCCTAATGCATCAGTATCTAGAGACACCTTGGTTGGAAAACTTTCAGCTTTTGAACTTGAGGAATTTGGTCCTGTTACTACTATTAAGACAAATCTAGCTTTCAAGGCATCATCATCATCATCCAAGAAATCTGATTGGAAAGCCTTCTATGCAAGAGAACTTGAAGATATCAGGAAGGAGAATGAAGAACATGAAGAATTGTAAGCACTATTTGCAAGGAAAATTCCTAAAGGTCCAATTGGAAGTAAGTATGAAGGTAAAGCACCCTTTAAATGTTTTAACTGTAATAAGATTGGTCATATGGCTTCTAGATGTCCTGATAGACATGCAAGATTAAGAGAAGAAGCTAAAAGAACATATAAGCCTAACTCTGATTATTAGAAATACAAGTTTAAGAAGAATAGAGACAAATCTTGTTATTATGTTGATGAAGGAGTTACTGATGATTCTGATGAGGATTCGACAAACAATGGATGGGCTTTTGTTGCTATAACAGAAGATCAACCGACACCTACTGTTCAAACGATAGAGCAAGCCCTGACAACTAAAGTTGAATATAAGGATGAATGGATTATTGATTCAGGATGTTCACATCACATGACTGGTGATAAGAGTAAATACTTAACCTTTCAGAATTACAATGGAGGTTTAGTAAGATTTGGAGATGATAAAACTTGTTTGATCAAAGGAAAAGACACTATATCTTTTGATGGTAAGCACAATACTGATAATGTTTACTATGTTGAAGGTTTGAAGAATAATCTTTTGAGTGTTGGTCAATTAGTTGAGAAAGGATTTTAGTTACAATTCAAGAATGGTAAATGCAAAATCTTAAATAGAACTGATTTGGAAATTGCCACTGGTAATCAGACTAGAGGTAATATCTTTCATTTGAACAACAATCAGAAAGCATGTTTGATTACACATATTGATGAAAGTTGGTTATGGCATAAGAGACTTTGTCATGTAAATTTTGATTGCATTGTGAAAAACAGTACTAGTAAGGCGGTAGGAGATTTACCTAAGATTGTTAAACCTCACAATCCAGTATGTAAGGAATGTCAATTTGGAAAACAAGTTAGAGCAACTTTCAAGAGTATTCCAAAGAAGTCTAACAATGTTCTTGATTTAATTCATATTGATTTATGTGGTCCAACAAGAACTAGAAGTATACAAGGAGATAGGTATTTTATGCTAATCATTGATGACTATTCTAGAATGTGTTGGGTTACTTTTCTCAAGGAAAAATCTGAAGCATTTGGGAAATTCAAACTATTCAAGGTGATGGTAGAAAATGAAACTAGCAAGAAAATCAAATGTTTGAGATCAGATCAAGGAGGTGAATTCACATCTAAGGAATTTAATACATTTTGTGAAGTGAATGGGATCAGAAGATAGTTACCAGCACCAAGACACCCCAACAGAATGGAGTTGTGGAAAGGAAAAACATAACTATCTTGGATGCAGCCAAAAGTATGATATGAGAAGCAAATCTACCTCATATATACTGGAGAGAAGTGGTCAATACAACAATTTATACATTCAACAAAGTTCACATGAGAGGTGAAACCGGTAAGACCCCTCATGAACTATGGTGTGGTAATACTCCTACTCTTAAATATTTCAGAATATTTGGAAGTAAATGCTATATTAGAAGAGATGAGTATATTGGAAAATTTGATCCTAGAAGCGATGAAGGAATATTTCTTGGTTATTCATCTAAGAGCAAGGCATAAAGATGTTTTAACAAGAGATTGCAGAAAATTGTTGAGAGTGCAAACGTGAAGATTGATGAACAATTTAGAGGAAATCTAAGGTACACAGACTCTGAACCGACAATAGAGATAATCACAAATGAACCTACTATGAATACACCGATACAGAATGGTGATCCAGTTACACTGACATCATCTGGAGATTCAACAGTCACTGAAGAACAACAACAAGTAAAAACACCCCGATATGTAAGATTGAATCATTCTGAAGATCAAATAATTGGAAACAAATTTCAAGGAGTTATGACTAGAGGAAGATTGGCAAATGAAGAGGTATATATTATTTCTCAAATTGAACCTACATCAATGAAGCATGTGAAGATAAATATTGGATTAAAACTATGGAAGATGAATTGGAACAAATTGAAAGGAATAACACTTGGTCATTAGTTCCCCGACCTAAAGACAAAAATATAATTAGAACTAAATGGGTTTTCAGAAAAAAAACTTAATGAAGATGGTAAGGTAATCAGAAACAAAGCAAGATTAGTGTGTAAGGGATATTCACAGAAAGAAGGAATTGATTACAATGAAACCTTTGCACCGGTATCTAGAATTGAGTCAGTCAGACTTTTATTGGCTTTTGCAGCACACAAGAACTATAAAGTATATCAAATGGATGTTAAATGCGCATTTCTGAATGGAGATATTGAAGAAGAAGTTTATATTGAACAACCTGATGGATTTTCTTTGACAGATAACAAAGACATGGTTTGCAAGTTAAGGAAAGCTTTATATGGTCTAAAACAAGCTCCTAGAGCTTGGTATGCTAGATTGGACAAATATCTTTTAAAGGTTAGATACACTAAAGGTAATGCTGACAACAATCTATACTACAAAGTGACTAATGATGACATCTTGGTTATTGAAGTTTTTTTTGATGATATAATCTTTGGAGGAGAACATGGATTGCGTACAGACTTTTCTAATAGAATGCAACAAGAATTTGAAATGTCTATGATTGGAGAGATCAAATTCTTTTTAGGATTGCAGATTTCACAGACTAATAAAGGTATATTCCTATGTCAATCTAAGTACTTGAAGGAATAACTAAAGAAATTTGGCATGGAAAATTGTAAACCGATAAGCACACCTATGACTACAACTGATAAATTATCTTTGAAGGATGAATCAACACCTGTTAATCCAACTAGATACAAGTCTATGATAGGTGGTCTACTATATTTGACACAAACAAGACCTGATATTATGAATGCAGTATGTATTGTTTCAAGATTTCAGAGTAATCCTAAAGAAAATCATGAATCAACAGTGAAAAGGATTTTCCGGTACCTACAAGGCACTACGAATCTTGGTTTACGGTATCCTAGAGATGAAAATTTTGACTTATGTGCATACATATATGCTAATTGGGTAGGAGATGTGGATGACCGAAAAAGCACCATCGATGGAGCATTTTTTCTTGGCAGTAGACTAATTTCATGGTTGAGCAAGAAACAGAGTTGTACAAGTCTATCAATAGCAGAATCAGAATATGTTGCAACAACAACTAACTGTACACAGGTATTATGGATCAAACAAATGTTGAAGGACATAAAGGTAAAATGCAAGGAACCTATAACTATTTACTGTGATAATATGGCAACAATTGATATATCAAAGAACCCAATATTTCACTCTAAGACTAAACATGTTTCTATCAAATTCAATTTTCTAAAAGAGAATGTTGAAGCACAAGAAGTGAAATTGGTTTATGTGAATACTAAAGAGCAGATTGCAGATATTTTTACAAAACCTTTGCCTAAGGAAACTTTTGAATATCTCAAAGAGCAACTTGGAGTCCTACCCCCACCGGTAGAGACTTAGATAGTTGATGTTTGTCATCAACCGGCAGAATTAACAGAGAAATCTTTTATTCCAGCTTTGATGAGGAGAGCTACTTCTCAAGGGGAGTAGTTGGTATTTTGTATTTGAAACTGGTTTTTGTAATGCTTTAGCATTTGATGTCAAAGGGGGAGAGATATTATGGAAATACATTTTGGGGAGAGATATCTTTTTTTGAGAGATTATTCCTAGGGGAGAGAAATTATGTATTTTGATTTCTGGTTAATGATCTCTTTGAGAGATTGTTGGTTTTTGGTTTTTAGCATTTTTGTTTTGGCACTTTGATGGTTTTTCCATCTTGTGTTGCCATCAATGCCAAAGGGAGAGATTGTTGATATTTTGGATATGTTGATATGGTTTTGTCATTGATGTCAACACCTATCATCACTTGTCAACACTTATCAACACTTGGAGATCCTTGGTTATGTTCACCGACAAGTAAAAGACTTATGCACAGTCACCGGTATTTGGTTCGCCGACAGATTATATTGTTCACTGGCACTTGGAATGACTTGGAAACTACTTGGTTATATCGAAGACATCATTCGATCACTTGGTTTTGGCGATTTGGTTATTGGTTTATTCGAGTTTGCATATTTGCTATTACCAACAAATAGGTCTAGGATATGCATCGATAGACATATCTATTTTAGATCAGCACAACACGTTATGGGGATGATTTATTATTATTGTAAATGCATTGAGCCGACATCATGCATCAGATATTGATTTATTAGTAATTGATTTTATTGTAATATCTTTTAATGAGCCGACCTATTCAATTGGTCTTAGGTTATGGTATAAATGTAAGATCTCATTAGTGAGATTGATATGCGATTGGAAAAAGACTTGTAATAAGGTATATGCAAAAATAAGCAGACCTATACACACAAACATCATTTGAAGGTTGAAGGAAGGTTTTTGTGAAGGCAGTCAAAACTAAACCGGTACTAAATCCATCTTATGAAGATGCTATTTTATACAGTACATTATCATTGGATTTAACCATCCAATTATAATCAGTGTGACTCACATTTTGTGATTGAGCAGTGAGCTCTGGGCAGCTGGCCTTTCTACATGTATAGAATCCATATTGTACACACATACTATCTGCAGTAGTATCATTTGATTGTGGGTAAGGATTCCCACTGTGGTTTTTCCCCTTACAAGGTTTCCACGTACAAATATTTGTGTTATGTGTTGTGGATGTTGTTGTATTTCTGTTTCATGCATTAATCTTTACCGATATTGCAATTAACTGATAAAACTATCTACCGACATAAAGTTTGGTTTACCGACATTAAGCATTAAGTTTTGGTCAAGTTAATTTTGGTTGAATTTATTGGACAACTTGACTCTGGTTGTGGTTCGCTTTGCTTGTTTCTTTGAGAGCGAGTGACATCGAGCATCTAATAAAAGCTTTCTATGACAAAGGGGATAAATCTTCTTCTTCTTGCTCAGGGGTTGGTGGTTCGGGTCAAGCTATGTTATAAGTGATGCAGATCAGGAATAAAGAGGTATTAATCTTTCCTCCATGATTTAAGAGTTGGTTGAATGCCACTTTTTGAATGTAAGCTCTGCTTCTTAAGGGTTCTTTGTCAAACCCGTTTGATTTGCCTTGAAGATACAATCACATATGATGCAAGAATGCACGATGTGATTTAAAAAGTTGGCGATTGATATAGAGAAATTTATTTTGTTTGGCAAGTTTTTTAGAACTAGGTTGTCTCTTCTTCAACTTAGTTTTGTGATGAATACTTGTTCTTCTCAAAATATGAGGAGTGGGTCATACACGAATGATCAATGGTTTCCTTTGTTGTTGGATTGGGATACTTCATTTGAAAAACTCAAGCTTACTTCATCAAGTAGAGGTTTAGATTCGCCCCCACGAAAAAGTGTGTCAAATGATATGGATAAGAGTCTCTCGATATGGAAACTCAATTTGAAAATTCAAGGATTAAACTTGGTATTTGTTTGTGATAAGATCCGTTAGATGGTGAAACTTTGATCAATGTGATGATACTGCCTGATTTTGGTTGGATGAAGTCTTATCTCGAGCTAGTTTAAGATTTGACAAATTTGTTCTAAGGATACTTGCTTGATTTTGGAACTGTTTTCTCTGATGACTTGGTTCAGATTCTGACTGGTAATTTTGACAAAGGGCCTAAAAGGGTGCTTAGGACTAATGATGAATTTTTCCACAAATGTCTAGTTTACTCTCTATTTTTTTGTGTTTTAACAGTGCGCTAAAACAGAGACTGGATGCGCTATCTAATGATCTAGATGCGCTACAACAAATTCCCTATGCGGTAAGCTACCTATGTTACGCGCTAACTTGGAGTTGTGAAAATTGTTTCTGACTGGAAAGATTATGTGCTAATATGTTCTAATTACATGTTGTAGTTTAAACTGAAAGTGCTAAGTTAAGCCTCCTATGTGCTATACTGATGCTTAAAATCGCTAATATGGTTTCACAAAGTGCCACTGGAATGTTAACCAATATGATAACTGTTTATGCGTAATTTTGACTGATGAAAGCGATAAGTTCTGGTTTTTATGCGCTATTGAATGGTTGATACGCGCTAGGAGGTTGCTCCTACACACTAAACTATCCTGATTGATTTGTTGTTGGTTGTTTTTAGAAATCTTTACACTTGTTTGTTTTGATGGATGATTTTCTGAAAAATAACTTGAAAACATGGCATACAAGAGATAACCAATTTTGCCTATGCTAAACAAATAGTGTATGTTTTGCGAGAATGTGTTCAAATCCTCAATGTTTTCACATGTTTGGATACAAGTAAGACAAATTAGATGGACTCTTTATTCAAGGGTCATCAACAACACCATAGCCCACTAGTCTTGATACTCTATCAGCTCAAACAACCGTGTCACCCCTAGGGGGTGCCCATTTTTTTGCCTTTTTCCAGAAATTAACTCAAAGTGAATTGCTTCACAATTGAGTAGTTATCTTGGGAGATATATGGTGAGTAATCTTGGGGGCGGATTCTCCCCCACCCTCGCACTATGATATTGAAGATGTTTGGATACTGACTCGGCTCAAAGTTTCTATTTCTAAAGTTTTTAATCAGACTTTTGTTCGATCTTCAGTGATAAACTCCCTCAGGAGGCTTCCCAACCTTTAGAACAAAGGTTTTACGTATCTTAAAGATACTGGGGAAAGGCTAATCGCTGAGAAAAACCATTGAAGGGACTTTCATCAACCTCCACTTTTGATTATAGTGGGTTGGAACACTTGGCAATAAAGCCATTTCCCACTTAGGTCATTCCCCTCTCACCAACCATTTAAATGACACTCTAAGAGAAACTCGGGAGGGCAGGCCTGCTAAAGGTTTTAAGTACTTGAAATGAAGAAAGCATGAAAGAGTGGTTTGGCTTTTTGATCACCCAGTTAAGGGGAGAGCATATACCTTCCACTTTCGAGACAAGGCAAACAATCTTCTTTTTAACTTTTAAGTCAATGATTTGCTAATATCTATTTGGAGATGTTGCTCCAACAAGCATGGTGTCCTTTTTAGCCTTTCATAGCAAAGTGTGTATTTCCAAAACCTTTTGAAAAATAAGCCTGGTCAACAAAGTAAATTGTGATTTGCTCAACAAAATTTAAAGTCGATAGGAGAAAGATTTCCCTCTTTGCTTTGCATAAAATGAAGATGAGGTTCTTTTTCCTTTGCACTAAAAATGAAGTTGATCCTCTTAAACACCAAAGGAAGGTGAAACTTGTTTTAACCTTGCTGAAAGTAAACTTGCTTGTTCTTTTTAGAGCCCCAAAATGAAGTGTTTTCCTTAACTTGCAAGAAAGCAAATACGAATCTTGTTGTTCTTTTTACCTTGCAAAAAATAAAAGACAAAGTTTATTTTAAACACCAAAAAAAAGTCTGCAATCCATTTTAAGCATCCAAATGAAATGATGAGGTTTATTTTAACTTTTGCAAAAAAGGAGAGAATGAGTTCTTTTTAACAAACTTCTTTTGAAAGAAAGTAAAAATTAAAACTTCCAAACTAACTCCTGTCGCTCCTGCACAAAAAAGATTAAAACTTGCATAAAAAAATCCATTAGCAATCAAATTTAGATGTGGGCTTATACAAGCCTAAAATGATCTTCCCTCGGTTACAAATTTTTACTTCTCTGTTACATCTATGCGCTAAACTGTTGCACCTATGCGCTACAGAAATGAACAAAAGCTACAAAATGATCCCTATGCACTGGACTGATTACCAGATGCGCTAGCCTAGTTTTCTAATGCACTGTGATTTTACAATTGTCAATCAGAGTATTATGCGCTAACCTAAGTTCTCAATACGCTAATGGTAAAGTTTAACGCGCTAAACAGTAAACCAGATGCACTAGGAGAAGGTTTCTAAGCGCTAAAGGAAGACTCCAATGCGTTAACTCATTTTTTTCACATACCTACAATATCACTCCTGCATTAAAAATGATATGTTTTATGGGGTTATGCTCCACGGTGGGCGCCAAAAATTTGTGTGGGAAAAGTGGTGCAATGAAACATAAAATTCGGTTTCAAAAGGGGTCCCCACACCAATGGGACTCTTGGTGCAAGTTATGGAGCTATATTGAATAGCTCAACTCTCCAATGGATGTTCCATTGTTCTCTATCTCATAGGATCCCTCAAGGCAATGCCTTTGCTCTTAGATCACTAAGCAAAGTGACTTCAGGAATGACAACTCCAAGAATGAGAGATGCTTGATCAACTTAATATGAATGCATTCCTAGTTATGCATGATATTAAATCTAATATGATTTAAACTAGCATGGATATGATGATAAGATAAAAGATTAGTAAAAGCCTATCCTAACACGATATATTAGTCTAATATGAGTGTGCTATGATAATGGAAATGCTTCTTAAAATGCTTATTAAGATGATTTTTATTCAAAGAGAGGCTAAATGCTTGATTAAAAGATGATTATAGATTAGATGCATGAAACTTGGATATACTTAGTAAAATGTCTATAAGTTTGATACTAAAGACTTGGATATCAAAATGAGAGAATGAGAGCTCTATTTATAGGAAAAATAGGGAAATGGATGGTCAAGATTGGATAATCTTAACAAGGGATGGGATTGAAAGTTGTCAATCCATGTTTACAATTCTCACCAATGAAATGGTGACAATTGTCAACAAAAAAACTACTTGAGAGGAGATGTAAGAAGCATTAAATGCTTGAGAAGACATGAAGGTTACGTTAGGAGGTAAGGGTTAAGGTTAGGTTAGGGTTATCCATTGGATAAAGTTTTTACCCAAGGGTTAAAGGGATAACCATGGTCAAAGCAATGAATTCTTGATGAGACCCTTAGGTTAGATGAGGGTTGAGTTAGAGAGAAAGTCTCTAATCATGGAAGAAGGTTGAGTTAACCCTTAATGGTTATGAAGACTTTAAAGGTTAACTTATTGAAGACATAAAGCCTTTAATGGTTTTCAAAGACTTTAAGGGTTTGAGAAGTGACTTCCCTTTGCTTAGGGATGTGACAATTTTTAGGAGATGGATTAGGCTAATTTAGAAGTGATTAGAAGAATCTAGAAGGGGGTTTAGAGAGCCAAGTGGGAGATGTAGGATTTTGCAAGTGGATGGAGGGGAATTTTAATTAAAATAAATTACTTTATTTCAACAAAAATAGATGCAACTTGCATAAATACAAGTGGGGGATTTAAATAAATAAATTAGATTTATTTACTTGCAAGGATCAATTTAATTATATTTAAATTTAATTAAAGGGAGAGAAAGGGGAATTAATTAAATAAAGTGATTTATTTAATTAAAGGTTATGAAAGACTTAGGTGAACTTAATTAAATAAATTAAGTAATTCATTTAATTAAATAGAGGAATGTGAAGAATTTAATTAAATAGAGGAATGAGGTTAAAATGAATATTAAATATTCACTTAGGAAAGTGGTCATTTTTATATGTCTACAACTAGAATCAAAGCTTGGTTAGAGCTAAGGAGTTGTTAAGAAATTGAGCAAATATGGAAGATGGTGGTGCTCTTATTTTTAACGAAAACAAAAGCTACAACAAATATTTGGATGCTTTATTCAAGAGAATCATTTCATGCTACTTCGTACATGGAGTATTTCAAAAACTATGAAAGTGGTAATTTAGGTAAGGCCTATCTTGGAAATAATAAATCTTGTGATATATTTGACAAATGGGATATTTTGTTAAAACTAAAAAATGTAAATAGTTGACTACTACAAGATGTTAGATATGTCCCTAAACACAAAGATAACTTAATTTGAGTTGTGCAATTGGATTCTCAAGGATGTAGAGTCTCTCTTAAATCAAGTAGATGGAAAGTGACAAAAGGAGCCTTGGTGATCAAGTACCTTGTATGTGTTAGAGAGTCACACTAAAGTTAGAGCTACATTGGCAAATACAAATAATGACAAGGAGATTTTGCACACAAGGCTTGATCACATGAGTAAGAAAGGCCTTGAAATTTTGTTCAAAAGGATTCAACCTTTGGGACTAAAATTGGTGGATTTGGAGATTTCTGAGAAAAGTAACAAGATTGAGAAGAAAAGACAAGATATTATCACTAAGAGAATTGAAAGGAGATGCCATTATGATGGAGGCCAAAAACCAAGCATGTTTAAGAGAGACACAAACTCCACTTTTTTAGGGAGAAAACCTAAAGAACTTCATCCTTTTGTTTTCTCGACAGTCACTCCCGAAAGAGGGGAGGATCAGACTATAAATCCTATCACAACTCCTAACAGCTCTAAGGCTGAAAGTCGAAGGCATTCACTAGGTAAGCCTAAGGTGGAGGACCTGATATTGAATTAATTGTCTTCTAGTAGTGACAATATGTTTGGGAGTTCTAGAAATGATGTGAAAAGAGAAGCAACCATAAATAACTATGCTACTAGTTTTGGTGGCTCTAGAATGGATGAAGCATGCAGACAAAAGCTTCATCAGTTAGATGCTACAACCGTAAAGTATGAAAAAGACAATGTGCATAAACTTCCTATGTTTATAATTGTAATTAAGTCTAATGAAAGGAAAACCAACATTCTTATCATACTTCAATCTCCAAAAGATTCTAGTAGCTAATTTCTCTTGGTCAACAATGAGATTAGGTTTTGTCTCTTTTGATGTAGGACAAGGGTTGTTAGAAGAAGGTGGATTATCATCTATAATTTTAATAGCTTTATTATCAACTAGTTCTTGCATATTTTTTTGAAAACCCAGACAATAATTAGCATAATTTGGTCATGATTTTGATGATATGAAAAAAAGGAGTGTTTGATGAAGAAGCACCTTTATATGGACGATAAGTTCTATGGCTTGCATGATACTCCTTAAAGTTTTGAATTCTAAGGAGATCATCCATAGGTGATTCATGATAATATCCTAGATCTTTAGTACTAGTTTGTATAGGAGGCTTTATAGGGATTCTAATTCCTTGTTCAAATTTTCCAAGTCCTTGTCCTCTAAAACCTTGTTTTGGTATTATTTTATAGCCACTCCTATAAGAATTTTTTATTTGAAAAGAAGAAGGATTATTGTAATGAATCTGTTTGAAATATTTAGTGTAAGTGTATTTAGAAGGAACAAAGGGAAACATAGATGAAGAAGGAATATCTTGTGTAGGTATATTTTCCTTTCTATCATCATGCATATTCTCTTTGATAGGATGGGAAGGAATATCCTTATCATCAAAGGCCTCATATTTACTTAATGTTATGTGGGGAAATAGATCATGAATTAAATGCATAACATCATCTTCTCTACAAATGTTTTCATGGTCAAGATAGGCTCTAGGAGAATAAAGGGGATCTAGAGAGATTGAAACACCAACATTTTTACCTTACCCCCCTTGCACTAGGGTATGTGTATGAGAAGAAGATGGTGCCATGTTTCTCTTCATTTCTTGTTCTCCATTATAGAAATCATTGGTAGGAGTATTAGCTCTTTCTTCATTCACATTAGATACGCTAGGGGAGGTATAAGTATTAGGATTTTCATTAGAATCTCTAGGATTAGGATCTACAAAAGCTTTTATGTGATCTACATATGTAAGATATTTTCCTAAAAATATCACCATAAAACAACATGCATGATGGATAAAAGCTTTGAGATTTAATTGATGAAGAGGAAGCAACTTGGAAGTTCTAAAAATGCAATATGCCAATGTGCTATGAATGAGAAGAAGTAATGTGAAGTGAAAGAAACCATCATCCAACACATGATTATGATAAATATGAGTAAAAATAAATGTAATCATACATGTGAAATGGCAAATAAATCAGATGTATTAAGTGCCATTATGAATCTCTAAAATCAGATATGAAAATAAAGGTTACAAATTATGCAACCCACAAATCAATTTAACTAAAATAAATTTGGTTTTTTATGAACTTAACCTCTAAATTTATGTAATTTGATTAGAAATAAGATCTATGAATGAAAATTTGAAAATTAAAATGTTTACAAATTAGATTTAAGAACACAAATAAAAAATAAGGGTGTAAGGAGTTGGGTTCACGAAAATGTAATTGGTGAAAATTAGGGTTTCACCATATGATGTAATAAAACCACTAATTTTTCTTAATTAACTATTACATTGAAAGGAGGAGGAACCTAATAGATCTAGGCTTAATCTCTCTTAGGAAGGAAGCTTTGAAATACAAATTAGGTTCCACTTGGAGTTAAGGTTTTATTTCCCTCTTTCTAAGTTGAATTGTGAAAATGTTGAAATTAGGGTAAATGGGTGAATATTGAAGAGATCGTGCAAAAATAGTGACCTAATTTTGTCACACAGACACAAACCTAGACCTGGTCTAAGGAATATGATTAATATTTTCTCCCCGAATTTCATCCTAAATTGTTAGGTTTGTGGTGGTGGTCACCTTGGTCCTCTTAACTTTTATCCATCCAAAGGGGAACCTATTCATTTATGTGAATCCTCTCATTCCTCTGAAACATGGCTCTATACCCATTCCTACACATAGTGAAAAGGGGGAAATTTATTGGGAATAGGGGTTTGCCTAGTCAACCCTCAGTTTGAGAATTAACCTTGAATGAAATAATGCAAATACTTAAATAAATGTTAGAAAGATATACCTCAAATCTGTAATTGTTTACATGAATATGCTTTATTCTTTGAATGTAATCACATATGTTATATGAAACGACATGGACATGAAAAAACCCTAATCATATATACATGCTTGTATATGAATGATGTAATTTTCCTCTACAATATTTGAATGAGGAATATGCAGCCTTGAAGATCTTTGAAAAATGCTTGATAATGAATGTTTCATGAATGCAAGGATGCTAGGATATATCGATTTATGATGTTTAGAGGAAATTAGGTTGATCAAATATCTTTATATAGGGGTATATAGGTAAACTATTGATCAGGCCGACCTCCAACGATCATGCAGAGCCATGAAGATAAACTCCCGCTGGAGAGCTATGACCCTTGCCCAAATAAAAATTTGGGCCCCATTGAGAAAGACCATGGTACTGTGGTCATTCTCCAAAAGGGACCAAAATAAGACTCAAAGGAAAGGGGTACCTCACCAGAGAACCCACCAATGGGTGTTCACGATATCACAACTACAGAATGGACACAAAACGGACCTAGATAGGTGATGAGGATAAGACATGCTAAAGTAGGGGCACAAACATGAGGTATAAATTGGCTCGATGAAAATTTACAATGCTACATTTAGCCTCCACTTTAATGGGAGTATGAGCCTATGCAAATACTTGCAGTAAAGTAGATGAAGGAGATGGAAGAGAGGAGTAATAAGGACCACAATTTTAAGGAGTATAAGACATCACTAATTTTGAGGATCAAGCCCCCAATCTTAGGATCTTAGTTGGGCATTGCTTTCGGGAGGCAAACACGGTAGCAGATGAGATGGCCAAACGGACCATTATGGAAAAGATAGATTATGCTGAATGAGATTCCTAAGGATGTGTGGGCAACACGTGTATAATTTCAGATACGTTTGTCGAAGTTTACTTGGAGGACGAAGGCTTTTTGGTGTATTCTGGGTTCATGTCCTCTAGTTCTCATTATCTGCTTCCTAGGTTTATTTTGGGTCATGTTCTTGATGGGCTCCATATGTATATATATAGATTTTGTCCACTCATATCCAGTCCTGCATTCTATATGTTTTGAGTTTTTCTACCAGGTCTATTTTGATTGAGATCTTAATACTCTTACAGGAAACATTTTTCTCGGATTTCGATGTTTGTTCTCTCTTCACTCTATGTATCTTCTTGTTCAAATTCTTCTTATTTATCCTATATTTTTATTAATACAAGTTCAGACTATATGCCTTTTATTTACAAAAAAAATAAAATTTTACATATGCACTTGAGGGGTGTATGAATGCCATGGTTTTTCTTTGACACTTATAACATTCATTTGACTTACATTTTAATATTAACTTTATTCTAAAATTGTGATTTATGAACATAGGCAGGGTATGCATACCCATTAGAGAGTGAACTTGAGAAGGGGCAATCATAGCACATGAGGTTCTACACTTAATCAATCAGGAAAAAATATCAGCTATGATTCTAAAAATTGATATGCAAAAAGCATATGATAAGGTAAATTGGGATTTCCTAATTCAGGTGCTTAATAGTTTTGGTTTTCACATGGGTGGTGCAAATCGATAAAAGCATGTATATCAAAAGCTAGTTTTTCAATTTTGATAAATGGTTCCTCGAGTGGTAGGTTTTCATCTTCTCAAGGGATAAGGCGAGGAGATCCATTATCCCCTTCTCTATTTATTTTATTGGTAGAAGGTCTGACTAGATCAATTAAAGCAGCAAATCTGAGAAATTATGTTGAAGGGTATCAAGATTGCTAAGGTTCCTTTGTCATTCACACATTGCTTTTTTGCTAATCATACAATTTTGATGGGTGAAGCAAACTTGGAGGAAGCTATAATGATGAAGAAGGTCCTCACATCTTACTTGACTGCCTCAGGACAAGCTATTAACAATGACAAATCTAAGTTATTTTTGTTTAATGTTCCCTCATTGGTCCAACAGAGGCTTCAAAGGTTTTCAAATTTTTGGCTTGAAATAATTCCTTGTAAATAACTAGGCATTCATTTTTTAGAGGGAAAGTTGCTGGCAACTTCTAGAATGCAGTCTGTGAGACAATTGATAATAAAATTACTTCCTGGAAAAGTCAGTGGTTGTCTCTTCTCAAGAAAATACGTATGATTAAAGGTGTTCTAAGTGCCATTTTGATTTACATGATGCTAGTTTTGAATATGTCAAAATCTGTCATGGATAAAATTCAGAGTTCTTGTCGAGATTTCCTATGGAATGATCATGTATCATGTAAAAATCGTATTTCGTTATTGGCTTGGGATAAGGTATGTATTGCTAAGGAAAATGGTGGAGCAGGTATAAGCAATTGATGATCCAGAATGTTGCTTTGGGAGCTAAAATTTTTCAAAGGTTTATTCTCAATTAGACTCTAAATGGTGTAAAGTTTTGAGATATAAATATTTATACTCAATGGAAAGAGAAAGGATTTTTACTTTGATAAATCTGCTAAAAGGTTCTCCTTTTTGGAATTTCATTTCTTCATGTAAAAAAGTAATCCTTGCTCACTTATCATGGGTTATCAACAATGGAGAAAAGGCAAATTTTTGGGATGACACTTGGAATGGTCATTTTCCTTTAAATCGTTTAGGGGACTAGAAACCTATAAAATTGATTTTAAAGGAGGTTTGGGGGGTGAAAGTCAAAGACTATATGGTCATAGATAAAACATCTATCCCCATTAGAGCCTCATGGAGATCTTTTGATTTCCTCCCTCTTCCTAAGGACATGAAGGATTCTTTCATGATTGAATTAAAGAAGCAACAAATTTTGTTTTCAGATTGCAAGGATACCATTGCATGGACTAAATCAAACACAAGAGTATACTCAGTCAAGAAGGGGTACAAAATCTTAGAACGTAAATCTCAATCCTTGCTGAAATGGCCATCTCATTTATGTTGGGATGTTAAATGCTTACCCAAAGTTGGGGATTTTGCTTGGTTGGCTATTAAGGATAGAATCCTCCCTAGCATGAGATTGGACCGGTTGGGTGTTACTCCCCTTTTTCTTTGTGTCTTACGTGGAAGATCTTATGAAACTTCTAATCATTTACTACTGCAATGTGAATTCGTTCAAGAGATCTGGAAGTGGATCTAAGGCAAGCTTCGATGGAGTTGTCCACTTCAAAATAGACTCTTAGATCATTTCCAGAGTTGGCTTACTTTATTCCCTTCATCTACTTTCTCATGCATATGGAAGGTAGTCCCTTCAATTGTGGTTTGGAATATATGGTTAGAAAGAAATACTAGAATATTTAAGAATCAGGTATCTGAGATGCAACAAATTAAATTTAAAATTGAACAATGAATTTTAGAAGTGGTGATGAGCTTTCTTAATAAATCTCCAAGTTCTAAGAGGATTTTTTCATCTTGGGATCCTTTATCTTGAGATCTTGGCCTTTTCTTAAACCTCCTCCATCAATTGGTTCTTTTAAGAAGGAAAAAGTGGATAGAACTAAAATTTCATGGCAACCTCCTCCAGAGTGTTGGATAAAACTAAATTTTGATGGAGCTTCTAAAGGTAACCTGGGTGTTTCAGGGGTAGGAGTTGTTCTCAGATACCACAAGGGGGAGGTAGTTTTAACATGTCAGATCATTGATTATGCAACAAATAACATTGTGGAATTTTCTACTCTCTTGTTGGGTTTATCCCTAGCTATTAAAATGAGGATCTAGAATATTATCAAAGAGGGAGAATCAATGAATGTGATCAATACCCTATCCAAATCTCTTACTTTAAATTGGCAATTGAAATATCTCCTGCAAAAGGCTAATGAAATGCTAAACTTTTTTTATTGGTTTCAAGTTGGACATTGCTTTCGAGAGGCAAATAGGGTAGCAGATGAGATGGCCAATCGTGCCGTTATGGAAAAGATATATTATGCTGAATGGGATTCCTATGGATGTGTGGGCAACACGTGTATAATTTCATATACGTTTGTCGAAGTTTATTTGGAGGACGAAGGCTTTTTGGTGTATTTTGGGTTCATGTCCTCTAGTTCTCATTATCTGCTTCCTAGGTTTATTTTGGGTCCCCTTCTTGATGGGCTCCATATGTATATATGTAGATGTTCTCCACTCATATTCAGTCCTGCATTCTATATGTTTTGAGTTTTTCTACTAGATCTATTTTGATTGGGATCTTAATACTCTTACAAGAAACTTTTTTCTCAGATTTTGATGTTTGTTCTCTCTTCACCCTGTGGATCTTCTTGTTCAAATTCTTCTTATTTATCCTATATTTTTATTAATAAAAGTTTAGACTATATGCCTTTTATTTACAAAAATAAAATAAAATTTTACATATACACCCCTCAAGTGTTTGAATGCCATGATTTTTCTTTGACACTTATAACATTCTTTTGACTTACATTTTAATATTAACTTTATTCTAAAATTGTGATTTATGAACGTAGGGTATGCATACCCATTAGAGAGTGAACTCAAGGAATATAAATTATAATAATAAAATAGAACCACTTACTATTTATGCTTTATAAGATTATACTGATTTCAGAGATGATACCTCTTTATAGTTTTTTTTAATGAGACGTGGTTTATTCTGCTTCGACTGTGTTTTTTATAGGCGTAGGTATTTGCTATATTTTATTAATTCAATAAAAAGATTACTGGTCATCTATTTCTGTACAAAATTAAAAAACTCCTATTCCAATTCCATTACCACCAGCCGAGTATTATACTTAATCAATATATATGGCAGAAGCTAGAGAGCTCTGCAAATGATAATATAAAATAGATAACTTGTGTCATAAAGATCATCATTATGACAGTTTTATACTATTCAGCTCCCCAGGGCATTCCAAATATAGCTGGTAGGATAGACAGAATGGAGTACCTCTTTACAGTGCATATAAGCTAATATTAGCATATGGCCAAATTTTATAATTTAGATTGAAGGTATAATGTTAGACATACGTGTGGAGTTCATTAATGTTTACATAATATGGAATTTTAAATATATAAAAAATGTTAGAGATAGGAAGGTCAAATCATTAGATTCTCATATCAAAATCTAATATATATCTCCCTTTATTATTTGCATTACTTTCATTTTAATTTGGAATAAATGTTTCATAGGTATGTTCCCTTCATAAGTGTAGAAAATCTTGGCATTCCTAATCAAACGCAAAGAATTAATGAATCCTTAGCTAATCATACACCCTTGCTAAATCGTGTTCCATGTGTTCCTCAAATAAGAATAAATCAATCCATAGTACTCTATCCAATCATTGTAATAAATGAAATTCACCCAGATAGAGGAATGATTCTAGCTTTTCCTCAAACTAAAGATAATCTAGTTGAAAAAACTCGAGAAAAAAGGAAGATATTAAATGTAAAGCGGAAAAATCGAACCCTTGTTGTTCTCCCCTCCCCAACTCCAAGGAGAGAGAAGGGAGGTCACTAGGGTTGATGGTTTTCACTTAGGAGAGACTTTACATTCAAAAGAGGGGTTGAAACCCACAAGATCCAATCCCACACAATGCAGGATTGGATTCTAAATGAGTTTCAAGGGTTAAGACATCAAGGATACCCTCTTTTGTAAAGAATGTAGATAGAAAGATTGAACTAGGAATGCATGTAAAGTAAGAAAGATTCGCTTATAAACAAAGATAGGGATACGGGATGAAGCTGTGGACCTGGAATTAGCAGTAAAATGTCGAGATGATGCTGTTCTGCAAATTTGAAAGAAAGTTGATGGGACGATGGCGCCCGGCTTGCACACGGTCCTCTGAAAAATCCGCGAAACGAAGGGGGACCTGTTCGTCTCTGCACAAGGATTCCAGATCTTCAATTACAGCCGCATACCTGCAACCTACACACAGAAAAGAGAGGACGATTGGGGGGTTAGGGATTAGGGGTTTGCCTTTAGGTCAAACCCCGGTTTTGGAATTAACCAAGAAATGAGAATGTTGTAAACGTAAATGTTTGTAATGTAAACAAGTACTGATACCTTGTTGTAAGAATGTTTGTATCCTTACATGCGAAGGTGTAATGTATGTTATGTGTTATGTGTTGTAAGTGATCTCCTCTTCAATGGTTGAATCCCTATCTTGAATGCAACACCTAGCCTTGAATGGAGACTTAGAATGCTCAATTGCTTGAAGGAATACTTGAATGCTTGAATGTTTGAATGTTTGAATATCGCTTTCACCTCTTGCTCTTTCTTATTTCCTTCCCCCCTTTCTAGGGGAAGAAAAGTAGTTTATATACTTGTCAATTAGGGTTGAGAGACTGATTTTCCCGACCTTAGGCCGACCTAGAAACAATATTTTCCAATTTGCAAACTTCAAGACCCGATGCCCAAAAGGAGACCGGGCCCAAAATAGGGCCAGGGACCAGGGCGCTGGGCACCCTAGTCCTGAAGGACCAGGGCGCTGGGCGCCATGGTCCCACCTCCCGGGACAGTAGGGTGCAAGGAGGGATCATGCCAAGGTGCAGAAAAATGCAGTTTTTGATGTCACAAGCAGGTTTCGGGGTCTCCATTTAGGTTCAACGTTGCGCTGCCATCATGAAGACCCAAATGCAGTCGAAATTGCAAGTGTCGCAATTTTAGGACGCTACATTTAGCCCCCACTTTAGCGGGAGTATAAGCGTACGCTCATACTTCCGGTAAAGTACAAGGAAACAACATTGAAAAACTTTCACCACGTCAAGGAGGCAAGATACACCAAGCCCCCAGTGGACTAAGGATCTTACAACTTCGATTGACAAGGTAAAAGGGAAGATCACGAGGGAGAACCATGACTATCAGTAGTAAGGTTCCCTCACTATGAGTCATGCAAGAAAGATATCAAAAATTTTCAAGGCAAAGCTAAATTTGTCAAGAAATTTTCAAGTATCTTGAAAAGATATGAACGGGATGTATGCCCCCCTACGTTAAAGCGATCGCACACGCCTCACCGGGGGTGATTGCTTTAAGGTAGTGATACATATAAGAAATGAGAAGGGAGCACGTTATCACAAAGATTTAGCCCCCAAGTGTGAGATAAGCCCAAGGATAATAGACACGAAACACAAAGCATGAGGTGACTTCGCTTTCCTCGGGGTCAGTATGTTGTATGATAATTCATGTATATAATATGTATGTATGCATAATTGTTCTTCATTCCCCAATCAAGGAAGGTCACCTAGAAGAGGGGAACACGTGTCTTTTGAGTGAACATGAGAGAGACCAAAAGAGATCTCAATGCTTTGCATTGTCCTCAAGTAGACAAAACTAAGGACAAAAAAAGAGAAGAATGAGAATAACACATAGAAGAAGTAACAAAAGAGATCAAGAGAGGAGGAGAGAGTCTGCTATGCTAATGAAACTAGTTTAGCACGTCATCTACCCCCCGATCTTGCTGATCAATATTTCAGGAAGGTAGGAAACATGCTAGAGGAGGAACATCCAACACAGCAGATGGAGCTATCACAAGATCCAAACAAGGGCTATGTTCATGTTCCGAGCCACGTTGTTCTTGTCTAGGAGCTAGGATAAGTTCTTTAGAAAATTCGTTAGATAAATGGTTATCGACATCAACATATTCATATTCACTATCAGAAGAAAGAGGAGTAACATTTTCATCATGAATAACATTTTCATCTATATCATCATCAAGATTTATAAAAATAGGATCTTTAACTCGCATAGGATCAAGACCATCATGCATCTTATGTTTAGGAGATTTCGGCTCAATCTTCGGCCGAGGAGAAAATGGAATAATATTGGCTGAAGGTGTTTTTGGGGATTGCAAAGTTTGAGAAGCAGTTGCCTGAGCTCTAAGACGACGCTTTCGTCGGCGTTCACGTGCAGAACGATTTCGTCTAGTCTTAGTAGGAAGTTGAGAAGATTGAGGAGGAGGAATGTTCTCATCCTTATCACTTGGGTGTTTAGGTTGTGGTCTCTTAGGTTGAATAATAGGAGAAGAGGAAGGTCTCTTCTCTCCATAAGACGAAGGAGGAGGAACTGCTCCATATAAGGGAGGAATATTTGGTTTAGGAAGGAGACCAAGTCCATCATGACGAGGAGGTATAGGTCTACTTTTAGGAAGTTTATTCGTCATAGTCACGTTCATAGGGATGGGTTGGGAATCTTCTTGAGGAAAGACATTAGTTTTATCTTTCAAAGGAAGAACTTCCTTCTCAAGAACGATAGGAATATCAAGTTTGGGTGTTCTAGGTTCACTTAGAGATAGGATCATATCTTTTTTCCACTTTTGATAAGATTTGAAAAGATGATCACTTCGCGGAGGAAGAGATTGGAATTGTTTAGGCCAAAAGTAATCAATAGGAATGCTAGAAGTTCTTTCAGCTGGTTTAAAGAGGCTATGATTGACAGTAACAACTTCACCATTATGGGGAAATTTCAAACACTTGTGAATAGGAGAAGCAATAGCTTTCATGGAAGATAGCCAAGGATAGCCTAGCTTCGCACGAAATTGTTCGGATGATGGAATAATAACAAAGCTCATATCAAGGGATTTGTTATGGACCTCAATAGGTAATGTAATAGAACCAATTGCAGGAGAAGAAAATGCATCAAATAATTTCACAACCACATTTGTTTCATCATAGATCACTTGATTCAATTGCAAAGTAAAAAGAAATTCTTCAGTAATGATATTAACCATGCAAGAAGGATCAATAAGCACTCCACGGCAAGGTGTATTCTTGACTTTTGCAACTATATATAAAGGACCATCAGGTGCCCTGATGGTTTCACTGGAATCAAAGGTGATGGAAGGTTCTTTAGGGATTTTTTGCTGCTCTACAAAGTTAATCACATTCGGAGTCATAGACAAAAGACTATCAGGCGAGAAAGAGGAATCATTAGTATCAATCGCATTAGAGGTATGAGAAGGCAATGGATCAGTAAAAATCTTAAGATTTTGGTTAGGACGAGCTACAGATGTGTTGCCTTTATCATTCACACCAGAAATAGAGATAGTATTATTATCAATCAAATCTTGAATTTTACCCTTTAAAGCAAAACATTTTTCAGTATCATGCCCAGGATGACGATGCAATTGGCAAAAAGATTTGTTATCAAAATAGGGTGAATTAATCTTTGTAGGATCTATTTGCTTTATAGGAGGAAGAGTAAGCACATTTTGTTCCAATAACTTATTCATAATACTATGCAATGATTCATTCAAAGGAGTAAACTTTCTTTCTTTCTTGAAAAACTTAGAAATAGGAGGCACACCTGATGCTGCATTCACATTGTTGTTGATGATGTTTTCATTGAATTTAATGGACTCTTTGTTCGGTTTAAACTTCCCAAATGGTTGTTGACTACTATCACCTTTATCACGCGGAGCCATAGGATTTGCTTGTTCCATTTGACTCACAGTCAGTTGATAATTGTGAAGAGTTGCGCACAACTGTTGGAAAGAAGTAAACTTAGAAAACATAAGTTTTTCTCTAATATCTTTTTGTAAATTAGAAATAAAGATTCTTTGAATGTCATTGTTAGGTACTGGAAAAGAAATTTGAGCATACAAATGCTTATATCTACCAATGAAATCAGTCACTTTTTCTTTAACACCTTGTTTACAATGCATTAAATCAATCAAAGTAACTTTAGGACTTATATTGTTTTGAAATTGTTGAATAAAAGCATTTGCAAGTTGTTCGAAAGAAGTAATAGAATAAGAAGGCAACGAGCAATACCATTGTAGGGCTTTATCTCTTAATGTTCTAGTAAACAGTTTTGCAAGCAACCTTTGGTCATAAGCAAAATCGGTACATATTGTTTGAAAGGTCTTAACATGTGTTAGAGGGTCACCCTTACCATTATAAAGCTCCAAATGCGGAATTTCAACATGTTTAGGGGGAATAGCTCGAACAATGTCAAGAGAAAGTGGGCTCGTGACATCAAATGTGGGCACACTAAACTTAGATTGATTAATAGAGGCAATTTGTTGCTGTAAAGAAGAGACGGTTTGTGCAAGATTGTTAATGGTCGCTTCAATCGAAGAGTTCATATTAGATGTGTTAGATTGTGATGGAGGTATTATGTTATTGAAAGAAGGTATTGATTGAGAGTAAGGTGGTGGGACACTATGATAGTTAGTCATAGGAGATGATTGGAAAGGAGGAACACTACAAGGAGGAATGGAATGGTTAAATGAATTGCCCCCTTGCGTCATGTTCATTTGTGGAGATGTAATAGGAACACTCATTGAAGGAATGAATGAAGAAGTTGGATTGAATGAAGGAAGAGGGTTGATTGAAGAAGAAGGATTGCCCCCATGACTGGTGATCATAGGCAGAATGTCTTGTATTGAAGTAGTCATTATGTTTGATGTAAAAGTAGGTATACTAGCAATAGGAGTTGTCAAAGGAATAGAATGATCAACTTGAGTAGGAGGTTATGTATAACCTAAAGTTTCGGCACAACTCTTCATAGGCATCACATTCGAATCCACAATGTGTGCAATACCACCCAAAATATCAATTCCATTCTTATCACTTTGAACCATACATTTTAGACCCTCAATTAATGAAAGAGCTTCACTATCGGGGTATTCTTGAGACATCCATTGTCGAAAATCATCAAATTGGTTATCCAATTTGGAAAGTTGTTGTACAGAAACCTCATGGAGAGCTTCTTCATCATTAAGAGGATTAGAGGAATTACCCATGTCCTCGTTAAATAGGCCATTCAAATTAGGTTCCATCTCTTCAGTAATTAAACCTTGGAAGGACTTAATTCTAAGGCTTTGTCTAACGAGAATAGTGTAAGTAGGGCTTATTGTTGTAAAACTCATGCACTAAAGAGAGAGAGAAGATTTTGAATTTTAGAGGTAGCAAATTTCAATAAAATCAACCAATCTCCTAGATTTAAGCTGTTAAATGCAATCAGGACAATCTCCCAAAATTTTGGAAAAAATGTCTGGGACCGTGGCAAACGGAGTGCACACAGTCCTTGTAACTTTTTTCGAAATTTTCAGGGATGAAAGTTATGATGATTTTAAAGCTAATCTGAAAAAATTGAGTGATTTTACGATCTGTAGATAGGCCAAATTAAAGTTGCAATCTCAAAATTGAACCCTACCAAGATTGTTGAAAAATGTAAAATTTGAATTTTGAAAAAGAGAGGGAAGCTGAAATTTTGAATTTTATGATTTTAGAGGGAATACTAAAAGCAATGCAAGTTTTGAAATTTAAAAGTTGACTCGATTTCATGCAAAATTCAAATTTTGAAAATGGAAATCAAGGTTGTTGCAATTAAACACTTAATTTCAAAAGTCACAAACTGCAAAAATTTGAATAAAGCATTGAATTTCGAATGAATGCCAACACACTTTTCAGATTTAGGACTGTAAGAAACACAATTTTGATATGAATTTCAATTTCAATGATTTTTGAATGATTAGAAGCCTCAATCCAAGCAATCGCTAGACCAACTTTGACTTTAATTTTGAAAGTGTTAAAATTGATAAAATCAGCCAAAATTCTGGATTTTAGCAGAAAAATACAGTAAGATCTAGCTCTCGAAATTTCGGAAAAAATGTCGGGGACGATGGCGCTCGAGGTGCACACGATCCTCGCAACTTTTTTCCAAATTTTCAGGGATGAAAGATATTGTGATTTTGTTGCGGAATCCAAAATTACAGCCGATTTGGAGGTGTTTTGATCAGTGAAATTATCAGTCAAAGGTTGAATCAAGAAGGTCTTAAAAATTAGGGTTTTGACATTTAACCACTTAATTTTCAGAATTAAAGTACAAATATGAATTGACAATTTGCAATAGAAGGGTAAATCTAAAACAAGCATTAACAATTAAACATTCCACAAGTTTAATTACTAAAAAGAAAATTTTAGGGTTTTTATGCAATTAACCTCTAAAATTTGCAAAAGATCAAACATGGAAATGTAATTAAGGAAACAAAATTTCCAGATCTAACCATGAATAATCAGAATGAGGATGTTCATGTCAGGTTCACCAAAATGTAAAGCGGAAAAATCGAACCCTAGTTGTTCTCCCCTCCCCAACTCCAAGGAGAGAGAAGGGAGGTCACTAGGGTTGATGGCTTTCACTTAGGAGAGACTTTACATTCAAAAGAGGGGTTGAAACCCACAAGATCCAATCCCACACAGTGCAGGATTGGATTCTAAATGAGTTTCAAGGGTTAAGACATCAGGGATACCCTCTTTTGTAAAGAATGTAGATAGAAAGATTGAACTAGGAATGCATGTAAAGTAAGAAAGATTCACTTATAAACAAAGATAGGGATACGAGATGAAGTTGCGGACGTGGAATTAGCAGTAAAATGTCGAGATGATGCTATTCTGCAAATTTGAGCGAAAGTTGATGGGACGATGGCGCCCGGCGTGCACACGGTCCTCCAAAAAATCCGCGAAACGAAGGGGGACCCGTTCGTCTCTGCACAAGGATTCCAGATCTTCAATTACAGCCGCGTACCTACAACCTACACATAGAAAAGAGAGGACGATTGTGGGGTTAGGGATTAGGGGTTTGCCTTTAGGTCAAACCCCGGTTTTGGAATTAACCAAGAAATGAGAATGCTATAAACGTAAATGTTTGTAATGTAAACAAGTACTGATACCTTGTTGTAAGAATGTTTGTATCCTTACATGCGAAGGTGTAATGTATGTTATGTGTTATGTGTTGTAAGTGATCTCCTCTTCAATGGTTGAATCCCTGTCTTGAATGCAACACCTAGCCTTGAATGGAGACTTAGAATGCTCAATTTCTTGAAGGAATACTTGAATGCTTGAATGTTAGAATGTTTGCATATCGCTTTCGCCTCTTGCTCTTGCTTATTTCCTTCCCCCCTTTCTAGGAGAGGAAAAGTAGTTTATATACTTGTCAATTAGGGTTGAGAGACTGATTTTCCCGACCTTAGGCCGACCTAGAAACAATATTTTCCAATTTGCAAACTTCAAGACCCGATGCCCAAAAGGAGACTGGGCCCAAAATAGGGCCAGGGACCAGGGCGCTGGGTGCCCTAATCCTGAAGGACAGGGCGTTGGGCGCCATGGTCCCACCTCCTGGGACAGCAGGGTGCAAGGAGGGATCATGCCAAGGTGCAGAAAAATGCAGTTTTTGATGTCACAAGCAGGTTTCGAGGTCTCCATTCAGGTTCAACGTTGCGCCGCCATCGTGAAGACCCAAATGCAGTCGAAATTCTAAGTGTCGCAATTTTAGGATGCTACATTAAAAAATTTGTTGCTTAACTAAAATGCCTAACAAATAAAGTAACTTATCTTAAAAAAGAGAATATCTATATGCAAATAATCATAACCTAAATAAGAGTCAAAATTCCCCAAGCGTTGTCAAAACATAGAACACCAAATTGAACAATGGAGGAGTTCCATCACCATTGGACAATTATAATTAGAATGAATTTAGACCTCCCATGAGGATTAACTTAGTTGATGTTGCACTTAACAATTGATGCCACATACATAACATCAATTCACCCACAAAGTTGGATTGAGCTCATTTTAAAATTTCTTTTAACATATTTTAGAATGAGATCTTGAATGTTGAAAATTTAGAACCAAGTGGGCCTCATTAGGAAGAGATCTAGTGTCAATGGGGTACAAATTTCTAATTTTTTTAGATAGTTATGTATTTTCCTATGAAGTGGATAATGAAGTTGAACAAGATGGTGATGAGGTCCATGTCTTTCAATGAATTTTAAAATGTCACAGTTATGACCTCAAAAGTAATTACCAAAAAGAACTCTTAATATCATGTATTCCATTGAACAATCATAATACGTCTCCCAATCAAAATTCTAGTAGCAATATCGAAGCACCTAAAACAATCGTCTATCCTATTACTAGTTTACAAGTTATGATAAGGTAAGACTATAACTTTCCTCAATAAAAATGAAACCCATATGTTAGACTCTTATAAATTACAATGATTTATGTAGAAGGTCAAAGTGAGCTTAACCTTGTTTGAGTTAATGAAGATGCCTCTAGTTAAGAATGCATTCTTAAAATCCTTAGAAGAACCATTTCTAGAAGAAATCTTTGCTATTGAAGAAATACTATTGAAAAGTCAAAAAGAAAAATCTGCTATCCAAGTCATTGATTCTTATATAACTTATTTATGAAGAAAAAACCAAATCACCACATTTTCTTCTTTATCTTAAGTTTTTTTGGAAAGAACTTACACAATTGTTTGGTAGAATTAGGATCATCAACTTATTTCATGCTCTTATATGTGTGCAAAACTTTGGGTCTCACCCTTTCCAAGTCTTCGAAAATGGTAATTGAATTAGATAAAACTAAAGTGAATTTCATAGGAGAATTGAGTCATATCCACATGCAATTGGCATCTAACCTTAGTGTTCAACATTATATTGAGATCCGTGTTGTGGAAATTTTAAGATATATAACATGCTCCTAACTAGAGACCAATCAAAGTCTTTGAATGAATATATGGCTACCAAATTTTCTCACATGTGGTTGCTAGAGAGAGGTATTCCTAATTAAATCAAGATAGAAATAGAACCAAGAATGAAGCATATGATTACTAATTGCTCTCTTTTGTTGTTAGGATTTTTATCGAAAGGCTTTCTTAGGTAAAATCATTCTATCCCCTATATATTGTAGATTATGCATGATTTCATATTCTTTTATAATGTTTTGTTGATTTGATTAAAAACATAACTATCATTTAGATCAACTAATTTTAAAATTTTAGGTAATCAACTATTCAATTGAAAGATTCCTATAATAAATGCATCATGAATGCTCTAGGATGAGTGAGGATATTTGATAGTTAGGAGTGTTAGATGAATGCAATTTAATTCCTTTAAATACTAATTCTTAGAAAAAATTGATGTAAGCATGTGTTTAGTTGGTTCACAATAGCTAGTAAAATAGGAAAGAGTCAACTAAACTTAATTTAAATCTTAAAAGTTAGGGCCTCTGACCCAAGGTTGTGGGATCAATCCCAGATCCATGTGAATAACCCTAGACAAAAGGTGGCAAAGTCTGAGCATGGAATGAATGTCTAGATACATGGGCAAAATAAATGTGAACTATATGAAAAGATATATATATATATATATATATATATATATATATATATAAATAAATAAAAGTCAAATATGTGGGAATGTATGTATACGGTAATCGGTGAAGGCTAGAGAAATGATACCAACTTCATACAAGATTATATCGATTTTTAATATATAAATGTATCAAGGCGTTCTCTCAAAATAGACATAACACTAAATAGAAAATGGTATGAGTATACAAATTTTGCAATTACAACTAGATGCCACTCAACTATTATATATCTTCCTCTACATTTTATTTTAAAAGATTTGTCATTATGTATTATGAAAATTTATGTCTTCGTTCTAAATAAAAATGATCATTTCACATTTGAAACCAATCAAGTCACTTAATTAAGATCATCTTTTAATAAAAACAATTAGATTGCATAGATACTAGCATCCATAACTTGATATCGTGTATTACAATATTATGAGGGAACATGCATTAATCTAAAAGTTGTCCTTTGACCAAGTGATCACAAGTAGGAGATCTATTATGTCAAAATCACCTAAGGTTCTAACGAAATCCAATTATACATGCAAAAAAAATTAAACCTCGATGATATAATCAAGAAACATACTACCATCCTATCAATTCAGTTCAACCAATTAAACTACAACCTTTCGCCCTTAAATTTTAATATAAGAACAAAACTATTGTGACATCTACATAAGCAGATGGAATTAGTGACATCTACATATGCAGATGTAATTAGTCACACATCTGCAAATGTAGACTAAACTATACATAAACTTGTCAAAAATAACAGTCCCAAGCCAGTTTATTTCAAGTATACTGAAAGTTGTACATCTGTATCCATTATTAGGAAGGGCAATTAGTTGGCTGAATTTCTTATCAGCAAAAGCTAGCTTCACAAGCTATGAAGCAGCAAATTCTCTCTGCTTTCCACTTTGGATGTGGTATTTGAGCTTCTCCTTGGCAAAGAAGGCAAAGGCGCCCTGTGAGAGAGCTTTGAGGAAGAGTCCTCACTCCTTCTGTAGTCCTTTATTTATAGTGAATCTATTCTATTCTCCTATTTTCTTCAATCTAATGTGAATCTATGCAATCCTCGTAAATCTTGGGTCGACGTGAAAGAAGCGAAAACAAAGGCTGCACTCATCAACACAATAACATTATATTCAGATCTATCACTCATTTTTTTTATACCAGCTTTATCATGTCAAGGTTAAAATAATAAAAATCTAGCAGTGCTGAAAATGATATGACATACCAAACAGCTCAAGAATCCCCTTGGCATGGCGGCTGGTATTTTGTATCCGTGCATGTCTATGATCTGCTTCCTCCCAACACTAACCTGTGAAAATCTCATCTCTGCCGAGTTGAAGAACTTTGAGAGTGCATCATGAAATTCCAAGTCTTCTTCGCTCTCTTCTGTTGATTTTCTCTCATGGGTATCTTTGTTTTCCTTGTGATGCCGTTTGGGATCACAGTGATACAAATTGGGAGACTGAGGAGCGCTTCTATACAGCCAAGACCCAGTCCCTTGACTAGATAGCTCTTTTCTGGGAGATTCAGAGCATGAAGATGATGACGAAGAAGAAGTAGTTGTAGCACTCAACTCTGATCCGCCATTAGAGCTCCTCATCCTACTAAAGCTCAGTAGGCTGCTGCTCCCGCTGGATCTGGAGGCTCTTGATACCTGAGAAAGGAGACAGAATTAATATGGAAACGAGGTTATTAGACACGATCAGTTAAAACAGAGTAGTACCAAAACTCTCACATTCAAATCCAGAACAATTGGAGCCAGAAAAAAAAAAAGAAAACTTTAGAGTTGTGAATGATAACATTCAAATCCAGAACAATTGGAGCCAGAAAAAAAATGAAAATTTTATAGTTGTGAATAATTTTACAATTTTAAAGTTCATTAGAACATTTTGTAGCAGAAGAAGAAAAGATCTACCTAAATAGACTTGAGAAAATTAAAAAATGAAAATGTCTTGTATGAAATCCAGAAAACCATTTTAGTTATCTAATAAGGGAGCACTGAAACTTCTTGGACATCATTATATATATTAAATAAATCTTCAAAACATTCTGTAACAGAAGAAGAAGAAAAGATCTAGCTAAATAGACTTAAAAATGAAAGATTTTATATAAAAAAATTAAATAAATAAGCAGAACATTTTGTAGCAGAGGAAGAAGAAGAAAAGATCTAGTAAAATAAAATCCAAAAACATATTATTTTGAAAGATTTTACATCAAATTCAGAATCACTTTAACGATCCGAGACATGAAGCCTGGTTATGTCCAAAATGACTCAAAATCCTTAAAGGTACCTGAGAATTTGAAGCACCGGGATTTGAATCCAGGGACACCTTGTTAGGGCTTTGGTGATGCCTGTGGAAAATCTTCTTCATCAAGTTCTGTGAGTACCACTTGGTAGTTGGGACTCCCCAAATTGGGGAAGCAGGGCGGGCCGGAGAAAGAAGAGCCGGGGGCGGGCTGAGAGGCGCAAGCTGCTCCATCCGAGCAGGGGTTTTGGGCCTGCCTGGTTCCGCCTCCCACTGGAACGGAACAGTCCCGGGATCGGCAGGCCTGTAGAGAGATCTGGTGGAATGCCCCATGCTTTCCTGCTTGCTAAGCAACAGGTTATAAAAATCGTTGTCCCCTTTCATTTGGAGAACCGCCGGACGCCTCTGTTCTTCCTCTGGTTTGGCTTTCCCCGGCGCTTCCTCCCATTTGAACGGAATTGCAGCTGAAGGACCTAAAGCTTCTTCCAGCGTACTCTCCACTGAAAGGGATCTCTGCAGAAGCATTTTCCGCTAATCGGAGGGACCCACGCTTATAAATATTCACTCTGCGGTTGCTTTACAGTAGAGAAACTTTCAGGGATTCAATTTCTGGAAAGCATTTTTCTTAGGCAAGATGATCTCGAGAAGCTTTTAAGCTTTTAAGCTTTCCAGCTGTAGAAGAACAAAACAGCATCAGAACTTTGCGGATCACTGTGAATCCGAAAACAAAAGTTGAAGAACACAATTGAAGATTCCTGTGAGCAAGTACACAGAAATAATTGGCAGATGATGATGAAATTGAATAAAAAAGAACACAGGAAAATGAATCAAGTTTCCTGTGAATATAATGAATTCACCGACCTTGCCCCTTTTTATACCTAAATTGTCTTAGAGCTCACTTTTAAAAACCGGCCCGCCAAAATATAAGGGGAAAATGGCTGAATTCTTTGTTTTCTTGCTTTCCTTAATTACATGCACTAGATGTGGGCGAAGAATTCATATTCCTATTTAGGCGAACGAGGCAGCTTTTCATGGAGGAGACAATCCTTCGTGCTTCAACGTGATTTCCCTGCAACCAACTGGATCTAATATAAAACTGGATTTCTTTTCTATTTCCCATTACATTTACCTCCTCTGAAACCACCTTTTGTGCCTTATGTTTAGGCTTCCACAGATTATTTTAATCTCAGCTTTAAAAGTCGTTGAAGTTAAATAGCATGCTTCAACCACGCATTCATGGCGTAATGGCGTGATGTACCAGGGAAGGACTATGCATGAATCCGTTAATACAATTAAATTACTTTAAAAAAAAGCTCATTGTTATGAAGACTGGTTTCGATTTGGCAATGGTATTGGGTATATTATAAAAAAGATGTTTTAGATTGAATTGTATGAGCTTTTTAAAAATTAAACAATGGATTCAATTGAGTATTAATTTGAGATATTTGCAGATTCCATTGTGTGAGTTTTGTTTTCATCAATGTTTCAGATCACATTTCGTAACACATCATCGGCATGAAAGAGAGAAGTAGGAATTCCAATCACACGTCATGATGCATCATTAGGATGAAAGAGAACCATAGAGAAAATGAAAGCTGGTACAATCAAGTCTATAAATATCTTAGTTAACTATCATGGAGAGTGGAAATCTAATTCAATTAATTTAATGAAATTGAGTTCTTTTGAGATAGTATTTGTAAATTCAAATTGTGTCAGCTTTATTTTTCATCAACGTTTTGGATCACACATCATGATCCATCATCAAGATGATAGAGAGATGTAAGAGTGGGATCACACTTCATGATCTACCATGAGGATGAAAGGGAGCTGTAGGAGAAAATGAAAAACAAAGTTGACAATATCTTGGTTAACTATCGTCTCCACTTTGGAAATCTAATGCGGTTAACTTAATGGTATTGAGTATTTTTAGTAGATTTAATATAGTATTTTTAGTTATGATTTAAACGTTGTTAGTCTTGATTATAATTGACGATAATTGAATAAAGTGTATTTAGTAGATTTTAGAAGTAATAAATCATGTAATAAATATACATGTACAAATATATAAAGAGTGTGATTAAATGTTTAATTATAAGTAGATTTTTTTTTTATAGAGATCTTATATAATATTTTAACAAAACACACCAATATGATATTATAATTAATAATATATTTTTAAACATTTGATTTAAACAATAATTTTATGAAATAACTTACTATTAAAATATAAAAAAACATTTATAATAATGTATCATTAAATGAAAGAGAGTTGTAGGAGTTTAGATCACACTTCATGATCCATCACGGGGATGAAAGAGAGCTAGAAGAGAAAATGAAAAACAAAACTCACATAGTTAAACCGAAAAATATCTTGATTAACTATCATCGCCTTTGAAAATCTAATACAGTTAACTTAATAACTTTGAGTTTTCAATTATGATTTAAAGATTGTTAATCTTAATTATTATTGCCAATAATATAGATCTTAAATATTATATTGTAAATAATAATTGTATCAAATTACTTACTATTAAAATTTTAGAAATCATTGAGAATTATACACGAGTATAAAATCTTTTCCCCTAACTTATATTGTAATCAATCTGAGTCTTTGTTTTGGACGTGGTATAACTTTAGGTTTAGAGAATCTTTAGTGAGTGCATGGCTTGTGGAAGAATGCTATGAGTCAAGGAATCGTTGGAGTGAAGAGAGATAAAATCAATTTGTTTTTAATTTAAATAAGATTGATGATGTTGGTTTTACTTTGGAGGATGTTTTGCCTTCTTTACACACTTTGAAATTCCTTAATTTTACAACAACCGTGTAAACGCTGATAACAAGCTTTACAGAAAATTAATTGTATGGTTCAGTGTATAGAAAAATGGTATGTTCAATTACTTAGAATTTTTAATTGAGTTTATATAATTGTAAGGATATTGGTTTGCCTTGTGAAAAAATAAATATAGTTTTGAATTTGGTTTAATTTTTTTTTTTTCTTTCATTTTTAAGTTTTCAAATTCAATTTTAATTTTAGATATGAGTTGGCCCTCTTTCAATTAATCTTTATTTGTTGATTTGAGTATGAAATTTTTATTTTATACATTCAAAAATGCGTAAAGAGATGCACTTCAATTTTTTATATCTATTATCGAAATAAAATCTAATTCACATTTGTATTATCGTAGTCTTACATTCGTATTAACACTAAGAGAGTATTGGCTAACATAGTGCATTGGTAATCACGCATTAGGCATCTTGCATGGCTTCTTAACTTTTCTTGAAACTATAGAGGATGAAAATGTGAATTAAATAAGATAGAAAAAATACGATGCAAGATCCAAATTCACAATCCATGTGATGAAGACTAAGATCTATGGATAAATCAAATGATAAACAATAATATCAACACAAAAACCTTACCTAAGACTCCATTGTGATTTGATACTTGCTTGAGTCCTTGATATAGATTTGCTCTCAGATTTTGTCGCATAACCTTGATATCATCGTGATCTAGTATGAAGGCTTGATGCTCGATAGTTATAGTACTAGCTCTTGATAATGATAATGCTCATGAAAGTGATAATTTGATTATAGTGTAGATGCTCAAAACTGCTAGGGGGAATAAGTAAATGAAAATCTTATTTATATGCCTCACATTACATTTCATCAATGGTGGAAATTGAATGACAAGATCAACGAATGAGAAAATTTGAGAGAGGATAGGACTTATAACGCACAATGATTTATGATGTGGAAGGATAAGGAAAGGTGTAAAATGTATGGAGGAAATAAATAAAATATTTATTTTATTTATTTGAGATGGAAAATTAAATAAATTATTCAAATTCATTTACTTTTGAGAGGGAAATGTTAGATATAATTAAATAATCTTTATAAAATATTTAATTATGAGAGAAAATTAATTAATTAATAAAATTATTTCATTAATATTGGGGTTGAAATAGTAAATTTTATTAGATAAAAAATATTTAATTACTTATGGATAGAAAAGGATGTCATTTGAATTTATTTAATTTTGAGATGGAAATGTTAGCTAGAATTAAATATTTTTTGAAAAAATATTTAAATATGAGAGAAAATTAATTAATCAATCAAATTATTTCATTAATATTGATGGTAAAATGGTAAAACTAATTAAATAAAAATATTTAATTGATAGAAGAAAAAGAATGAATTAATTAAATACTAAGAAAATATTTAATTAAGAGAGGAAAAGGACAATGAATTAATTAAATGATTAACAATTATTAATTAATATGGATAAGTGAAAGTAGTAACATGACGAGATTATGACCCCTTGTCTACTTCGGGGGGGGCTTTCTTTTAGATTTGTATTTACTAGGGGGGTGGACATAGTATTTTATCTAATAAGTATATGTAAATCTTCAATTAGTATCAATATATTATAGGCCTTGGCCTTTTGTCAAAAAAAAAAAAAAACATGACGAGATGAAAATTATGCATTAGTCATTTTTAGATGTTTACATAAACATGGTCAAATTGTTAAATTGGTTCCAAGGGTTTAATTAAGGAGAATCTCCTAGAACAAGAAACTTCAAAAGGTATCTCTAAATTTTACAAAGTTCAAGTAGAATAAATAAATAGGTTTATGTAGAATGCCAAAGCTACAACAAAAGATAAACTCCATATATTTGAGATTAAAGCCACATTTGTTCAGATTAATTTTACAATTGTGGGATCATACCAAAGTAGAGAGTGATTCATTTGGCAATATGTTATTGTTATGGGGTGAGAGAATAATAGTATGTCCCACTTTTCAACATTGTTATTAGGTCATAAAATTTTATTTTTTTAGTATTTATTATATCCTTTCAATTACATTGTGTTGAACACACCACAAGACAATTAGTCCGAACCTTAAAATATTCTATTTCTAATCTTTTAAACTCCAAACCACAATTAACTTAATACTGCAATTATGAAACATGAAACCACAAAGCACAACAAACACATGAACACCAGATTTACGTGGAAAACCCTAAACAAGGAAAAACCACAATGAGAATTACACTCAATATGAATAATGGATTACAATTTTTTAGGCTCAAGGACAAGGAGTTCACTGCATCTGATTGGACTTAGAAGACTAAGGTGCACAACTTTAGGGAAAGATACAAGGAACTTTCATTACTAAGACTCATTGTCTCAGAGCAAAATACAAAGAATTGTACAATTTGCCAAAATGAACACACTGTCTTTTGGTAGGTATAAGGAAAAGATGAATTGAAATGAGCAAGATCTCCTGATCATGAAATTATCCTTGAATCACTATTTCAAGTGACTAATATCATGGCAAACACATCTGACATTAACCACTGTCTCAAAACACTATCACACTAAAGATATTATCATCAAATCTCTTCATAGACTGACTTTCGCACTATGCTACACCAAATATGCTTGCACATAATTCATATCCACTTCACATAAATTCATTCACATTCCATGCGTTGGCAAATGCACACTCCAATGAGAAATTGTAGGTGATTGAAGGTATTGTCATTGATGGAAACCTTACAATCATATGATACCGGCAGGCACTGACACCGACAGACTCTACACCGACGCACAGTTCATCGGCACCGAAAAGGAAGATTATCGGCACCATGGCCGATAGGAATTTTGTTTAAATGTATTTTATATTTAATTGTAAAAACCTTTTGTAAGCCGACTTGGCGGATTGTAATATGACTCATATAAGTATGAGATCATTGTAGATCATTTAGGATGTAAGTAATGGAAGGATTATATGCAGATCTAATATGCGAATTGTAAGGTAAATATTGGATAAGGGTTTATGATTATTGCAGAGCTTAAACTGGTACTGAACCTGGCATAATAGATGCTGATCTGAAGCAGTACATGACATTGGATTTGTATAATCAAATTTTGTAGGTCAGTGAGACTTCTTTTGTAACTGAGTAGTGAGCTTTAGGCACTTGGCCTTCCTGCATGTGCAGGCCCCTATTGTATCAGTAATATTCTCCTATTGGCTAGTAAGCGAATATTGTGGGTCACAAATCCCACCAAGGTTTTTCCCACACCGGGTTTCCTCGTTAAAATTATTGTGTTATGGTGTGTCTTTTATGTTGTGGTTATTATTCTTATTTACTGCATTATTTTTGGTTTACCGATACACAGTTTTGAAATGCTTTTCATGTTATAAGTACACAAAATTCGTACACCGGTCAAATATTGATTCAACCCCCCCTCTCAGTATCTTTGGGAATCCTAACAATTGGTATCAGAGCTTGGTCCTCTATTTTCAAAAGCCTAACAGCTTGAGGAAGATCTTTACACTAGTAGAGATGGAAAACTTGAGAAAGTAATTGGAAATAGCTCTTTCAGACTATGATGCAGAAAAAGTGAAGAATATCAAACTTGAAGATGATCTAAAGGCTGCACAGGATATTATTCAAGGACTTCAAGAAAATTTCACTATAGCAAGAAACAAAAGAAGAGAACTTTGTGAAAAGATGCAGAATGATGAAGATGAAAAGGAAACTCTTAATGACCTGGTGAACAAACTGAGGCAAGAAAACAATACAATGAAGAATGAGATGCAAGATATAATTATGAGATTTTGTAAAGAAATTGAAGATAGAAAGAAGAATGAAGAGGACTTGGTTAGAAGACTAAATGATGCTGGAAATGAAAACACAAGACTTAGTCATGAAAATGATATGTTGAAGACAGACTTGATGCATACACAAAATGACACAAATGAACTCATGAGACAGAAAGGAATCTTGGAAAATGAGTTGGCTACTGCAAATCAACACAAGGAGAAATTCAAGAAAAGTTCAGAAGAACTTCATGACATGCTGAAGAATCAGAAACCTAATGGTGATACAAATGGCCTTGGCTTTGAAGTTGGTGAAAGCTCTGGTACTACAAATAATCATGATCACAGCAAACCGGTAAGACTATCTAATGCTTACAAATTTAATGGGAAATGCTTTGACTATAACAAGTATGGTCATAGAGAAAATTAGTGTAGATCTAGAAACTATCAGAACACTAATATACCCACCGGTCAATGTTCTAAATGCAACAAAGTTGGTCACAATTTAGAAAATTGCAAAATGAATGTAAGATGTTATGTTTGTGGAAGATTTGGACACTTATCTAATCAATACAGAACACATGCCGGCATAGGATATGGGAAAGCTATTTAGAAAAAAAAATGTGACTTGTTATGCTTGTAACAAGATTGGACATATTGTAAAATTCTGTAGAAGCAAGACATCACCAGAAAATAACAAAGGACCTAGCCTGAAAGGTAAAGAAAAAGTTGAAGAGGTAAAGCAAGAATTCTCAAAGCAATGGATCAGAAAGTTAGATCAGAATGTTAATGGGAATACTCCTCCACCGGCAGAACAGAGTATTACTCCACCGACAGGAGACTCTTCATCTAACTGAAGGAAAATCCTTTGGGGGTTTAGCAACAAATTAAAGAACATGCTAATATACCCTGAGTTGATGGTCAGAAGTTGAATTACTTCTTTACCGACATATGAGTTAAGTTGTGACTTAACCGACAAGTATTAAATATGGTAGTTGAAGAAAATAACATTATAAATTAAGTGTTTTGGCTCCTTTTTTCATTCACCAAACATTCAAATCTCCTGAGAGCGCAAAAATTCTGAGCAAGGGCATCCATAGCGAGAAGGAAGCAAATCATTCAAGCACACATACCTAAAGGTAGATTAAGGTATTTATAACCATGGCATCCTCCTCTGTTCCTGAATTCATTGCAAACCCTATTATTGTAGAAGAAATTAAATGCCCTAGACCCATGTTTAAGATTATTCCCGACATTGCAAAGAAAGATGATACCCTAGGGGCATTCTCTCAAATTCCTAAAGGAGTAGTATATGTTGAAGACCCTAGAATGTACATACATTGTCACATAGAAGAACTAGGAGATGAAGAAATCAAGAATATGTATCAGACTATTTTATGTGATGAATCTGGTAATATCAAACCAGAACATAAGATAGTGGAAACCCTAGGTTTTACTGAAATCCTTAGTATCCCGAATTTTCCCAAGGATGTTATAAGGATTGTGCTAAGCAAAGTGCATGGTGAATTCTTTTGGCTGGATTCAATTCATAAAATCATGAAAGAGGTAGTTAGGGCAGTGACAGGCTTACCCTCCACCGGTAGAAGGCCTGACAAAACTAAGAAGGTCTCTAATGACACGATAAAGACCCTAACCGGTGCAACTTTCGATAAGAGATCACTTAGAGTCAATGTTGTTAAAGATGTAAATGTCAAATTCATTAGCATGGTACTTGGCTACAGAGCTACTCATACAAACAGACTAAACTCAGTCTTTAGCTTGTGTATTAAAAGTGCTTATGACTTAGTGAACAACAATGCTAAGATTGACATCTGTGAATGGCTAAAAGATGAACTAATAGAAAACCTAAAGAAAATCAAAGGTGATAAGAAGGGAACTTTCAGATTTGGAAATCTGCTTGTAAGTTTAATGTTGTATATCACCAAAGAAGTACTCAGTGTTGGCAAGAAAGACTTTGGATTTGATATACCGGTAGGAAAACAACCATTGAACCTACTGAACAACATGGGAGAAAACATAGATAAGAACATCAATGAATATTTCCAAGCATTTAAGGCAAAGATGAAATATAGAACAAGATTGTCCCAAGTTATTGTTGACAAATACAAAGATGACATATGCTTTGTGGTAAAGAAAGATGAAATCTGGATGGAAGCAGTTGTCCCAAGGACTATTTGGGTAACCGAAATTGGAAATGAAGCCGATGAGAACATAATTGAGACATATGCAAAAGCTCTACTTGAGGCACCAAGAAAACTGGATGAGAAACTCTTTGGCAATGTTGAAACAATTGAGAGTGGTATTCAATCATAGAAAAGAATTAAGAAAACTGAACAAATAGTGAAGAAAGGTACAAGACAAGCTAAAGCAATTAAGGAAGATGTATTGAAGCAAACTGGTATTAAGGAAAGTGAGTTAGAAGGACTTCAACCAGAATCTCATCTTTCATAGGTTGCAACTTCTTCTGAAAGTGATATATCGACCTAATTCAAAAGGGTAGTAAGGAAAAGAAAACCCTCACCGACACCCTCACCTTCACCCATAAAAATAAGACAAAAGAAATAGGCAGTGAGGCCTCCAATTAAGAAGTTAACTCCAAAGAAGAAGAAGGTAAAACAGGATATTGCTCCACTGGACAAACTTCGAAGTGAAATAACCGAGGATGGAAAGTTGAGAAATATTAGCAAGTTGTATAACACACTTTCCACTGATGATAAAGAAAGCATAGAGAATAGTGTAATCTTACACTTGGACATATACAAGAAATTTTTGATGGAGATTGTTGATGAAATACCCACTGATTTATATAGAAGACTAGAAGCTAGAAGGGTAGCTATTGTTGAGCTAGACAAAAAGATAAAAATAGAAAAATTGCTTGCAGTTCACCCAGTGAACTCCACTAAAGAGATAGATCAATTAATTAGTGAGGCCATCTGGACAATATTTTCAACCAGTCACTAACATGTTGCACTTATGGCAGGAAGAGTGAATGAAATTTCAGAAGAGACTGCAAATCACTGGGATATATTCCTTGTTGCAAAAGAGGAACAAGAAGAACTTAAAAGACTTAAGACCATCAGAGTCTATCAAAAGGACAGGGATAAGAAGAAAGGTAAGGTAGGTGGATCTCCAAGCCTAAAAATAACTGATAACTTGCCCCCACCTCTTTCTGATACTCCACCGGTAGAAACCATTGACACACAACCAGCAATAGAGAGCATGGAGACTCCTCATGAGGATACAAATCCTAGATCTAAAATATTATACACTATGATCATAGACACCCAAGAGGTAAATATTGTGGTAGATAAGGAATCAACTGAGAAGATAGATGTGGCAACAGAGCCACCAATTGAAAATATTGAAATTGATAACATTGGAATTGGGGAACAACAACAAACTGAAGAATCAAATAATCCCCTAGACATTGGGAAGACAAAGACCACAAATGTGCATACTGTTGCATCTACTGAGCCATTGGCAACTACAACTGAAAAACCAACTGAGTCACTAGCAGTAGACAGTACAAAGATGCATATAGAAAAACTGGCAGTTGAGAGCACAAAGAAACCCACTGAGGCACAGGTTGAAAAACCAGAACAAAAATAGTTACAGTCATAGGCTCAAACCAAGACAGTGCCACCGACCATAGCTGGAAAGCCTAAACCTTTGATAGTGGAAATGCAAACTCAAACAGATCCTCCTGAGAAAGAGGAAAGCAAAATTATTACTACAACCGACAGCATGGAGATCGTGAAAACAGTTGGGTAGACATCTGGTACTTCAATGATAGAATTCAGACCAACGACTGTGATAGAGGTACTCTTGGACTCAATAAAGAAAATAACTAAGTGTAATGCACAAGCCTACAAGGCTATTGATAATACAATTCCTATTCTTAAAATGATAGCACCCAAGTGCATTGTGGGAAGTAAGGATTCCTTAGGTCAACTAGACACATTGTCTAAATACATCACCGATTACATTTTGACAGTTGACCAGATAAATGAAGATACATTCAAAGAGAAAATGAATAAGGAGAAAGAAAAAATCTTTGAGGAAATAGTGAAGAAGAATAAGGAACAAATAGACACCTTATTACTGGCACTAGGAGAAATAATTTTGGATTTCAAGAAACTGTACAGAGATACTTGCAAAATTGATATTTTGACAGAAGACATAGATTCAGAGATTAGCAAAGCACAAGATGAAATTAACAATATTGCTGACAATTTAATAGGAACATCAGATCCATTTTTAGAAATTGAAAAGAACATTGCGGATCTTGAAGAGAAAATTGAGAAGTTAGAAAAAGATAAAGATAAAATAAAGGTTAAGGCAAAGGATTTAAAATGCAAAGTAGGTCCTAAACTAGATTACCTCATTTATTTGAGAAAAGAAATTTTTGAGGCTCTGGTTCCTGGACTTAAGACACCGGAAGAGAAAATGCACATACTCATTGGTACAGTTTAGAGAACACAAGCGGCATTAAAGGATAGCAAAAGGTTCAGTGGCAGTCAAAATTTTGCATTGGCGGACATCTATCAAATTGTAACCCACCGGTTACAAGGATCTAGGTAGGAACCACACTCCATTGACAGTGAATGACAACCTTTGTCATTGATGCCAAAGGGGGAGTAGTGGAGATGAGAAAAATGATCAGAAAAAAGACATCATCAGCTCAGGGGGAGCACACTTTTTGATAACACAGTTTTGGTAAGACAATTTTGGCAAATTCTTTTTGGACACTTTTTGGATTTTTCTCATGAGTGTTGCCATCAATGCCAAAGGGGGAGATTGTTGGAAAATGCACACTCCAATGAGAAATTGCAGGTGATTGAAGGTATTGTCATTGATGGCAACCTTACAATCATATGATACCGGTAGGCACCGACATTGATAGACTCTACACCGATGCACAGTTCACCGACAGCGAAAAGGAAGATTACTGGCACCATGGTCGACATGAATTTTGTTTAAATGTATTTTGTATTTAATTGTAAAAACCTTTTGTAAGCCAACTTGGTGGATTGTAATATGACTCATATAAGTATGAGATCATTGTAGATCATTTAGGATGTAAGTAATGGAAGGATTATATGAAGATCTAATATGTGAATTGTAAGGCAAATATTGGATAAGGGTTTATGATTATTGCAGAGCTTAAACCGGTATTGAACCTGGTATAATAGATGTCGATCTGAAGCAGTACATGACATTGGATTTGTATAATCCAATTTTGTAAGTCAGTTAGACTTCTTTTGTAAATGAGCAGTGAGCTCTAGGCACTTGGCCTTCCTGCATGTGTAGGCCCCTATTGTATCAGTAATATTCTCTTATTGGCCAGTAAGCGAATATTTTGGGTCACAAATCCCACCGAGGTTTTTCCCACACCGGGTTTCCTCGTTAAAATTATTGTGTTATGGTGTGCCTTTTATATTGTGGTTATTGTTCTTATTTACTGCATTATTTTTGGTTTACCGATACACAATTTTGAAATGCTTTTCATGTTATAAGTCAAGAAAATTCATACACAGGTCAGATAATGATTCACCCTCCCCCCTCTCAGTATCTTTGGGAATCCTACACCATGCACCTCAACTCACACAACTGCACATCTATATATACAAGATCATTTATTAAAACCCTCAACTAGGTCGACCATAGATAAAATATATAATATTACATAACTAGGCCACCCAGAGCAATATCACATAAGGTGGTCCACTTTAGGAGATAAAGGGGACCCAAACACATCGCAACACATCATTCTAAAACAATTCCAATGAATCACACACACTAGCACATCCTCCAATGTTGAAATCAAATAAAATGTTTAGATAAACAATAAAGCTTGTTAACTAATCAGCCCAAAAACATCCTCCAATGCAAAATACACACTATGGATCTACACATGCCATGGTGAGACCCATATCAACATCCAAACTCAATATTCAATGCATATATGGACCAAAAGAACATGATCCAAATAAGATAAACCAACTCGGTCAACCAAAAGCCAACAAAACTGGGCATGTTGAACACTGAACAACATAACTCCACTTACCAATCAAACTTATACTAGAAAACTGATCTAGAACACTGCGGAAACCAAATGAAAATGTCCTCCAAGCCATAACACTTGAATCCACATATCCAAGAACTATCAAACATTCTCTGGACCAATTTTAATAGATAACCTTGCTATCAGAAACAACAACAACTAACTCTACCATCTGAATAACAAAGGACCTGAAAACCTGATAGTGCAATATACATAGATTATAAATATTATATCTAAAATCACAAGCCATAATCTTCACAAGTTGGATAAATTCAAATCATTCTTCCATTGGGACATTAAATACTTGTTCCTACATATAAATATTGTTTCCTGCATATTGAAACTTCTACTATGACAACCTTCTGAAAACACTTCATACTTACTCAACATCACCACTAGACCACACAACAACATTTGAACACTTATTTTTGGACCATCTGCATCACACACAGTGACATCAATGACAACATAACTCAACATAACTCAAGTTTCCAACACATTGAATAAACTATCATGAATATAAAGGTGATGTAAACTAGTGATACGTGTCATTTTCTTTGCAATTTTAAAATTTAAAATTTTTTGAAATTGAAAAAATCTATCATTTTTGGTTAGTTTTTAATAATTTTTGTATTATTTGTTTATTATTTATAGCTAGTCACATTTTACCCGTTCACAAATTTTACTGATAACATTTTTTTCCTAAAATTTATTAGAATTAAGTCATCGACTCCTATAAATAGTGTATGAATATTTTCAATGGTAAAATTATTGAATAGAAATTTAGACCCTCTTTCTATAATTTGTTTCTTTTTATATCTATTTATTGATTTTTTTATTGAAACAAGGACTTCAATATAGAGTGTAGTTTAATTTTTTGAATTTTTATTGCCTTGATTTGTTTTTTATTAGTAAAGCAATGTTAACTAGGGCATTGGCACTTAACATAGTCATACACTATCAACATCACATTATCAACATCAAAACATCACAAAAACAAAGTTTGCGACGAGAGTTAAATAGAGAAAACAAAAAACAAAAAAAACAGGGGCATACCCAGAGAGTCCAAAAAATCAAACTAGAAACCACAACCTAAGACCTAAGGGGCCCTTTTATAGACCCCGGGGGAAAAGCACAAACCTGTGGCACACTTTTATAAATGAACCAACCAACACAAGTAAAATTGTTTAACTTCGCCTGCATATAATTGACATTTCTAAATTGAATTTTGAAATGATGTAAACTGATCAAATGTAGAAATATTAATGAAATTTAGGTATATTATTTTTAAAAATTTTTTTAAAAAAAATTGATATTTTTTTTTATAGATTCAAAGATAGATTTTTCATTGCTGAAAAATGTTGAAAATTAGGTGTTCTAGTCGGCGTCACCAAAAAAAATGAAAACGGACTTTATTTTTTCTAATTTTTTTTCCAAATAGAGAACATATATATTCAGTGTTAAAAAAATATAATAATTTTGATGTATATTTTTCTCGTTATAATATTTTGAAGTCCAACATAGCTAAATTTGACAGTTTTCATTTGGCATCACATTTTGACTACTAAATTTAGATCATTAACCAAAAAAAAAAAAAAACCTTTTCGAGAAGATTCTCTCATTTAGTGAAAAAAAAAAATTAAATTGTTTTCTAATATCATTTAATATTTTTTTAAATTTCTAATCAGCCTCTTTTTTAACTTTAAAAATATACTCACAATGTTTAATTAATTAAAAATATTAAAATTAATCAAAATAGGAAAAAATTACATGTCTAGATTCATGACTTCGAGCTCTACAAAAGGATATTTTTTTATTTTTGTAAAAAAATATTTTGTTTGAAGAAAAATTGAGCAGAAGTGAAAAGTTTAAAAAATATAGAGTTTTTCACCTGTTTTGTGCCACATCACATGACACATGGGCTAGTCTAGCCGGACTCAGTCCGGCCGGACTAACCTTAGTTTTAACAATAAAAAAAATTGATTTTTTTTAATGGAATCATTTAAACTATGGGAGTTTGGCCGAACTCAGTCTGGTCGGACTTCTGACGCCATTTCGGCACCACACAACTTGAGAGTAGTCTGGTCGGACAACCCTCAATTGGCCCAAAGTGTGACACAACTCCATGCTTTTACCCCTAGTCATATCTATAACTTTTTCCTAATCCTCAAAGAGGAACCTGTAGAGTTCCTGTTTGTCAACTTCATCTTCAACAATCCTATCATGAAGAAGGCAGAGAGTCAAAGCAGAGCTATGCATAACTTGAATGCATAATTTGTTGATGATAATGATCTGCATATCGCTGGTAACCAAGGTCTACTTCGGATCTCTTTAATATCTCGTTTAAGCTTCTGAATTTCCTCATTTGGCCCCACACTATCGAGATTGTTCCTCGGCTCATTGATATCACAATTGAGGGTCTTCTACTTAACCTCCTTCGTAGGTTCCTCATTTTCATCCTTCTGCACTGTCCAATATCCTGCTCCCTAGGAGAGGGGCCCTTTTCCTTATTCTTCTTTTTTTTGTCACTTTTCCCGTCCTTATCACCATCTTCAACAACAACCTCTTCATCATTCTAGGCCCGCATGACCAACTCAGAAGCCATTCTAATAATTGGGTCCATATTTTGTTAGGTCACAAGAAGGACAACTGAGAGGGGGGGATGAATTAGTTGTGAACCGGTTGTCAATAAATTGTAATTCAAATACAAATTATTCCAACTTAAGCTTAATGTTGGTAAACCAAACTTAAGTGTCGGTAAAACAGATTAATAGTTATAGGAGTACTGGTTTAAATTAATGCATAAAACATAAAGAGAAACAACATCCATAACACATGACACAAAGATTTTGACGTGGAAACTCGTTAAGGGAAAAACCACGGTGATAAACCTTACCCACAATCAGACGATACTACTGCAGATAGTATGTGTATACAAATGGGGTTTGCACATGCAGAAAGGACAACTACCTAGAGCTCACTGCTCAATCACAAAATAGGAGTCACACTGACTACACAATTAGATGGTTAAATCCAATGATAATGTACTGCTCAAAATAGCATCTCCAATGCTGGATTCAATACCTGTTAAGCTCTGAACATGAGTGTCAAAACACCTTCACAACCTTCCTTCAACCTTAGAATAATGTCTATGTGATTCGCACAAGGATCTGCTTATTTTCACTCTTCAATATTCGAATACACTCATACCATATCTACATCTTGATCTTCAATAAGATCTTACAATCATTTATACAAAACCTAAGACCAAATGTATAGGTCGGCTCACTAAATATATTACAATTAAATCAATTACAAATAAGTCTTGATGCGATACAACATTTCGGCTCAATACATTTACCACAATATCCAATCAATAAACAATCTCCATAACATGTTGTGCTGATCTGGAGTACCGGTCCATATCCTAGACCTATCTGCCAGTAAAGGCAAATCTGTCAACCCGATTAGACCAATAAGCAAAACACCAAATTCAAACTTCCAATCCATGTCTTCGACATAACCAAATGATCTCCAAGATATCATCACTGCCGGTGAACCATATAACCTGCTGGTGAACACATACCGGTGACTGTGCATAAGCCACTAACCATACCGGTGAACATAATGTAAACCTCCAAGAAGACAAGTGTTGACATCAATGACAAAACCAATGCAACACATGATGAAATCATCCATAATACCAACATATTTTTCATAAGGCTCATGAGGGACCCCTCATCCAGATTCTTAGCATCTTTCTCATTGATTATGCTCAAATCATCGGGTCCCATGGGGGAGCGAGGTCCTCCATGTTGTCAAAGTCCAATTTTTGAGTGCCAATGTCATCTCCCACAGGTTCATTTGTAATATTTCCACTCGCATCCTCATCAAGGTCTTCCTCAATTTTTGCGGCTTTATGTATCTCATTCTTCTTCTCACCTACACCCCTCAAGGCAAGCCTACGAGAACTTCTTCTTCCCTGAGTTTTGACCACTCAATCTTCTTCCTTTGAATCCTCAAAGATGGAATTATCAATGATAATTCGTTTGCATTTTCCAGTGCTTTTACCCTTACCCTTAGATCTAGAGGGTTTCTTATCCTTCATAGCCGAGGGGGAAGGAAAGGTGGAGGGGCTCAACTTAGTAATAGTAACAGAGGAAGAGGGCATAGGTGAAGCAAAAGCTTAATTGGAGAGATAAAAAAATATGGAAGGGGCCATTCCACTTGAAAAAGTCGCCAAAGGATGAGAAGCATGCAAAGGGGGTTGGCTAAGCATTATATTTCTGAGAGGGCAGAAATCTAGATGGTAGCGATAGAGCCTATAAATCAGACCCTGGTGGAGGGGGATAGGGGGTTTTTCCTCATTTTTAGGGTCCATGGCTTCCTTGATAGAATTCTCCATAGAGTGTAACAGATAGAAAGGAAAACATAACATATCATTGTTTTGAAAATGATTCAGCAAGGGCAAATAGTAGTAGTAGAAAACTTTATGGTGACCCTCGAGAGTAAAATACTTCATGACCATTAAACATACCATATCCCACGGGTATTTGAGCTCTTCTCTAGCAAAATTGCCTTGAAGTTTAACCAAAGGCTCCTTTCCTCTGAAAAATCTGTTGAGTCCTTCACTGTTTTCTACATGACTTGCCCTCTTCCATTGTCTTTCCTCCAAAGATAGGCCAGTCACCTTGGCAATAGTTTCCTTAGTGACTTAAAAGTAAATCCGCGTATGACCACTCTATGATTATTCCATGAGACTACAAATTGGATGGAGAGTTTCTCATCGTTCCCACATAGGTTTTCCATGAACTCTTCCACCCCACCTTCAACACAGTAATTACAAATCACCACCTCATTCTTGAATTCGTCTAGTTTATTTAGCTCATAACGAACCCTATCACCTTCAATGGCAAGATTTCCAGTGCTAATGATCAAAGCTTTTTTCTACACCATATACATAAACTTAGAACCAAAGAAGATAGGTAAAACACAATTCTTTGCTAAAATGGTCTTATTTTTAGCATAAATGTTAAAATTATGGGGATCATGTAAGCTGAACTAGTATAATAATATCCATAATTATCCTCCTAACAAAGAGAAACATGTGAAAGGTAACTCCATCCTTTCAAAGTGACATTTAAAATTAAAAACGTCTCCTTGTAATCGGGGCTTAATGAGTAATCATTAATAGAACATCCATATGTCTCATCTTGCACAATTCTTTCACTGAGCACACAAAGCACCATAGGTTTCACATGTGCTATGCCTCAAGTGAACTACATCATTAAAAGATACAAGTAGGAGCTCTTGATTTATTATTTTTCTTGATAGAGCTCCTTATTTTTTTGTAATGGTCTCTCTTTCGTATAAAATAAATTTAAAAATATAATATTAAAAAATATTATGTAGTGTAGTTTTGAAAAATTTGATCCCAAAGACTATATAAAACAAAATAAAAATTGTACAAGTGATTTTATTTGACCCTCATGTACACAACATAAATTTGACCAAAAGAGGTAAAATCAACACATCCCTTGAATCCATTTAGTATTCTTAGTCCTTATCATTACTGGTTTGTGACTAAATCTTTTGGATTCACCCCTCTTTTGAATGTAATGGCGGACTAGCAGTTTTTATCCCTTTCATGGTGGAAACCCTAATTTTCCACCCTTTACAAGTATTAATGACTAAATGACTAAACAAGGAATTATATGTTGCAAGGTGTGTGCCCTTGGTCTCCTTTGGTTGTGTAGCACAGTGCTTGGTTTTGTGACATGGCTTAGTCATCTCTCATGGTTTCATTAAATCTTGTGGTTGTATCAGACATTAATAAGTCGATCTTTTGGTGCAATGACAACTATATTTCTAGAAAGTGGTATCAAAGCCTAGGTCATTGGTTCAAACCCCTCGCTTGCACGAGGGGGATTGTTGCAAGGTGTGTGTCCTTAGGTTTGTTACATGGCTTAACTATCTCCCATGGACTCATTAAATCTTGTGCTTGTATCAGGCATTAATAAGTCGATCTTTTGGTGCAACAAAACTATGTTTCTAACACTATGAACCCAGAAAAATATCAATTTATCTCTCCATTAAAAACCTAAGTCTATGTATATAAGGTTCCAAGTCCTTTTAAAACGTATTTTTTATTTGTTAGTTGTTTATTATTTTTGAACTCTCTTGAAATCTTTTTGATGTGTTTGGATTTATAATCCCAATAAAATTTCTTATTCTAGATTATGGTCCCTTTAAAACAAACTTATATTAATAAATGTAATATACATTAATTAAAAAGGGATAATAAATAGTTCAACCAACTATCTACTTGTAAAGAGGATGTAATATGCATTACCCATTAAAACCTGACTATAGATTAACATTTAGTACAACATATATCATGATAATAAACTAGAAAAGATGTACATTTATAAAGGTTAGTTATTTATTTTTAGTGCTACATGAATATGACAAAATCCTCTCCCATTATATTCTCCCTTGCCCATATATATATATATATATATATATATATATATATATATATATATATATATATATATATATATATATATATATACATGTATGTATATATGTATATACATGTATATATATATGTATGTATATATGTATCTATACATATATACATACATGTTAGGGTTTCAAGCAGATCCAAAGCAAATATGAACTAACAATTATATGCAGATTTAAATACAAAAGATAAAGAAATAAAACATGACACAGATAACACAAAGATTTAATGTGGTTCACCCAGAATGGGTTACATCCACCATACACAGCCGTCCAATATTTCTTATTATCCAGCAAAAACAGTACATCAACCTTACAATGCCTTAAGTATCCCAGCCGCTTATAACATGCGTTTTTAGGGCAACAAACAAAGTCGGCCTTTTTAGGGTTTTATTACAATGTCAGTTTTCATCAACGAAAAATGTCAAAAAAAAATTTCTCAAGGGCTGCCGCCCCCAAACCCCCGCCCGGGGCTCAACCCAGCCCCGGACCCCAACGAGGATACGTGCTAAGTGTACAGTACTTTGCTGATCAGTCGCCACATTTCAACAATCTCCCACTTGGAGACTGATCAAGCTCCACACCGAACAATCTCCCACTTGGAGATTGATACTACACGACACCACTGTACATGCAACATCTGTTGGATAAAACACTAGGACTTGACTGGTATAAATTCCACAATTATCAATCAAGAAGACCAATAGAAACTGATGAAGAAATCAGCTTCTCCTATGGAACTGCCTTTGTGAACATATCGGCAGGATTCTCACTTGTGTGAATCTTCTCAAGCCGTAACTAACCCTCCTCCAAAACAGTCTGGATGAAGTGGTACCTGAGTTGAATGTGCTTTGTCCTTGAATGAAAAGCAGAGTTCTTTGCAAGATGAATGTCACTCTGGCTATCAATATACAATGGGCTATCCTCTTGTGTCTGACCCAATTCCTTCAGAAAACATTGCAACCAAATCATCTCCTTGCTGGCTTCTGTAGCAGCAACATACTCAGCTTCAGTGGTTGAAAGTGCAACAACCTTTTGTAGCCTAGAAATCCAACTGACTGCAGTTCCCCTATAGTAAAAACATACCCTATAGTACTCCTCTGTGAATCAATATCACCCGCTAGATTCGAGTCAACAAATCCACTCAGAGCAGTATTAGATCCTTTGAAACATAATGTCTTCGTAGTAGTTCCTTTCAAATACCGAAGAATCCATTTCACAGCATTCCAATGTTCCATACCCGGATTACTCATAAACCTGCTCACAACTCCCACTGTATGTGCAATATCTGGCCTTGTGCATACCATTGCATACATCAGACTGCCAACAGCTGATGAATATGGGATGTTAGACATTTTATTAACCTCTTCCTGTGCCTTTGGGCACATCTCCTTAGTCAATTTGAAATGACTAGCCAAAGGTGTACTAACTGCTTTTGCATCCTGCATGTTAAATCTTTTCAACACCTTCTTTATATACTCACTTTGAGACAAATTCAAGGTTCTATTTTTCCTGTCCCATGTAATCCTCATACCGATAATTTGCTTAGCTGCACCCAAATCCTTCATAGAAAATGACCTAGCTAATTTCTGCTTAAGATCATTTATATGTTGCATGTTAGACCCAACAACAAGCATGTCATCAACATAAAGCAACAGGATAATATAACTGCCATTATCAAATCTCTTAAAATATACACAATGATCAGAATGACATCTATGATAACCGTGTTCAGCCATGAAACTATCAAATTTTAAATACCATTGTCGGGGTGCTTGCTTTTGGCCATATAGACTTTTCTTCAACCTGCACACCAAGTTCTCCTTACCTTTGACCTCATATCCCTGTGGTTGCAACATGTAAATTTCCTCCTCCAAATCTCCATGGAGAAAAGTTGTTTTGACATCTAATTGTTCAAGATGTAAATCATCTGCAGCCACAAGACTAAGTACAGTTCCAATTGAAGTCATTTTTACAACTGGAGAAAATATTTCATCATAATCTATACCCTTTTTCTATGCAAAACCTTTTACCACAAGTCTGGCCTTATATCTTTTCTGACCTCCTTCCTCCTCCTTTAGCCGATAAACCCATTTGTTAGGCAAGGCTCTTTTTTCTATAGGTAAAGGGACTAAGTCCCAATTCTTATTTTTCATCAAGGAGTCCATCTCCTCTTTCATGCCTAGTTCCCATTGTTGTTTGGCATCTACCTGCATTGCTTCTTCATATTCTTCTGGTTCACCAGAATCCGTTAATAAAATATAATACAAAGAAGGAGAAAATCTTTCAGGGGGTCTACTTGTCCTCGTAGAATGTCTAACACTTGCAGGAGTTTGTGGGACAATCTGTTGTTGTTGAGCATCAGGTACCTGTGGCATTTCATTTTCAGGAATCTCATCCAACACCACATATTCTTGTTTGTCCTGTTCATGCTTCTTTTCCTACATCTATTCTTTATACATAACCTTCTCATTGAATATAACATCTCTACTTCTAATTATTTTAATATTTTCAAAATCCCATAACCGATAACCATATTCATCTATCCCATATCCAATGAAGGTACATTTCTGAGATTTAGCATCAAGCTTGGTTCTATTTTCTTTATCAACATGGACAAAAGCTTCACAACCAAAAGTTTTTAGAAAAGAATAATTTACCTTTTTACCAGTCCACGCCTCCTCTGGAATACCACCATCCAAAGGGGTTGAAGGTCCTCTATTTATCAAATAGACGGCAATATGTACAGCATCAGCCCAAAAATGTAAGGGCAATCCAGCATGCAATCTCATGCTCCTCGCATGTTCCATAATAGTCCTATTAATTCTCTCTGACACACCATTTTCCTATGGAGTTCCTGGAACTGTCTTCTGCTTTCGAATCCCATTTAAGGAACAATAATCTTCAAATGCTTTGCTGCAATACTCACCTCCATTATCTGATCTGAGACACTTCAACTTTTTTCCTGTCTCATTCTTAACCAAAGCTTTCCATTTCTTAAAAGTTTCAAAAACATCTGATTTTTGTTTTAGGAAATATACCCATGTTTTTCTGGTTGAGTCATCAATAAAAATAACATAATAACAAGAGCCACCAAGAGATGATACTTGAGCTAGTCCCCATACATCTGAATGTACAAGCTCTAACTTCTCACTCTTCTTCTCTTTCCCAACCTTGAGAAATCTCACTCTTTTCTGTTTACCATAAACACAGTTTTCACAGAACTCTAAATCAATCTTCTTTAGTCCTGGCAAAAGATTTTTGGAGTGAAGGATTTTCATCCCTTTCTCACTCATGTGCCCAAGCCTATGGTGCCACATTATCGAATATGTTCTTGCAACATTTATTGTTGTTGTCCCTGCAGTAACTTTATCTGTAGCAGCTAAGGTAGAGTAAGTGTTACCAGTACATAGATATAATGTGCCTACCTTCGCACCTTTAGCTACTACTAATGATCCTTTAGTGACCTTCCACATACTGTTTGAGAAGGTAACTATGCAACCTTGACTACCTAGTTGCCCTGCAGAAATTAAATTTCTTCTTAAATTAGGAACATGTCTTACCTCCTGCAGAAACCAGTCATTACCATTCTGCAACTTGATCTTTATCTTTTCTTTTCCAACAATTTGATAGGGCTCATCATCACCCAAATATACCTGTCGAAAATCACCTTGAACATAATCTAGAAAATATTTTCTATGGGGTGTAGCATGAAATGAAGCCCCAAAATCTATTACCCAAGAATCATTAACATTATCCAAACATAAGATTAAAGCATCTTGTAAAGTATTACTTGCAATATTAGCTTCCTTACTATCACTTTCATTTTTGTCTCCTTCTTTGTTTTTCCGAGACCAATAGTCTTTCTTTAGATGACCAGGCTTTCCGCAATACCAACAATCTTTCTTTCCTCTAGATTGAGAGCGTCCTTTCTTTGACTTCCCTCATGACTTCTCATTCCCAGGGCCTTTTCCTCTTTCCTTTGATCTTCCTCTGTTCTCCACATTCAAAACACTACCTGATGATGTTGAAGTCTCACCTGTGCTTTTCCTTCGCATTTCCTCGCTTAGGATAACACCAACAATATCATCAAATACCAAAGTATTTTTACCAAAGACAGAGTTACTTACAGCCATAACCAAGCTATTCCAGCTTTCTGGCAAAGAACATAAAATCAAGAGAGTCCTAACCTCTTCTGCAAAGGTAATTTTTACCGAAGACAATTGACTGGTAATTGTATTAAATTCATTTAAGTGCTCCGCTACAAATCCTCCCTCACTCATTTTCAAATTAAACAAACGCTTCATAAGAAATACCTTATTTGAAGTCGAGGGTTTCTCATACAACTTAGCCAATGTTGCCATCAAATCTACAGTCATTTTTGCTTCTGTTATATTGAATGCTACAGACGACACAAGGCACAATCAGATGGATCCTAGTGCCTTTCTATCTAAAATGTCCCACTCTTCATCTGATATTGTGGTCGGTTTCTTTGCCTTTCCTTCCAATGTCCACCACAAATCCTTTTGATACAAGTAATCCTCCATCTGCATTTTCCATAACTGATAATTCTAGTCGTTAAACTTTTCAACCTTGAATTTGGAATCCTCCATTGCTCCCACTCAAATCTGAAAGTTCTGCCAATTTACAAAAAACCTCGCTCTGATACCAATTGTTAGGGTTTCAAGCAAATCCGAAGCAAATATGAACTAACAATTATATGCAGATTTAAATACAAAAGATAAAGAAATAAAATAGGACACAGATAACACAGAGATTTAAAGTGGTTCACCCAGAATGGGTTATGTCCACCATATACAGCCATCCAATCTTTCTTATTATCCAGCAAAAACAATACAACAACCTTACAATGCCTTAAGCATCCCAACCGCTTATAACATGCGTTTTTAGGGCAACAAATAAAGTCGATTTTCATCAACGAAAAACGGCAAAATTTTTTTTCTCGGGGGCTGCTGCCCCCGAACCCTTGCCCAGGGCCTAGCCCCGCCTCAGACCTCGATGAGGATACGTGCTGAGTGTATAGTACTTTGCTGATCAGTCATCACATTTCAACAATACATACATATATACATATACATATATACACATGTATATACATATATATATACATACATACATATACATGTATATACATATATATATACATACATACATACATACATATATATATATGTGTGTGTATGTGTGTGTGTGTGTGTGTGTGTGTGTGTATACATATACATACATACATACATATATATATAGATCTACATACATACATAAATACATACATACATACATATATATATATATATACATATACATATACATGTATATATACATACATATATATATATATGTATATACATATATGTATATACATATGTATATATACATGTATATGTATATGTATATATATATATATACATATACATATGTATATACATATATGTATATACATATATATATACATATATGTATATACATATATATATATAGATCTACATACATATACATACATACATACATACATACATACATACATACATACATATATATATATATATGTATGTATGTATGTATGTATGTATGTATGTATGTACCTTGAAATTCAACATCATTTATACATAATGAATAAAAATTAACATTCATCTATCATCAACAAGATTCAAACAAAGGTAAATGTAAGAAAATGGGGTAAAAATGGTCAAAATAAATTTTCCCTAAAAATAAGATTTTTTTGTACATATGGTAAATATTTTAAGCACTTTTTAAAATTTAAAGAAATTACATTAAGGGCCAAAACATGCATGTGTACAACCCAAACAAAAAGTAGCCAATGAAATGAAAAATCAAATTCTTCTTTTAATATATACATATGATTTTGAAGTTTGGTTTGAATTTTTTAACTGTTTTTAGTAAATATTTTTTCATTAATTTAATACTAGGAAGTGGCATGGAAATTGCTAATCATGTGAAGAAGCATCCATGGCCACAAGAAGCACATCCCATAATAAATAAAATGTCCAATAATAATATCAATGTGACATCAGTAATGATATGAATAGCTTAGAAATTTATGCCTAGCCATATTGTTGCACAAGTCCCTTCGCTAGTGGCTACATGTTCAAGTCCCATTAATACCATGGGTAATGGTTGTATGTTCAATAGTGATGAAGGCTAGCACCACTTTATTTTTTCAATAATTGATGGTCCAAATAGTGTGCAAGGAAACATAAAGGAACTTTATAATAGAGAGATAAATTTATAAATCATGTCTAGAAGGCATCAAGGGTTGATAAATTATGCTTAAGTCTAGATGTTGTGGAATCCTTAGATATGAATGTGGATGTGAAATACTTTAGTCAATGACCATTGACCAACATAGAGAATCATACTAGATGAATGGTGGTCAACTAAATTGTACCATTTAAATATGCTTCATCAACTTTATATGAACCAATCCATCTTATCTACAACTTTACCTTGTGATTCTTATACCTAGAATCATATAGGAGAGAACAATCACCTTTTTAAAATTGGTTTATCTTGATGAAGTGTTATGTCACTTCATTTTTTTAATTTTATATTGTTTTTAATGATGGAGTGCTTTTCTCTAAATACCATCAAGGGTGTTTAACTACATGATTCTTTTCTTTTGAGCTATTGATAACCGCATCTCTAATTATAGTGTTGTCTGCAATATTTTATGTTCAAACTCAATAAGAAGGACAACATTCATCCATACACCATTTCATATGGTGAGAACCTTGTCATAACATTTCAATTTGTGCTATAGGCCTATATGGCTTTTGCAATTTTAGCTACCCAGTCCTTTTGATGTAGGGAAACTATCTTAATTAAGATGACTTCAATATATCTATTGGTAACTTCAACCTATCCATTAGATTATGGATGATAAGGTATGGAATTCTTATGACTAATGATGTTTTCATTTACTAATTCTTGATTCAATCTTGATGTGAATTGAGATTTGTGATCAATAACAATCTTTCTAGGAACTCCGTATCTGGTAAAAAAATCTTCATACAGGAACTTGACAACCTCATTATCATTGACATGCTTGATATCACAAAATTATACCCACTTGGTGAGATAATTATCATTTAAACTAATATGTACTCCTATTTATTTGAAGGAAGATCTATATGCCATTTAAAATCAAGCCCATATTTAGCAAAAAGTGAATTTAATTTTTTTTTGGTATGATGCACAAGCGCATAAATATGTAACATTTATGCTAGAATTTGTAGTAATTATGTAGGACTATGTGACAGAAGTTCCAAAAGGCTTGGAAAGAATACCAAAAGGTGTGACAATAGCACCAAAGGATGAAAATTGCACCAAAATATGACAATTGAGCCAAAGATGATAGTTGTTCCAAAAGATGTGACAATTGCACCAAAATATGACAATTTCACCAAAAGGTGTGACAATTGCACCAAAAGATGACGATTTCACCAAAAGGCATGACAATTTGTTGGATTTTGCCAAGATCAAGAAGTCATTGAAATGTACATGAAAGAGACATAATATGGGATAAGAATAAACTGTATTCTCATCAATAGAAAATGATCAACAACCTGTTACATACAATGTAGATGAGCCTGCTTATATAGGCAAGGCTAGGGATATGTATGAGCACACAAACATGACATGTGGCTCAATAAGAAACAAGGGTAGGTAGGAAATAGGTGTGGGTAGGTAGGAGAAATAATATAATATTCCACATGAGGTGGATCACCCACCGAAGGTGGAATTATCACTCCACAATAAGTGGATATGATAGTGTAATAACAAGATCAACACCATAAGAGGTGGAATTTCTCCTACACACACTATCCCAATGTGGCACAAACACCCAAGTGTCTCATATCCAAACTACTATGAAATGCATTATCCTAAGTAAACTTAAGTAAGTGTAATAATATCCATGATGAATAATTATTTACACCAACACCCCCCCTTAAGTGCAACTTAGGGGAATGCACTTAAGTCTACAATGCAACTAAGCAATGCAAGATGGGTCCCGGCTACGAGGCCATGTTAGGTACCCATGCACAAATGCAAATGCATGCAAACCAATGCAATGAAACCTCTCACAAAGTGGGGAAAGAGAGAAAAACCCAATGGGAAAAAACCCTCCCCCAAAAGAGAGATGAAAGCTATACAAGAAACTCTTAAAGAAGTATGTGAGGAACAAAACCCCATGTGAGGAAATAGTCCCCCCCATACGAGAGAAGAAGAGAAGTCAAACTGTGATCATCCCTCAATGAAGAATCTGCACCAATGATAGAAGCTCGATGTATGAAGAAACTGCTCCACGAACGTCGAACAACATTCCTCCCCTTAGGAAGAAACAAAACCAAAGGTGTATCCATGAAGTCTCCCCAATCATGAAGGGAAGATGTATGAAGAAAACTCATGATGAAAGGAATCTCTGAAAACTGCTCAAGTGTCCCCATGTCGATGCTGAAAGATACCCCTTCCAAAGATGGTAAACTATGCCATACTGCTGAAAAAGGAACTCCAACATCTAGTGAAGATGGATGTAGAACAATGTCCAAAGACTCATATGTCTCCTCAAAGAATAAAGAGACCTCCTCCAACTGCTGTACATAAGTATCCACAATCATGTCAACCTCGAAAGAATGATCATGTAGAGAATGAACAAGAGGGTCAGAGTGTGCCCTCGCAACAATCAAAGAAGGATCATCTTCATCAAAGAGAAGATGTATGTCATCAATGATGTCTCCCAAATCTGCAATGTAGGATTCCACAAACAAACCTGCAATATCTGTCATGTACTCATCCCATGAATCTGAAGCTGGAAGACAATGTATATCCTGCTGCACTGAATCACATGAAGGCAAAACTGTCGCACTATCTGAATCATCAGGTACAATAGGTGATGTGATATCAATATGAGGAGATGAAATAGAAGACTCAAGAATGGGGTCACATGTGAGAATCCCCAAGTTCAAGTGTCCAAAGTTCTCCTCAAAATCTGAATCATCACAATAAGTGTGATCAACATGTGTAGAATCATCAAATGTGAAATCATCATCATCAACAAAATCTGAAAAGGAGTATAACCGAGATGCATGATCAACCACCCCAGTTGCAATGATAGCTCTAGTCTCCATGTCTCTAATAAAAACTGAGTCAGGTGTGAACTCCACAACTTTCTTAGTTGCGCCATGTGTGATTTGATAGATAGAAAGGAGATTGTTTGTCAAGTGGGGTACACACAACACATCATTGAAGGAGTTATCCCCAATGTCAATAGATCCTTTCCCAATCACATCCATGTATGTATGATTGCCCATCAAAATCTGTGGCATGGTGCAAGGCTCAAATGTAGAGAACATAGATTGTGAAGATGCCATATGATGAGAAGCCCCTGAATCTAGAAGCCATCTCTCTGAAGTAGGATTTGTTGTAGCACATAGAGCTTGTCCTTTTCTTGTTCCAAAAGAGTGAGTTTTTCCACTTGTAGAAGCCATGAATGCTTGCCCTTTTCCTTTTGAATGTGAGGAAGTGGAAGTTGATGAATCATCCTTCTTGTAGACTTTAGGCAAATCAATGTTATGCTTTTTGATGATATGTGTGAGCTCATCAATCTTCTTAGTATGGCAACGATGTTCCTCATGACCAATCTTTTTACAATAAGCACAAGTAGGTCTCTCTCTCTTTGGTGAATTATCTTTCTTGGAAGAAGATGAATCTCCTTGTTGTGGAGAAGATGATGCTTTATCCTTAGGCTTTGATTGCCATTTCTTCTTGTTTGAGTTGTCCTTTCCTTGATTTCCTTTGTTTCCTTGATTTGCCACTAATGCTTGAGACTTAGAAGAAGTCTTAAGAATGCCCATGCTTATCAACTTAGTTTGTTCCATCATCAATATTTCATTGAAAGCATCAAATGTAGGCATTTTGTAGCTTGAACCCATTGTCATCCTATGAGTTTGGAAACTAGAAACAAATGCTGCATATTCTTGTGGAAGCTTCCCTATCAAGTTGAATATCAATTGAGTATCCTTCTTATCAATGCCACAATCTTTGAGTTGTGCCCTCAACTCATTTGCCTTAGTGACATAATCTTGTATAGTATCAAAGTTCTTGGGATCTAACATGGTGAGATCACTATCAATTTGATATCCCCTAATCTCATCAACTTGACCATACAAGTCTTGAAACTTTTGCCAAGCATCCTTGATTAGAGTGCATTTCTCAATATGAAAAATGAGATCCTTTGATACATACTTTCTTAAGGTACCAATTGCCATGATATTTTTAGTGAGCCAATCTAAGTGACCAACTGGATCAGCCTTAGGATCAGCTGGAGCAACAATAGTTCCATCAATGTAATGAGTGAGTCCTTTTTCCATAAGTTTACTCCATGCATCAATTTTCCAAGTAGCATAGTTATGTGGAGTTAAGAGAGGAAACTTAGAAGAACTCATGGCAGCAAAAAAGGAAAGAACACAAGAGCACAAAAGCACAAGAGACACCCCCCAAATTCAATCAATCAAAGTACCCCCCCAAAAGTGATGATTTTGGCACTTTATACTTAGTGCGATTACAATGAGCCACTTGCAAAACAAGGCAAAGTGGGCTTATGATGCAAATTTTACAACTTCTCAAATGAGATACAAGAGACTTCAATCAATAATGCAATGAATCTAACTGAGATTCAAGCAAATATACAAGTACCAAGAGAGCCAAAAATGGCCTAAATCTGAAAGTACAATTTCTACTTACAATGACATCAATCTGATAGCATCATGTGAAAGTAGACAAAAAAATACGCACTTTCAAAAAAAACGGCACCTGAAAAGGAGGTCGGATGACCCCAAACGAAGCCTCTGAAGTTGCAAAAACTGGGATTACTCAGGGACAGTCACCAAAAACTGCATTTTCTGAAAAATCCGTGCATCAAAATCAAAAAATTCTTTCACCACTGCGGAGAGCACGAAATTCTAGCCCATTTCAAAAAAAATTGCACCCAAAAAGGAGCAAAAATGAGCAAGTTATGGCCATTTGAAGTTGAACTGCAAAATCAAAAATGCAAATGAGAGGGGGTCAAAAAATTTCCAAACCCTGCTGATGTGGCGCTGACGTCAGCAAAACACTGTGTTAAATTTGACGGCCGTATGACCGTCGCCAAAACTTCGCTGCCTGGCTGACTGGGCGTCCGTACCGTACGGACGGATGACGTGGATAGCTGTCTGTACAGTCCGTACTGTACGGAATGCTGACTGTGCAAAGATGATTTGGTTGCTGATGTGGCAGACCGTACTGATCGGGTGGCGTACGGAAATGATGACAGTTCTGTGTTTAGTCCACGGGCCACGGGCCTCCTGCCAGGTGGCGGGCGTGGATTCGCCTGTCTGTGTCCGCGTGGTGGGAGGCGCGGGATCCGCTGCGGGAGGCGGCGGAAGGTCACGCGGGAAGCGGTCGGCGTGGACCGGAGCAGGGGAAGACACCGGAGTCCGGGCTCGGGCGGCGCGGGACAGTGCAGACGGGCGGAGGAGCTGCGCTCGGGCTGCGTAGAACCCGGGTGGTGCCGAAGCGTGAACAGGCGCGGTGGGGGCCGCTCGCGGGAGGCGCCGCCTGAGCGGAGGAGTCCGGTGCCCGAGCGGAGGATCTGCAGGGAGCTAGGGCCGTGTTCGTGCAGGTCGCGGGAGCCGAGATCGAGGACGGTGCTGCGGGCTCGGACGGCGAGTACGGTGCGTCAGGTACGTTCTCTGCGTTGACAGGTACGGACGGCGCTGTCAAACCTGCAACCTGCAGGTCACGGGGGGGGGGTCTGCGGACCCCCCAAAAAATCGATTTTTCCCCCTTTTTTTTTGATCACTTTTCCAATTTTTTTTGATTTTTTCGATTTTTTTTTTTTTGATTTTTTTTGAATTTTTGATTTTTTCAAAACAATTTTTCTGAGAAATGAAAAAATTTTTTTTTGAAAAAAATAATGAATATTCGAAAAATCCGTACGATAAGCAAAATTGGGGAAAAAATTTTTCCTCACCAAAATAGGCCAACTTTATAACCAAAATTCATGGAAATGGCCTTCCGGACGCAATGGAGAGGTCGGATCTGGTCTAGGACGCCTCCAAATGACGATGCTCCTCAGATCTGCCTCTCGACGTCACAATAATGCCTCTTCAAGACGAATCAATGAGACTCCAATAGCTCTGATACCATGTTGGATTTTGCCAAGATCAAGAAGTCATTGAAATGTACATGAAAGAGACATAATATGGGATAAGAATAAACTGTATTCTCATCAATAGAAAATGATCAACAACCTGTTACATACAATGTAGATGAGCCTGCTTATATAGGCAAGGCTAGGGATATGTATGAGCACACAAACATGACATGTGGCTCAATAAGAAACAAGGGTAGGTAGGAAATAGGTGTGGGTAGGTAGGAGAAATAATATAATATTCCACATGAGGTGGATCACCCACCGAAGGTGGAATTATCACTCCACAATAAGTGGATATGATAGTGTAATAACAAGATCAACACCATAAGAGGTGGAATTTCTCCTACACACACTATCCCAATGTGGCACAAACACCCAAGTGTCTCATATCCAAACTACTATGAAATGCATTATCCTAAGTAAACTTAAGTAAGTGTAATAATATCCATGATGAATAATTATTTACACCAACACAATTGTACTAGAACTATGAAACAATGTGCCAAAATAGTGAAGATATGCAAAAACACATGAGAGTTGCACAACAAAGTGTTTTAAAGGTTGATTTTTGATGTGTTTGCAATATTGGACAAATTGAGTAAAATGGTTGTTCATAATTATTTTGGGATTGTTTTTTGAGTGATTTGGATTGGTTTAGCAAGAAGAAAACATCAATCAAGAAAACATAATGGTTATTGATATCTATTAAGGCCTCTGAATTCGACGAGATAATGGTAAAATGTAATATACAAGGTAAAATTGATTTCATTGGTAGTTTGCACAAATAAGACATACCAAACATGCCAACAACCTAGATTAATCATTTTCTTTCATGCTATTGGTGTTTCTTGATCATATCCTGAGCATTTGGCGACTTTTCTTTGGATGATGTGCTTTTATGGTGGTCCTATTTGGATCCGGTTAAACTTTCATTGAGGGTTTCTACCGGCAAGTGAAGCATGTTGGATTTTGGTCTTAGCGGAATCCCTGATGGATATAATTGTTTGGTTACTTGATTTAGGTCCATGCTATGTAATGTAAATCATAATATTGGTCTGATGGTATCATATGATGTAATTTTTGTATTTATGGGTTTATGGGTTTAGGGTTTAGGGTTTAGCCGAACTTGTCAATAAGGTTGATGATTTGTATTTATAGGTGACTTGTTCATGTAATTCGGATATAGATGTGATGGTTATGGTTTTTAAGTCTGCATTATTAGAGAAGGATTACATGCGAATAAATTCATATCATTCAGGTGAAGGTTGGAAAGGTTTTGTATTGTAGAGAAGACATCAGTGCTTAACCAAAATTGTATCAGACATTAGTAGATGCTACTTTCACAGTTCTTTGTTTTTCAGATTGTAGTCTGATGGTTTTTGTAAGTAAGTGAGACTTCCCTTTGTGATGAGCAGTGCACTCTAGGTTGTTGGCCTTTCTACATGTGCAGATCCCATTGTAATTATTCATAATACTACTGTAGAGTATTCATCTGATTATGGGTAGGATTTCCTATCGTGGTTTTTCCTTTTCTGGGTTTTACACGTCAAAATATTGGTGTTATGTGTGTTGTTCTTTCATGTTATATTTTTCATTGGGTTGTGCTTTGGTTTAAGGTTTATAATTGAATTAATTGTTGTTATTGTTAGTAAACCGATTCACCCCCCCCCTCTCAGTTTACTATCAGTATTAGTGCATTCCAATAATTGGTATCAAAGTAGGGTCCTCTGTGCAAAAGCTTAACCGCTTGAGGAGATCCGATGGCAACTACATCTAGTTCTACATTCAATCCTTACTAGAAGGAGAGTCTCATATTTGATGGTACAAACTACAAGATATGGAAGGAGTGAATGAAAATTCATCTTAGACATCTTGGAGCTGAAGTTTGGGAGATAGTGGAGAAAGGGTATATACCTCATGATCCTAATTCTGGAACACCGGCACCTGCTGATGAACAGAAGAGAGCTGAAAATGATGTAAGAGAAAAAGAAGCATTGTTGAGCGCTCTATCTGATGAAAAGCTATTAAATGTCATAGAGTTGGAGAATGCTAAACTAATCTGGACAAATCTTGAAACCCTTTATGAAGGTGACCAGGCTGTGAAAATTACAAAACTTGAAGGTTTCTGGGTAAGATATGAAACTTTAAAGATGGAAGAAGATGAGAAGATAAGTTCTTTTATGGATAGAGCCAATGAGATTGTCTTGGGTATCAAATGTTGTGGTGGATCTATTAGTGAGGATGAGATAGTGTCAAAAGTTCTAAGAGTTCTACCTTTGGCTTACAAGATGAAGGCTACTGCTATCAATGAACTCTAGACAATGTCAAGTACCCCTGTGACCAGAGATACACTACATGGGAAATTGACTACTTTTGAACTTGAATAACTTGGAGATCAGGGTGTTTCTAAAACTGAGACTGCATTTAGAGAATTTGCATCTGGTAAATAGAAGATAGATTGGAAAGAGATGTATGCTAGGGATATGGAGGAAATTGAGAAAGAAGAAAGAGAGCTTGAAGAGCTGGAAGTCCTGATTGCTAGAGGAATTCCTAAAGGACCAGCTAGAAGTAAGTATGAAGGAAAAGTCCCTTTTAAATGTTTCTCATGCAATAAGATTGGTCATTTTGCATCTAGATGTCCTAAGAAAGCTACTAGGAATCATGAAATATTTATGAGGAATTATAAGCCTAATCTTGAATATCAGAGCAGACCTAGATTTAGAAGGAATACAGATAAATCGTGTTATTATGTTGGTGATGATGATGGTATTTCTGATGATGATGATAATGAACCTGTGAGTGGATCCGATAATGGTGCTTAATCCAACAAAGATTGGGTCTTTATTTCTATCAAGGATGATTCTACGAAATCGGTCATTGAACCAACACATACTGAGGAAAAGGCCTTGGCTACTAAAATTGAAGAAAAAGATGAATGGGTTGTAGACAGTGGTTTCTCACTTCACATGACTCGTGACAAAAGAAATTTCTTATCACTGCAAGAATTTGATGGTGGATTGGTTAGATTTGGAGGCAACGAGGCATGTAGGATCAAAGGAAAAGGAATAATATCATTGGATGGTAAGATTAATACTGATAATGTTTATTATGTTGAAGGCTTAAAGCATAATCTTTTAAGTGTAGGTCAGATGGTGGATAGAGGATTTCATTTGCTATTCAAGGATGAAAAATGTAAGATCATTAATAAATCTGGATTGGATATTTCTTCTGGAACTCAGACCAATGGTAATATCTTTCATTTGAACTCCGGTGAGAAGGCTTGCTTGATTTCTCGGATTGATGAAAGTTGGTTATGGCATAAAAGTATGTGTCATGTTAATTTTGATTGCATAGTAAAGATTAGTTCAATACTGGTTGTCAGAGATTTGCCCAAGATTGTTAAACCTCACAATCCTATATTTAGAGAATGTCAAATGGGTAAGCAATTTAGAAATTCTTTCAGAAGCGTACATGATAAATCTAAAGAAATTCTTGATCTTATTCATACTGATTTGTGTGGACCATCAATGACTAAAAGCTTTCAAGGTGATAGATATTTTATGTTACTTATTGATGACTATTCTAGAATGATGTGGGTGGTATTTTTTAAAGAGAAATCTAAAGATTTTGAGAAATTCAAAATCTTTAAGGCTATGGTTGAGACTAAGATAGGACTGAAGATAAAGTTCTTAAGATCATATCATGGCGGTGAGTTTACATCCGATGAGTTCAACAACTTTTGTGAAAGGAATGGTATTAGGAGACAATTTTCTACACCTAGAACCCCCCAACAGAATGGATTGGTGGAAAGAAAGAACAAAACAATTTTTGATGTTGCAAGGACTATGATGACTGAAGCTAAATTACCTAATATCTATTGGAGAGAGGTTGTCAATACCGTTGTATATACTTTAAATAGAGTACACATTAAAGGTGATACTTGTAAGACTCCTTATGAACTATGGTTTGGTCATTCTCCTACTGTCAGATATTTTAAAATTTTTGGAAGTAAATGTTACACTAGAAGAGATGATGCATTAGGAAAGTTTGATCCTATAAGTGAAGATGGAATATTTTTGGATTATTCTACTAAGAGAAAAGCATATAGATATAACAAAAGATTGAATAGGATATTGGAAAGCATAAATGTCAAGGTGGATGAGCATGGCAGTAATCAGATTAGAGCATATGATTATGGACCAGAAGATGATTTTATCAAACTTGAACTAGTAATTCAAGAATCGGTTCAGAACAGTGAACTAGTGACACCGGTAGCATCAAAAAATTTGACAGTGACAGAGGAACAACAAAATGAGTCAGAAAATCAAGAAAATTCAAAGACTCCCAGGTATGTAAAGATAAATCATTATGAAGATCATATTATTGGTGATAAAAGGAAAGGTGTGATGACTAGGAGAAGGTTAGCTACTGAAGAGGTATGTTTCATTTTTCAAATTGAACCAGAATCTTTCATTGAAGCAACTAAGGATGAAAATTGGTTTAAAGAAATGGAAGAGGAATTATATCAGATTGAAAAGAATAAGACATGGGAACTTGTACCTAGACCTAAAGATAAGAACATTATTGGAACTAAATGGGTTTTTAGGAATAAATTGAATGAGGATGGTCAACTGGTGAGGAACAAGGCTAGATTGGTTTACAAAGGTTATTCATAGGAAGAAGGAATTGATTATGGGGAAACTTATGCCCCGGTTGCTAGAATCGAAGTGGTAAGGCTTTTTATTGCTTATGCTGCACACAAGAACTACAAAGTATATCAAATGGATGTGTCAAATGTGCTTTTCTGAATGGAGATCTTGAAGAGGAAGTTTACATTGAATAACCTGATTGATTTTCTTTATCAAAAGACAAGGACATGGTTTGCAGATTGAAGAAAGCTTTATATGGACTAAAACAAGCCCCTAGAACATGGTATGCTAGATTGGATAAGTATCTTTCAAAGTTTGGTTTCAGTAAAGGTAATGTTGATAGTATCTTATATTACAAGATTGAGCATGCTGACATGTTGATTATTGAAGTCTTTGTGGATGATATCATTTTTGGAGGAGAAGAAGGTCTATGCATGAAATTTGCCAATGATATAAAGAATGAATTTGAAATGTCTATGATTAGTGAGATGAAATTTTTCTTAGGTTTTCATATTACTCAGACTAATAAAGGTATTTTTATTTGTCAAACAAAGTATGTGAAGGAGTTACTTAAGAAATTTGGACTTGAGAATTCTAAACCTGTTGGTACTTAAGAAATTAATGTTGTTTGTATTGCTTCTAAGTTTCACTCACATCCTAGAGAAACTCATGATATTGCTATCAAGAGCATATTCAGATATTTGGTAGGTACAACAGACTTTGGGTTATGGTATCCAAAGAATGATGACTTCATATTATGTGCATATATAGATTCTGATTGGGTAGGAGATGTGGATGATTGGAAGAGCACTACTGGCGGTGCATTCTTTCTTGGGAAGAAGTTGGTTTCATGGCTTAGTAAGAAACAATCATGCACTTCATTGTCTGCATCTGAAGCAGAATATGTTGCAACTACTACCAACTATGCTCAGATTTTATGGATGAAATAGATGTTAAAGGATATAAGGGTAAGTTATGATGAGCCTATAGTTATTCATTGTGATAATACTGTTTCTATTTATATGTCAAAGAATCTGGTATTTCATTCAAAATCAAAACACATTTCTATAAGGTATAATTTCTTGAAGGAAAAGGTTGAAGCAAAGGAAGTCAGATTGGTTTATGTGCCTGCTAAGGAACATATTGCAGATATTCTTATGAAACCATTTCCTAAAGACACTTTTGAATATCTCAGAGATCAGTTGGGGGTTACCAACCCTTTGGAAGAGACTTAGTGATGCAAAGATGCATCAATCGAGTGAAGCTTATCAGACACACTTTTATGATCCGGTTTGATGAAGATGGTGTTACTACTCAGGGGGAGTACGCAGTTGTTTGGTTTGGTATCCATCTTTTGTCATTGATGTCAAAAGAGGAGAAGGTATTCATGTGAAAACTGCTAGATCTTTTGATGGTTTTGGAGTTTGTTGGCATTCCTTGGCACTTGGATGTTTTTCACATTCAGTGTTGCCATCAATGCCAAAGGGGGAGATTATTGGCAATATGTTGGATTTTGTTAGGTGTTGTCATTGATGTCAACAATGTATCCTGGTTGGAGACTATCCCGCTTAGTCTTGGTGATCATTTTGGTTTTGGTTGTGATTCTGATCCGGTATGATGAGGCCTCTAGAATCAGTTTTGGATGGTTATATGATTGCTATATTTTGGTGTCTTCATGGTTTGGCTATCACTTTTGGTATTTCCAGTTACTAGCTTGTTCTTGACTTTACCAGCTAGCTTTTGGCTTTATCGGCTTCTGGCATTCCCGGTTAACTTTACCGGTATACTATTTTGGTGACTTGGCCAGTGGATTTCGGGTCTGGCTTATGGAATTATTTTATTTCATGTTATTGGTTCTTCTTGATCATATCCCGAGCATTTGGCGACTTTTCTTTTGATGGTGTACTTTTATGGTGGTCCTATTTGAATTAGGTTAAACTTTCACTGAGGGTTTCTACCGGCAAATGAAGCATGTTGGATTTTGGTCTTAGCAGAATCGCCAACGGATATAATTGTTTGGTTACTTGATTTAGGTCCATGCTATGTAATGTAAATCACAATATTGGTCTAGTGGTATCATATGATGTAATTTTTGTATTTATGGGTTTATGAGTTTAGGGTTTAGGGTTTAGCCGAACTTGTCAATAAGATTGATGATATGTATTTATAGGTAACTTGTTCATGTAATTTAGATATAGATGTGATGGTTATGGTTGGGTAAGTCTGCATTAATAGAGAAGGATTAAGTGTGAGTAAATTCATATCATTCAGGTGAAGGTTGGAAAGGTTTTGTATTGCAAAGTAGACATCAGTGCTTAACCGAAATTGTATCAGACATTAGTAGATGCTACTTTCACAGTTCTTTGTTTTCCATATTGTAGTTTGATACTTTTTGTAAGTCGGTGATACTTCCCTTTGTGATGAGTAGTGTGATCTAGGTTGTTGGCCTTTTTGCATGTGCAGACCCCATTATAAGTATTCATAATACTACTGCAAAGTATTCATTTGATTGTGGGTAGGGTTTCCTACTGTGGTTTTTCCCTTTCCAGGTTTTCCATGTCAAAATATTGGTGTTATGTGTGTTGTGCTTTCATGTTATATTCTTCTTTGGGTTGTGCTCTGGTTTAAGGTTTATAATTGAATTAATTGTTGTTATTGTTAGTAAACTGATTCACCCCCAACCCCCCTCTTAGTTTATTGCTGGTATCAGTGCATTCCAACAGGGAGAGATAGAGAGAGCATGTATGTAATAGTAATTCTTGGGTAAAAAAGAACACAAATGTGTGTTTATAGTGTTTTTTATACTCAATGTTGCACTAGGTGTAAGAAAAGAGCATACACACTGTAAGAACACCAAACATGGAAAATAAATTAATTCCCAACTAACTACTTTTGGTGCCTAATTAGTAGAAAAGTAATAAACTTAAAAATGATTTATATCAATTTGATTAATAATTTAAGATTTTATTGTCTTCTCCTAATGTATACCAACCTACACAAATGTGTTATTAGTTTTTGGTTTGTTTTATGTTTTTCCAATGAAGGTCACACTACATATATTCAATTAGTGACCAAAATGATAATAAAAAAGTTAGCCAAAAAGAAATTATCATGCAAAATTAGAAATAGAAAATATAAGAATAGGAAAAGACAACAAAAGCACAAAAACTAAGTACAAAGGTATATAAATAATCACCAAATATGTAGGAACAAAGATCAAATGAGTAGGAAAAATAATACAATAATTTTAATTTGTAGAAATAGGAATTCACCTTATCAATGCATAGTTTGGTTGAATATAGGTGTAGAAATTCATTGCAAATGTGCTAGAATCTAGAATAGAAGGGTTGAAACATCTAGAAAATATGTAGAAATAGGGACAAATGAGTATAGATACTGATAAAGGCTCAAATACATACGTTCAACTTCAAGAAAGCTCAACTTACATAAGAAATGTTAGTTTCCAAAGATGTGGGTTCCACTGGGCGTGCAAAAATGTATAATGTGAAAAATCTTTAGCAAGGGAATACTAAGAATCAATAAACACAATTATAACCTCTCAAACCATTTGATAGATAAAAAAGATCCACATGTAATAAAAATAAATAAACTACTATTACCACATGCAAAAACCTTGTGCATCTCCATTTATTCTTCAATCACATCTTCAAGAATGGGTGTTTGCAGTGTATTTCAATCATAATATAGCACGAGCACAAGATTGTGATCACATGAAAATTTGAAGATTATGATAAGGAGACGAGATTGAATGATAGTTGAATTTATAAATTTTTGAAATGCGGATGAGAATAAGGAGTTGAGTTGGCTAAATTGAAAATGAAAACTATCAATTGAGAAGATAATGGTGAATTATTAATTTTGAGTCATCGGTGAATGATTGAATGATAGTTGAATTTATAGATTTTTGAAATGCAGATGAGGATAAGGAGTTGAGTTGACTAAACTGAAAATGAAAATTATCAATTGAGAAGATAATGGTGAATTATTAATTTTGAGTCATTAGTGAATATGCACACTCAATTTCTATTTAGAGACTAAGTTAAGCAAAGAGGGAAGAAGAAGATGGTAAAGTGTTGAATAGTTTACTAAATAGATAAATTGAATTTCCAAAATGAAAATTGGAGATGGAAAATAAAAAATTGCAAAAGGAAATTAGTTCAAATTTTAATTAAATAATATAAATATTATTTAATTCAATATATAAAGAAGAAAGGATAATTGAATAATTTTTGAAATCATTTAATTAATGTGAGATGATGCAAAATGAGATAATTACAAAAATAAAAAATATTAAATTAAATGTAGATTTAGAGGGAAAACATGAATTTGAAAACATGGAAAGAGGAAAGTGAAATTCAGAAGAATGATTAAGGAGACAAATATTAAGAATGTGTCAGTCATTTTTAAGTGTCTACAATAGGGTAGATTGTCTTCAAGATAGTGTACCCCACTCGATTGTCCTTCTCTTTTTTCCACCACTACAATTCAATGGTTCTTTCTAATGGTATAACTTGGAAGAAATCATCCAAAATGATCTCTTCTTCTCTACATGCAATAGGTATATGCCACAACCCACCTTGCTTGCATGGTGTTAGTAGAGGTTTTTGTATTTTTTGTAATAGCTATTGGTCCTAAGTGCAAAAAAAAATCATTGTATCTGTGAAAACAAGAAATGACTTAAAAAATTTCAAACACTATAGTTTGACACCATCCCCAAAAATGACACCAAAAATATATGGTTTCCTATAGTAACTAATTATCTAGAGCATTATGATTTTTGCACTTAAATTTAGGGATATAATTATCCTATACTAAGAAACCATTAATTATCGAAAGATACATTAAATTGTCAAATAAGGACGTGAACTTAAGATGAGACTTCTATTTTATTTATGAAATATTTGGGTTTCTTCTATGCTTTAGAAATCTAAGAAATCATTAATCTTTTTTAACATTACTAAACCAATTTATGAATTATGGGAATAAATAGTACTACAAAGCTACAATCTACAAGTAAATGACAGTTATAGCTAAAGATAAATGATAATTTCAACAAAAGATAAGTAACAATTTCAGCTAAAAACATATACAAAGTGCACATTGACTAATGCTACATTAATAAAATGATAGTATCAATAGCCACATGTACTAAATTAATGATCAAATTGCAATAATTTTAATAAACTAACTATGCAGTAACAACTTACCTCAAGTGGGCCCTTACTTGAGTAAGTGTACTTGTTGGGCTAGATAATCAAATATATTTATTGCTTCACCAAAGCTTCATGCAAAAAAATCCATGGAAGTAAACACTCACAAAAATTCAATTACTAATAATGGAAACATGAAACTATATAGAATGGTTGATATATCCATTGTTCTTTCCAACATATAGAAAGCTTAACTATGTTTATGGACTTAAGCTAATTATGTCAAACTTGTTGCTCATCACTATTGGTTAGGAAGAGGCTTATTTGTTGGAAAACATAGCTAAAGGATGAAAAATATACTAATTAGAATTATACTACATCATAAAAGAAGACTCAACGATATGGTAAGTGCACAAGAGAACACAATTTCTTATAACTACAAAAAAAGAGTTGTTAATGTTGCAATCATCTACTCATCGTAGGATCTTATAATTTTTCTTTTATGAGGAACTCAATACTCATCATGTAAGAGTTGTAGACTCCAAGATCACATGCAAAAATAAAGATGTCTTCCACAAGAGAGTTTTCAATATAATGATCTTTCTTGAATATTGAGATATGAGTTTTAATCAAAGGGGATATTTTACAAATGTAATGAGCCTTGCTCATATAAGAAAGATGAGATGCAATATGACCAACTAACATGAGACAAATATTAAATGGCTAGGTAACTAAAGCATATAAAAGTCATAAAGATAAGACAAAGATCTTATCTTATCTAAACAACTTAAGACTTCTAGAATAAAACTTGGGACCTAAGTTAACTTAACATGTGAATATAATTTGATAATGCAAAAATATTTGTGCCTTTCTCTGCAACTCTCTTGCCTTTCTTGTCATTTGAATCTGATCCCCCTAAATGACCCCCCCCTCTGGGGTAGTCCCTCCCTCCCTGTAAACGGACCCCCAACCTGATACCACGACCAGTTCACATGTTGTTGGTTCTATTGTTGGGAACCCATAGTCTGTGGGTTAGATGGAAGAAATCGCCAATTTTGACACTCCTTTCTCCCTGCCAGTTCTGACTGACTCTGGCCTTGGAGATGGAGTGAAGAATATACCCCCCCGGGCTGGAAACTACTATCAAACAAGGGAATGCAGAGATTGGTAAGAAAGACTCCAAGTCTAGCTGGAAGAACGCCCTTCTCGGGTCCACTAATATGACCTTAGAAGTGTCTTTGGCCAACTTTACCCAAATTGACGAGGGAACAATGATCAAGCTCCCAGACAATCTCATGGACAAAATCACCTCATCCCTTCACCTGGCGATTGTTGGTCATTTATTCTCCTTCTGACCATCTATTGGCATGATCAGGAGATGGGAGAAATCTCGATAGAAACAAAAGGGTAGTGTTGACATCTCGACAATGTCTGGGGGTCTCTTCCTGTTTAAGTTCAATGCTGAGGAAGACATGATCTTTGTCCTATCAGGGTCTTGGGCTTATGGGAAGCATTTCCTAACTCTGGCTAGATGGAAGCTTGTCTTTGATGCCTTAGCTAAACTCAACCACATGGCCCCTGTGGGTTAGACTACCTGGCCTTCCGTTGGAGTTCTGGGATGAGAAAATTTTCCACTAGATTGGGAACTCGTTTGGCAGCTATGTTGTAGTAGATTTGGTCACTCTTACTAAATCTAGGCTGGTTTATGCATGCTTTTGTGTCAATATTACAATTAATAAGGCTCTCCCCAACTTTGTTTCTCTAAAGTCAAAGTGGAGAAAATGGTCCCAGGCTATTGTTTATGAAAATGCTACCCTCTTTTGTTAGAAATGTAATAGACAAGGTCATACTTACACTGAGTGTAAGACCCCAATGTCTGTAGAACCCAAGCTTAAAGGAAAGACCATCTTGGTTGATCCCATCAGCCCAAGTGCTCCCTCATCATCTGCTCCCTTGGGACTACCCAATGTGAATGAAATCCCAAATGACTACCCCCACATGGACAAGATCCTTGAAATCTTAAAATCCTTGGCGATTTCTGAGAAGATTGTTACCCCAACTATTTCCCTGGAAGAAGGTGAAATCCCACTGTTGAAGAATGTCCAGCTTTCCCTTGATCCCTTGCCACCCCCCAACATGCCTTCAGAGAACAACTCCCCCATGCCCTTTGCTATTCCTATCCCCTCAACCCATTAATCTTACATCTCTGATGAAGCTATGTCCCTTGCAGGTGTGAATAAGTTGTTAATCATAACCCCCCCTTTTTCCCCTAGTAATGAGGAGAGGTCTGTTCCAACAAAAAACTCACTGGCAACATCTCCTCCTTTGAATTTATCACCACCCAGGTCTCCTCAGGCGGATAATGAAGAATGGATTATCCAGAAGAAGAAACCCAATGCCAAGAAAGAAGATGTGGGGGAGACTGAAAATAAAGTCGAAAGACCCTTGGAAAGGGTGCTGAGACATAAAGTTATGGCTAGGGACATAACAAGGGGAAAACAACTGAACCTTGATGAAATCAACAAAAATAAGAAATGAAGTTCCTCTCCTATAACATAAGGGGTCTCAATAGTCCCCAAAAGCAATTTTATATAAAACAATACATTTTGGAAATGAAAATTGATATTTGTCTTCTTTAGGAAGTTAAAATGTCCTACCAAACTTTTGCTTCTATTATTGGTAAACTTTGGCCGGAGGTGGCTTTTCTGTATGTGGATGCTTTGGGGGCTTCTGGGGGAATTGCTACCCTCTAGGACCCCCTCAATGTCCAAGGTAAGATCTATGCTAGCACCCAAAACTTCTTAGCGGTTACTCTTCAACAAGGCGAACAATATTGGCAGCTGTTTAACATATATGCCCCCATCTCCAAGGTGGGAAGATGGCTGGTGTGGGAGGAAATTTATGAACTCATCTTGGCAAACCATAAGGCTCAGTACATGCTGGCGGGAGATTTTAATACTCCCCTCTACCCCTCTGAGAAGTGTGGCAGCCTTGTTGATTTTACTGATAGCATGGGAGATATCGCCAACCTCATTAATGTTTCTAGCCTTGTTGATATTGACCTCCAAGGTGCCCCCTACACCTGGTTGAATAATAGGAAAGGAAAGAACCTAATTCACGTCAAACTTGATAGATTCCTTGTCTCCACCAACTAGGACATTGGCCATAATTCCTTCCTTTAAACTCTCCCAAGGACTGCTTTTGATCATGACCCCCTTTTGATTCATTGGAAGGGTAGACCCTACCAGGGTCCCCCCCCCCCCCATTTTGTTATGAGATTTTGTGGGCCTCACACCCAGATTTAAGAGACCTGGTTAGGAATTGGTGGGCTACCCCAGTTCAAGGGACTGCTATGTTCAGAATTGTGGAGAAATTGAAACTCATCAACAGGGAAGTCAAAGGTTGGAATAAGGCTACTTTTGGAGACATCTTCAAGAAAAAAAAGGTTCTTGGCTCCAGATTGGAACAACTCCAAAGAATTATGGCTATTGGTAAACCCCCCCCCCCCCCCCCCCCCCCCCAAATCCTATTTTGGAGGAGGAAGAGGAGTGTCGCAAGAGTTGGAAGGATATCCTCTCTAAGGAGGAAGTATATTGGAAGCAAAAATCCAGAATTCAGTGGCTGAAAGAGGGGGACATAAATTCGGCCTTCTTCCACCGATTGGCATGCATCCACAGGAGAAGGAACTTCATCAAAATTCTAAGGGATGACTCTGATCAGGAGATCACTAGTGACTCCTTAATCGAACAAAGTTCCACTAACTTTTTCATAGGATTATACATGGACTCTGGAAGGGACGATGTGTCTCTTTAAGATAGCCTTTTGAGCAAGTTTTTGAAATCCATTGAGGAGGAAGATAACTGTTAGTTGCTTGCTCTTATCTCCTCAAAGGAGGTCCATTTGGTTGTCTTTGCTATGGGTGCTTACAAGACCCCAGGCCTAGACAGATTCCCCCCGATTTTCTTTCAGGAGTATTGGGATATTGTTAATTATGATGTTACAAAAGCTTTGAAAGACTTTTTCAAGACTGACAAATTACTGAAAAATTTGAATAACACTTACATTGTGCTCATCCCTAAGGTAGCAAACCCCAATTGCATCTAGGACTTCCAACCCAAAAGCCTATGCAATACCATATACAAGATAATTTTCAAGATACTCGTGAATAGAATCAAACCCCTCCTGGCAAAGTTTATCAACCCTTCCCAGAAAGGTTTTGTCGCGAGGCATTTAATTTTGGATGCTTCCATTACCACTCATGAAATAATTCACTCCATGGATAGGAGTAGAATCCCAAGTATGGCTTTCAAAGTGGATATTTCAAAAGCGCATGATAAAGTTAACTAGTGTTTTTTATTCAAAACTCTCACAAAACTTGGTTTCAACCAGAAGGTTGTTGATATGATGCAGGAGTGTGTTACTACAGTTCAGTTCTTGGTCTTGTTCAATGGGACTCCTAGGGATGTTTTAAAGCTGAAAAAGGTAGCCGTCAAGGCGACCCTCTGTCACCTTATCTTTTCATCATGATTGTTGAAGTCTTGAGTAGAAATGTGGTTGATTTGGTGACCAATGGTAGACTTCAGGGATTTAAAGTTGCTTCTACGATCCCCCCCTCTAATATCCAACAATATGTCGATGACACCTTTCTATTTGGTATGTCATTCATCATGGAGGCTAAACAATGGAAGAATTTACTGGCAGATTACACCAAGGCTTTAGGGCAATGTATCAATTATGTGAAGAGTACTCTCTTCTTTTTCAACACCCCTAATGACCTCCAACTTAGAATTCTCTTGATTCTAAGGTGAAAGATTGTTGCTCTTCCAGAGACTTACCTTGGTCTCCCCCTCACGGTCAAAGAGGTCACTCCCACTTTCTAGAACACTATCCTTGAGCGGATGCAAAAGAAACTTGCTGGTTGGGAAAGGAAAATTCCTTATTAGCATGGGCAAGCTTCAACTCCTTGCAGCTTCCCTCCAAGGAATCCTAGTGTACTTCTTGTCCATGTTCAAAATATCTAGGGCCATAGGGGGAAAACTTGAGAAAATCCAAAGAACCTTGCCATGGACGAGATTGGAGGAGAAAAAACACCTTGTTCTGGTCAGTTGGGACAATGTGTGCTTACCCAAGTCCATGGGTGGACTGGGTATAAGAAAGATAAATGCCCTGAATAAGGCGTTAATGGCAAAAATTGGCTGGACCCTAGCTAAAGGTTAGGTGGAATGGTGTAACATTATCAAGGCAAAGTACCTAGATCAGGAGCAATTCTATTATAACTTGAGTGTAGGAGGCCTTCCCCAAGGATCTAAGCTATGGAATAACATCCTAAGAAGTAGACTGGTAATAAGAGAGGGACTGAAATGACAAATTGGAAATGGTAGGAAGGTTAGGTTCTAGGAAGACTTTTGGGTGGAAGACAAGCCCCTGGCTAACACTCGCTTCCACCAAATTATGTACCACCTAAAGGAACACCTGGGGGATTATATTTCTGATTATATGGAACCAAGAAGAAGAGGATGGAAGAACATTGTTCAGTTCTTCCTTAACATGCCCAACCCGTTACCCATGGCTCAGGATCTACATAATATTATGCTAGATACTAGAATCCCTCTGGTCCCTCACGAAGACAGATTTATTTGGAAAGAGACCCAATTAGGCACCTTCTCGGTCAAATCTGCTTACAGACAGATCTTGAGACCCCCTGTTGATGTCGAGTGTTGGAAGAAGATATGGAACTCTCAACTGATCCCCAAAATCAACTTCTTTTGGTGGTCCCTAATGCATGAAAAAACCCTAACCCAAGAGAACCTAAAAAGGAGGGGCTTCCAACTCCCCAATAGATGCATTCTCTATAAAGATGATGAGGAAACTATTGACCACCCGTTCACCCTCTACTCCTTTGCTAAACATTTGTGGAATGAAACCCTTGAGAAATGTGGTCTACAATGGGTCTTTCAGAATGACATTAAACATTTTGTTTAGGGATGGAAACCCCCCTCCCACCCCCCCCTCATCCTCCAATTATGGAGGCAAATATCGTTGCACATCTACTGGGTGTTATGGAAAGAAATAAACAACAAAATCTTCAGAGACACTGAAGCCCCCCCTAATTGTGTCTTCCACAATTGCTTCAAGATGATTTCAAAGAATATATTAGTGACGAAGTGGAAAACCCCCCCCAATCCTCCTAGTTGGATGGAGAAAAAAATTAGTGAAAGTTGAAAGCTCCCCCCAGAGTTTGAAGTTTTCAACAACAGTGCTAAAAACAAAAGGAGATTGACCAAATGGTTAAATCCAAAACTCCATTGGTTCAAACTGAACTTTGATGGATCCGCCCAAAATGCCTATCAGGTGGGTGGTGGAATCATCCACGACCACTTGGGGAACACTATGGTAGCCTATGCTGGTAACCTAAAGAACAATACTATCACACAAGCATAGGGAATGACCCTCCTATGGGGTCTAAAATTTGTCAATTCCATGGGAATTAAACACCTGGAAATTGAAGGTGATTCACAGATTATTGTGGAAATGGTGAGGGGGAGCTCTACTGTTGGGTGGATAGTTGATTCCATTTTGAGGGATGTTAGGATCCTACTGGCTAATCTTGATGGCTTCACCATCCGACATGTCTTTAGAGAAGGGAATGCGGCTGCGGACTCCATGATGGCGGTGTGAAGGCTACAGAATGACTTATGATGTTGGAGGGACCCCAGTCTACTGCTAGTAACCACCAAGGTGATCTTGGAGATACAAAAATCCCAAATCCAATGAGGAACTCGTATAACCATTATCAAATGAAGAGAGCCAATTTTCAAACTTTAAAATTGGAAGGAAATCCCGCCCATCATGGGCCCAATCTGCCACGTAGCTACGGAGGGCCTTGTCACCACCCTCAAAAGGGTTGTGTTTATGATGATAGTACTGACATCGGGAATGATTATTTCCTAATTATTATCAGGATGAAGCTAATTGGTGACGATAGATGGGATAGGTCAAATCATATTGGTTGGATTGAAGGTCCGCATGTTTCTAGTAGATTTCCTAAATTTGATATCTACTTGGATATAAGAGATAATAATCACACTGTTTATTGTGTGCTTTTATCTCAAGTTCGGCTTAGTTTTTATTACAACCCTGCTTTGACCTTGTTTTAGCTATGCAATTATGCTAGCCGGTCTCACATTTGCTCTGTTAAATTGGAGGAAACAAAAATGGGGGGGACAGGTTCAAACTGGAACTCGACAAAATTGATGAGTTTAAAGCTAAGTCAGCGGTGTGGTTCGTTTGTTCGGAAGGCAGCATAGATAAATTCATGAAAAGCATGAAGGGGAACAATGAGAGACTGTCCAAGCAATTTGTGACTTCCTGGGAGGACAGAAGAGTTACCATGGGGGGTATCTCTTTCAAAATTAATGAAGAAGTATTGCACAAGCGATGGGACTATCTATGGAGGGGAGAAAATGGAAAAAGTAGAGTCACATTTCGAATACCACTAACATGAACCAGTTCTTCCGTGAAGGCAAAAACTCGGTGAAGAGGGCGAGTGACTTCAACCGGGAGGATCTCCCATCTTCGTGGGATGAGGTTTGTTACATTGTGATGAAATACTTCACACTAGAGGCACTTGTAGATTTGGGTCTAATTTATGACGGCTAATTGTCGGATTTGCGACGACCAAACGTTGGACTTCCGACCAAAATTACTGTCGAAAACTTGTCATCGGGCTTCCCGATGATGCCATTTGCATTGGTCGTCCGACGATGTTATGAACTCCTCCAATGGCGGCTATATTTGCACCCCTGACCACAAATATTGTCAGATTTCTGTCGGATTTCCGACGGATGCTATGATTGCTCCTCGACGATCGTCCGACATGGAAGTGACATCAGATATACAACATCCTTGTCGGATGTTTCATTAGTTATCGTCAAAATTTCGACGATGAGAGATGATTTGGGTCAAACGGCTTTATCGTCGGTGAATGAAAGCATTGAACGAGTTCTATTTTTAAAAATTGCATTAAACATTTATTATTTATTTGATTCAGTGTCATTTGTAAAAAATGATTATCAATGATGTTTCCTTTCTCCAAGAATTGTCTAGGATCTTTTCGTTAGATAATATGTAACATCAATTGACTAAATATTTTCTTTACAAATGCTTATTTTATCTAATTATTATCTGAGTGTGAATTAAAATTTATATCTGTATAGAAGTATTACATACAAGCTAAAGAGTCATGTGCAAGCAAATTTCATAAAAGAAAGCAAGCAAGCATTATCTTGAATGACATGGAAAAAAGCTCATCAGCTGCCTAGAAGAGATAAATTGGAGAAAAGCAGAGGAAAGTGTTTAAGGGTGATAAATAGATAGAGAGTATGCAATACAAACAAACAATGTCTGGAGTGTGTGATGTGACATCTCTAATTTATGTCTAGAGGGACTAACTGGTTTTGGAGTTCCTACGAAACCTATTGGGCCATGCGTTGGAGGAAATTAATGTGTTCATGCAAGGAGAACCTTTTTTCCATTATGAGAATGATGCTTTTGCATCGAAGGATATTTGGAAGTCAATATCCAAAAATTTCTATAGTGTGGAACCAGAGTTGGTGGACTCGAAGTAATTTTCAGCTTTCAGAAGACCAAGAGGTTATGTACACAATCTCCCAATAGAAGGGCAATTTCAAGCATTACCTCTCCCCCCATGACTATTCAGGAAGCACTTCCTTAGACAAAGGACTATTGGTCTCCATGGGATCAAAGAAAAAAATTGAAGCATAGACTCTAGACGATATGGTGGTGTCCTTTGTGAAGAACTCTGCACTATAATTGAAAATTCAAGAGGGAAACTGCAAGATAGTGAAGAGAAATACAATCTTGAAAAGTGGGAAGAATGGATCTTGGTTTGGGTGGGGCCAAGTTAGGTGGCTCCTCTAGAGGTTGATGAGATAGAAATCATATTAAGATTTGAAAAAGATCACACTCGTGGAACTTCGTGTGCGACTGATCGATTGCGGTGTTTGGGTAATGCATTCCAAATAGATACAATTGCATACCATTTATCTGTCTTGATTAAATACTTTTATCCTGGTGGCATTAAATTAAAGTTCTTTCTCTTCTATCTGGTATTGGTGGAGAAGAGGTTTCTTTGCATTGACCTGACCTGCCAATAGGTGGCAGGTCAGGTCGATAGGTGGCAGGTCAAGTCGATGCAAAGAAATCTCCTCTCCATCAATACCAAATAGAAGAGAAAGTACTTTAATTTAATGCCAACAAGATAAAAGTCTTTAATCAAGATAGATAAATGGTATGCAACTATATCTATTTGGAATGCATTACCCAAACGCCGCAATCGATCACTCGCACATGAAGTTCCACGAGTGTGATCTTTTTCAAATCCTAATATGATTTCTATCTCGTCAACCTCTAGAGGAGCCACCTGACTTGGCCCCACCCAAACCAAGATCCATTCTTCCTACTTTTCAAGATTGTATTTCTCTTCACTATCTTGCAGTTTCCCTTGTGAATTTTCAATTATAGTGCAGAGTTCTTCACGAAGGACACCACCACATCATCTAGAGTCTATGCTTTAATTTTTTTCTTTGATCCCATGGAGGCCAATAGTCCTTTGTCTGAGGAATTTCTTCCTGGATATTCATGGGGGGGAGAGGTAAATCTTGAATCTCCCTTCTATTGGGAGGTTGTGTACATAACCTCTTGGTCTTCTGAAAGCTAAAAATTACTTCGAGTCTATCAACTCTGGTTCCACACTATAGAAATTTTTGGATATTGACTTCCAAATATCCTTTGGTGCAAATGAATCATTCTCATAATAGAAAAAAGGTGCTCCTTGCATGAACACATTGATTTCCTCCAAGCGTGGCCCAATAGGTTTCGCAGGAACTCCAAAACCAGTTAGTCCCTCTGGACATAAATTAGAGACGTCACATCACACACTCCAGACATTGTTTGTTTGTATTGCATACTCTCTATCTATTTATCACCCTTAAACACTTTCCTCTGCTTTTCTCCAATTGCTCTCTTCTAGGAAGCTGATGAGCTTGTTTCCATGTCATTCAAGATAATGTCTGCTTGCTTTCTTTTACGAAATTTGCTTGCACATGACTCTTCAGCTTGTATGTTTTTCTTCCGTACAGATATAAATTTTAATTCACGCTCAGATAATAATTAAATAAAATAAGCATTTGTAATGAAAAGATTTGGTCATTGGATGTTACATATTATATGACGGAAAGATCCTAGACAATTCTTGGAGAAAGGAAACATCATTGATAATCATTTTTTGCAAATAACACTGAATCAAATAAATTAAAAATGTTTTATATAATTTTTAAAAGTAGAACTCGTTCAATGCTTTCATGCACCGACGGCAAAGCCGTCTGACCCACACCATTATCCATAATAGAACAAATCAATATAATAGGCTATTATAAAGAATATGTACAAAAATATGAAAGAAAATTAAATTACCATTACAAACCCATCATTTCAAATGAAAGGTGAATCCATCATCATTTGGATGGTATAGTGTTTGGAAGAGGGGTATATGAGAAACCCTACTTTTAAGGGTTTGTGAGAGGCTAAATAAGGGATTTTACATCTAAGAAGGTTAAAACTTGTAAATAATTGCATTTCCTTAGTTTTGAATCATATACTTTCCAAAGCAACAAATCATATACTTTCCAAAGCAACCTTTTGATAGTATATTATGTGTACCATCCTAATCCAAAAAGAATTCATTTTGTCTACATCTGATAGTCATTGCTAAAATCAGTTCAAAGTGGATTCATTTAGGGACCTTTCAAAAAATATTCTCAACTTACACATCATAAAAGGATCTTAAAATATTCATTGTTTATAATGATAAGAATTCGGTTGTTCCATACACCTTCCTTTACTATTTTAAAAATATCATCGACCAAAATATTGTGCAGCAGTAGTATGGAGTGCATTTCATCTATTTTATGCCTAAATATTTCATCATACCACTTTCTTTTCAAAGGCGACTGATCGATTGCAGTGTTTGGGTAATGCATTCCAAATAAATATAGTTGCATACCATTTATCTGTCTTGATTAAAGACTTTTACCCTGATGACATTAAATTAAAGTTCTTTCTCTATTTTCTGGTGATCTCTGGAGTAGAGGTTGCTTTGCATTGGCCTGGGATACATTTAACTTGTGTTGTATCTATGGAAATATGTATCCTAGGATGATGCAATGCAACCTCTGCTCCACCAATACCAGATAGAAGAGAAATTACTTTAATTTAAAGCCATCAGGATAAAATGCTTTCAAGACATATATTAGGTATAAAAGGAAGCCTACCCTGTCATTTGAAGGGGTCTACCTACAATTCAAGTGATCTCTTAATTATAAAATCAATTCAATTCCAAGTGAATAGGCAATCGAGCATTGAAGGAGAATTCAAGTTGGTGCAGGTGCATTTGGAAGACCAAAGGACTCAATGAAGCCATTAAAGAATTTTGAAGGTCGTAGGAGTGAAGAGCCAATCAATTATGATGTCTTAAGGGGCCAACCTTAAACAACACACACTAAGCTTTAACTGCTTAGGTGTGTTGTGGGCCCATTCCTTCCCTTGATGTCCCTTCCCGTCTGTTTCCGTTAAAAAGATAATCGCCGTTAGCATTTGAATTCAAACAATGTTCCTATGTTTAACTACATAGAACAAAGCAAATGGCATAAGAAACTCTCATCTACCTCGCAGCTGTCATAGAATACCTCCCTGAGGAGATATTCTCATGTCCTTTCCTACTTTATGTTGTCGATGAAAGACATAAGCATCCTCACAATGCAGTCAATGCAATAAATAGATTTCCATTTCAATGCAGTCAATGCTTTTAAGACGCTTGGATTCCTATTTTGGCCCGCTTTTCCTTGACCCTATGTTAAGATAGTAAACTAGTTTGAGAGAATCTATTGGGTGGGAAATTGTGTATGGTTGCAATTATTTTCATGCATGGAAAGTGATTTAAAGTTTGGACCAATAGAGGATAAGTATTTATTGAACCTTCGAGGACATGTGTAGAGCATCGCATGGATGTTTCTCCATTATTGAACTCTTTGAATATGTAAGTAAATTATTTTTGGTTGATGACATAGTAAGTGTGGTGTTTATCTTTTCGATATGTTGTGGATAATATTAATCAAATATGGAATTGTTTTGATGCTATATACACTATGTTTTGGATTGAATTTAGGTAAGCAAAGAGGTAATGGAAGAATAGAAGAGGTACACAAAGGAAGAAGAGTGAAATAGGTGGTTTGGGATGGAGTTTACAAGTATATGATAATTCGTATGGATAATTTGTTGTCTATAAAGAGGCAAATAAGCTATCACAACTTCAACATGAATGAATGCCTCATCTACAGAAGCAAAAGGTACCTCTAATGGTTTCAAAAATTTGTCAAAATAGTTATGATATACCAAATAATCAAGTGGAATATCCTTTAGGTAACTAATATTATCTTCAAACTATTTATTTTGATTTTCATCATATATGGACCTAATTGCCCCACCTTTAGGAGATAACTATAGGAGATAATTTATTGCATTTAAAAGTCCATCATAAATAAATTAATTATACGCGCTATGTGAATGTTTACTATCACAAATTGATTTTAATTCATTTATCTACATGAATACACTCTTTATTTATTAGTTCTAGGAATGGAGCACTCACATGGGCAAACAAAATGCTAGGTTTGAGAAAAATAGTTAAGAGATTGGATATATTTTTTTATATTTTCCAAATGGCTTGAGTATAATGATAATATAATTTTTAAAATAGGTTTATATCACTTTCCTTTGACTTGGTCATGGAAGATCATCTAAACCCCGAATACACCTTCATCTTTAAAAAGATGTAGTTTAAGGTCAATCATTCATATCTATCTTATCAAACATTAGAGGAGTGAGCTTCTAAAAGTAAGAAGTACCAAGAGGCGTGCTCTAGTAAAAATTTTGTAGTCCTAAATATCCATAAAATTTGGAGCAATAATATAATTTTTTAATAATATCTAATTGTAAAAGAAAGGATTAAAATGGAACTAAACACTCTAAAAAAATTAATCAGGGTTAAAGGGATAAACTAGGATCAATTCATGAAGGCAAGATCTGTTATCTCAAAATTAATAGATACATGCAAGAAAAGAAATATTAAATCTAGAGATAAAATTCTTGTAAAATTTAGCTAGCTAAAAGTGAAAAGAACATAAAACATTTTCACAACTTAACCAAGAAAATAAGAAGCTAAAATAATTCTATCAAATGCCATAGAGGAGAATCTCTCACTAATTATAGAAGAGAATCTCTCACTAATTATAAACTCATTAAGATTGAATCAATGTTCTTTTAAGAGGATTGAAACATGTAGGAACAAATAGACTTCTTATAGTTCATTCCCTTATTAAGTGAAGATAGTTGAATCTTAATGGAGATTGAAAAATGCATTCTAGGAGAACGATTATCTTTGAGGCATTATGTCAAACAGTTCATGTGCCTTGTCTAAGTTTACACATTTTGCATACATGTCTACCTGGGAAGTTGCGCTACAACATCTCTGTGATGGATGTTTGTAACCTACTCCAAAGCTCTCATTTTCACATAGACTGGAAGAATGTTGGCAAAGGTTGTAGAGGGTAAAGGCTGTTGGCCATTGTAGGGTTTGAATTTATACCCATCGATCAAATTTCGTTGTAATTTTGTAAATCCATTTCAACAAACATTGTTTGTGCATATCTTGCAATCATAGCATTTCATTAGACCACATTTCTTTGAGGCATCTGACCAAATGGTTCATGCCCTTTGTCTATACTTCCAGATTTTCCAAATATGTCAAACAAAGCATTTCCAACTGTAAGCATTTGATATTAATTACCCTTACCTTCTGCTTTGATGGAAGCCCATACTCTGTTCCAAAGTTCCCATTTTGACACAAGCAGAGAGTATGTTGGCAAATAAAATTGATTGAAATAGAAATATGTTTGTGTTACTACTTATCAAATTGCCATTAGTTTTATATCCAAAGTCATTCTATATACACTAGTCGGTTACTACTACCGAAATATTTAGTCGGTATGAACATTTTAGTCAGTTACAGAAGGAAAATAGTCACAAAGCCTAGTATACACCGAGCTGTCTACCGAGTGTTATTTCATGTCTACTGAGCAGTAAAGATAATACACTGAGTTGATATACACCGAGTGAAATGTGTTACCAGATTCATTGAACTTGGACACACATATGAAAACATGTTACAAGATCGAGGCACATAGAACTGTTATCACATTGGAAATTGCACATATGGATTTTGTATAATTTTGAGGTCATCTAACCAATGAAATATTTTGCATGGTTATTCATTCGAGAAATCATGTTTGTAAGATCGAAGCAATGAATCAGATAATCGACATAAGAAATCTATTTATACAACATGAATTTAGGGTTAGAGATATATGTGAATGAGAGAAATGTGTGTGCATATGTGTATGAAGCAAGACTTATGTGATACATGAGAAATCACAGAGTATTATGACTGTTACAGAGACACAGAGGTCACCGAGAAGGTTTTTAGAGAATAGTCAAAGAACAGAGTAAACAAAAGGGTTTACCGAGTTACTTTATGAGTTACCGAGGTATGCTATAGGCAAGGTAATCTTATTTTGAGCACATAGAATCTGCTACAACATTTCAGATGTAAAGTTGCAGATATTTGTAAAATCTTATTGTAATATTTTGAAGTTGTAAGAGAAACCTTTAACAGGGTAAAAGACTCTAATCAAGTCTATAAATTGTAAAGCCTCTAACCAGGTGCAACATTTATATAAAGTGTTGTAAAATCCTTTAGCAAGGTAGATCTAATAGATCTTGTTACTCCTAACAGGGCAAGCTATCAGAAATAGCTAAATATGTAGCTCCAACTGAGCACTCTTTATTATTGCAGTAGTGAAGTTGTGGGTGCCATCCCCACCGCAGTTTTTCTCTCTAACCAAGAGTTTCTGCGTAACCAAAATATATGTGTTATGGAGTGAATCATGTATGATTGTTACTTATTTGTTTTAGCTTTATGTTATGTTACAACAGTTTTTGGTTTATGCATAACAGTAAAGATATTGTTGATAAAAGGATTTGAAGTACTGATTCACCCCTCCCCTCTCAGTACATTAGCTTTCCATATTGGGCCTAACAGTTTGTTGCATCGACTGCATTGTGAGGACGCTTATGTCTTTCATCCACTGCATAAAGCGAGAAAGGACATGATAATATCTCAATGGGGAGGTATTCTATGATAGCTGTGAGGTAGACAAGAGTTTCCTATGCCATTTGCTTTGTTCTATGCAATCAAACGTGGGAATATTGTTTGAATTCAAATGATAACGACGATTGTGTTTTGAGGGAAACAGATGGAAAAGGATGTCAAGGGAAGGAATGGGCCCACAACACACCTAAGCAGTCAAAGCTTAGTGTGTGTTGTTTAAGCCAACCCATCTTAAGGTCCATTATGGCAAATGTAAGAGTGGAGAAATTGCTTGCTAAGGAGCAGCAGTAGAAAATTTGCCTTAAGGAGGGGCACATTTTATGATTGACAGTGTTTAGACATTTCAAATGAAAGGTGAATCCATCATCATTTGGATGGTATAGTGTTTAGAAGAAGGGTATATGAAAAACCCTACTTTTAAGGGTTTGTGAGAGGCTAAATAAGGGATTTTGCATCTAAGAAGGTTAAAACTTGTAAATAATTGCATTTCCTTAGTTTTGAATCATATACTTTCCAAAGCAACCTTTTGATAGTATATTTTGTGTACCATCCTAATCCAAAAAGCATTCATTTTGTCTACATCCGATAGTCATTACTAAAATCCGTTTAAAGTGTATTCATTTAGGGACCTTTCATAAAATATTCTCAACTTACACATCATAAAAGGATCTTAAAATATTCATTGTTTATAATGATAAGAATTTGGTTGTTCCATACACCTTCCTTTACTATTTTAAAAATGTCATCGACCAAAATATTGTGCAGCAGTAGTATGGAGTGCATTTCATCTATTTTATGCCTAAATATTTCATCATACCACTTTCTTTTCAAAGGCGACTGATTGATTGCGGTGTTTGGGTAATGCATTCCAAAAAGATACAGTTGCATACCATTTATCTATCTTGATTAAAGACTTTTATCCTGATGGCATTAAATTAAAGTTCTTTCTCTATTTTTTGGTGATCTCTGGAGTAGAGGTTGCTTTGCATCAACTTGGGATACATTTAACTTGTGTTGTATCTGCGGAAATATGTATCCTAGGATGATGCAATGCAACCTCTACTCCACCAATACCAGATAGAAGAGAAAGTACTTTAATTTAAAGCCATCAGGATAAAATGCTTTCAAGACATATATTAGGTATAAAAGGAGGCCTGCCCTGTCATTTGAAGGGGTTTACTTACAATTCAAGTGATCTCTTAATTATAAAATCAATTCAATTCCAAGTGAATAGGAAATGAAGCATTCATCAAGAATTGAAGGAGAAATCACTATTGAACTTACCCCTGTCTCATATAACCCTATGTTGGCTAGGCCCCACAATAATTAGAAGATCCTAATTACTATTGTCCTAAACCTTGCATTGACCGTCACAATTTCATAGTGAGTTGAGTTAATTAGTCCATTAGCGAGATTGGGAAAGAGTTTGGTATTGAGTTAGGTGTTGGTGGAAGGTTTAAGGAGGTACACTATCATCATAATTAATGTTAGAGAGTGTTGTGTGAAGAAGAATGGCCATGAAAGGAGTGACTGTCCTAAGTGCTTGAGACTGTCACAAAAAGTGAGTGTTGCAGCATTGAATCTTCCTTTGACCTTTATGTGTTTGGGAGGGTAAAGACCCATGGTGGTATATGTTGAGTGGTTGGGAGGGTAAAGACCCACATATCAACTATCTACTTTGACATCCTAGGATGGTGTCCACCTACTCTAAAACCTTGTGGGCACTCTTTATCTGATACTAACATATACATAACATGTGCCTCTCATATAAACCTATGTTGGCTAGGCCCCACCATAATTAGAAGATCCTAATTACTAAAAACACTAGATTCTCCCCTAAAAGGTTGTTGAGTCATAGAAGGCCTAGCTTGATAGCCCTATAGTCTCTCATACCTAAAATGAGAGACTTTGCCATAGCTGGTTACAAACTTCTCTCATGCCTCTTGTGTCCTCCCATGTACCTCCTTTTCCATAATAGACTTTTCCATAGCAACGCTAAAGTCATTTGGATTGGCCATGTGTAGGAAAACTAAAAGTTTGGGCTTTCCACCCCTAATGAAATAATTGACAAGTAACTTGTCTTGAATGTAATCTACAAACTACAAGAACTCCAAAAACTAACTCTCATGTTGAGCCACTATGAAACCTTATTATGTAAACTGTGAAACTCATCTATGCATCTCTGTCAAAAATATTTTGAAATAGAACACACTTTGAAGCACTCCAAAATGGTATCTGGAGAGGGTTTCCAATGTGAGTTGGTGCATTTTATCCTCCCAGTACCACAAGGTGGAATCAAGTCTTCTCAAAAATTGCATTGAAAATTAAGCCTTTAAGTTGCTCACATATAGATGCAACCCAAAGCATAAGTCCAAGCTAAGTAACCAAGACTTATCCTCAACCCCATTTATGGATCTTAAAAATGTAGAGGATTGGAGATGAAGCAACTCTCGAATATGATCCTTTGGCTCATGATATGTGCTTGCTATAGTCTATACATCTTGTATTTATGCATGATGAGGCTAGGTAATGTGTATTGATCAATATTCTATCTCCTCTATGTATATTTCCCAAATTCAAGGCAAACTCCTAATAAGCTCCCAAGATGCAAGTATATGCTCCTCTACTACAAGTGGATCCTCATGGCTTGTAAGATTTCAGGTCCATACTCGAGCAACTCATCTTGGTGAAAACTCTCAAAGTGATATGACCCTTCCTTCCATTTCCTACACTCTATTTTCTAACCCACACCTCATGACCTTTACCTCACTTCCTATCATTATTACCTTCCATCTACCTTTCATATCCCCTATCTTAACCTCCTCCACTTTCCTACATCCTATCCTAAACCTTAACCTCATACACACTTACTTTTACTTCACCTACCTAACCCCATTCCATCCTTCACATCCTTTTATCTCCCCCTATTCACTTTCCTACCTTCCAAACCCCTAACATATCCTAACTTACTCTTTCACCATTACATCCTTCATCACTTACCTCCCTATCTTATCCTAACCCACACCTCATAACCTTATACCTCTCAGCTTCCATTTTATACCACCTTCCTAACGGTACACTTATGCTCCCTTCCAAAACTCTAACAAAAAATAGCACTCGATCACTACACAGTGCTCTCATGGTTCTGCAACAGGGATTTTCTGTCACAACCATATATACCAGCATCCATAATTAGGATATATTTTATATAATGGCACTCGATCACGTAGGTTTAGGTCATCCCTCTCCTTAATTAGGATATATTTTAAATATGGAAAGTACTGTTAATATGTTTCAGGCTAACTATATTGTTCATTATTTAAAATGCAGTGTTTAATTAATACATGATTGTAGGATTGTTTAATGGTTTAGGTCTTGTAAGAAATTCTTCTTTTAAATCGATCATATCATATTACAAAAACCTCTCACCATTTTTTCTATTGGCAATTAATCTGATAAATCTATAATAAAATTTGAATCTAAATATTTGAACATGTATAACAATGAATTTGCTGACTATACCCTACCTTTTTCTTGTAGCGATTAAACCATTCCTACATCCTGTAGCGATTAAACCCACAAGGAACCTATGTCCGCCTCCCTCCTTCATGTTCATCGGGGGATGGCCCAACAATAACTTCTCGACTTACTAGACCCCCACCCGTGACTTCTTGAGCGCATAATCGATCTGAATTGTTTCGCTGGAATTGGCATGGGAGGAACCACTTGATGGGGATGCTTCAAGAGGACTGAAACACACAATGAGATGTGAGGGAAAATGAACAAGGGAACCTACTGGGATGACATGGTGTTGTTGAGAAAAAATTTTAGACTAACACAACAACTCTGTAATCTATCGAACTTCAATCTCCAATCCCGAACTCATTCCCACACAACTCCTATTCATACGCACTCTCATGACAAGCACATAGAGATGCTGCCCTACCACGTGCGTGCTTCTTCTACCCGCGGCTCGTTCTTGAAATGACCATGAGAATGATAATGTACATTCTTCTTGCCCACACTCCACCACGTTCAGGCCACTTCACATGGTAGACATGCGAGTAAGAGGCATATTTACTCAACTATTCAATTCCTCCAACCCACGTCTCCAATCAATTTGGAGGGAATAAGAAGCAACAAACAAATAGTTACTTAACTATTCTGAAAACACCAGATCGGGAAACAATTTTCTAATGTTGGTTTAAACATTATATACTTATAAACAAGGATTTAGTCTCTCGACCAGGTATGGAGATGAATCTGCTACTTGTTAGGTGGTTCCGGACGGGATATGCTAGTGTCAGATCAATGGCTTAATCAGTGACATCAAATCCCCTCCATGCCCACCGATTAGAGATGGGGGGTAAAGCAAGGGAGGGGGTAAGGGATGCCAACAATGAGTAGAAGACACAAGGGAGGGGATGGGGCTACGATCGATCCCATCTCGAAATGCTACGATCTGGGTTGGGCAGGCGAGAAAGCAATGGATTGGGTGAGTCGGGGTGGGAATAAGAAGTGTCTGATCCCACAGTGGGTTGGGAACTATAGAAAGACTTGCTATTTAAATCCTAAACCCATACACCCTTAACAAAATGCCAAACAACTTACAAATGGGCCCAAAACATGCCCTTATTACATTAAATAATGCCCAGACTTGAAAATGCCCCTAAACAAACGACAAACACAAAAACATAACAAAATTCCTGCCATGAAGCTGGAAAGTTTCCTGTCGCCTAGTATCCTGGTATAGTTGCTCCTGCAACACCGCTTCATTCCACGGCAGGTTCCCTACAGAGGCAGGATTTTGTAATGGTAGAGGTGGGACGAAGAGGCGAGATTTTGTAATGGCAGAGGTCGATGGGACGAAGAGGTGGGATTTATGAATTGACTTGGTCTTTTTTTTTTTAAGTAATGCACGTGGTCATCCGAATTTCGATGAACGCAAACACTTTTTCTAAAAAAGCCCAAATGTCATTGCCAATTCCTTCTCTGTCAAAATCAAGCGTTGCATTATCATTAGAATTCCAACGAAATCGGGCATTTTTTCAAAAAAAAATCAAATTTGATCACAATATACCTTCTCCGTCAGAAACCTCCGTTGGAATTTTAGGCCAAATGTATTAGTGAGGGAAGGTATGGAATCTTTTATAACTACCATCTCCCTTTCCTTAACCACTTGAGAAATAAGGACTACATTTCCATTCCGTTTTTCTTGCTGCATTCTCTGGATTCTAATGTCAAGGATATTGCTGAGGCCAAGAAAAAGGGTAAAGATTTCCCCATCCTTCACCAGGGCCTCATCTTGCGCCTTTACAACTTCCACCTCGCCTTCTTCCCACCCCGAACTATTTCCGTCCAGAATGTGACTGATACCAGTTCCTCGACCTACCCTATTGCTAAACATAATGCTAGCCCCCCTCAGCTTCCGAAAATAGGCTCTTGCAACAAGAAAAATAAAAAGCGCTCCCCTGAAGAGGTTGGAACCCCCAAGAAAGTCAGAATCCAGGAGATTGATTCTGACATGGAAATAACTGATGAGGCTAACACCCCCCGCCGCTCAAGCAGACTAACCTCTAAACCCATGGAAAAACCTCTGAGAGACCCCTCCTCCTCCCATGACACTGGGAACTCAAGCCCAATTGATAATGTGGTTATTTTCCACCCTACCCTGACCCCCCACTCTGTCAGTTCCACCCATGCCTCTGAAAGTCCCACAAATTCTAGGAGTCTGGAGACTGGCCCCAAGTCCCAAACAAATTCTCCCTCCTCAACTCTCAGGTTTGAGAAATTGATGGTTGTGGAGGAGGCGAGTAGCATAAAGGAGGAGGATGACAGCAACTTGGCGGAGCTGGGGAAAAAAGTGGAGGCCCCATCTGATAATGTGCAGGATATCAGCAGTAGGCTAAAGGCTGTGGAAACCAAAATGCATGATGTTTCTAAATTTGCATTGAATTTGATGCGTTGTTCGACAACCACCCTGTGCCTTGTGCAGGAAAGTTCTTCCAAAGGCAAAGGCAAGGACGACGAGGACTACAATGCCCTATTCAAATTCCTCACAAAGGAATGGGCAAGAAAGCTCCTCCCCAAGAGGAGCCACGTGAAAAAGAAATGAAATGTCTCTATGCTACGAAAGTCTGGTATTTTGTCTACTCCTAGCAACTTGTGGACGGATAGCTTTAGTTTATGTTTTTATTTGAACTATTATGCTTATTGCCCTGCGTGGCAAATGTCTAAAACTTTGTCTAATACTTTTTTATATCTGCTGAACTTACGTAGAATGATCATAGTTTTTGGTAGAGGTAAAGGGTTGTTAATATGTTGACAATGGTTCTGCCACTGTTTTCTTTGTTGTTCTAATGGGTCACCCCCCTTGTTTTTTGGTTGCTTTTAATATAAAAAACATGTGAATATGCACCCTTACTAGAAAATTACAAGGTATAAGACCCTTACTAGGTACAAGACATTATTCACTCCAATATATCACTCATGTCACAACAAGCCCACATTCTACTTGACTACAAAAACATCACTGTTGCTACGCTTTTTTCAATTACAAGAATTCTACATCATCGTATCCTTAACTTCTCCTGTTGCAAAATATGTCAACGTTCACAAACATTCATAATCAAGATAAATCATAACATTTTATCACATTTTACCAATAAACATGCATATATGTAAATATTCATGTTATTCTATTAATAACCATGTTATAGTACTTAATAACTATCACAAACTTAAGAAAGTATTATGTAGTTCATGTAAAAGTTCATTAGTCCTAGGTGATTAAAAGATAAAGAAGGTAATTAGAAAGACATTAAAAAGGCTCATCAAATATGTCTACTATTTAATATGGCATTAACTTGTGTAATTAAGCACATCTAAAAATTAAGACAATTAAAAATAATAATCATCAAGGAACATTTCAATTCGAAGCATAAAAGGAACCTATCGTATCAAAATCTACATAGAGACCATTGCATGCTTGTGAATGTTGTCATCTAATATTTAACCAAGACCGTAATGCCGAGTTTGACAAAAAAATTTATCTCGAAAAACTCGCCCCTAAACAATCTAATAACTTGCCTAAAAATATTTTTGAATATCATTGTTTTCAAATACTAAGAATTACAACACATGAAATTGTATAAATCAACTATCTATCAATCAAAAAAATCCACGTCTCAAAAAAAAAAATATACATTACTCAAAATTAACATGCAAAAAATCCATAAACTATATTGATTATGAAAGAATGAACACACTAAAAATATTATTTTCGAAATTCAACATTAATTCTTCGCCTCTTCAATTTCCATATTCCAACATTAAATTATAAATTAAATGCACTTACTTTTTATAAGAATTTACAAAAAATACATTTTAATTCAGCATTCCGAGTGTCTCTCTTTTATTTTTTATTTTAAGTATCATTTTAAAAAGTGCAGCCCATTATTTTGTCAAATCTGTATTCAAGTCAACGCCATTTCGAACCTTCAAAGGACTTCCACACTTCTAATCTAATTGAAAAATGTGTCATTGAGAAAAAAAATAAATTTAAAAAATATTTAATCTATTCCCTTGCAATAAATTGTAACGTGTAAACAATGTGCTTTACACTAGACATAAGCCATAAAATAAGGCTTTCCCACCGGAGGAAATTTAGTGCTTTTGCACACAAAAAAACAGAGTCTTCCTATCAACAAAGATAAAGTGTCAACTTTTTTTGACTTATATAATTTTTATATTTTAATGATTAGATTCTGTTCTTCAATTTTGAAATTATTTTTTAATATTTTTTTAATAATTAGTATAGGTATCTTAAATGTATTTATATAAAAATGAGAGAGATATCAATTTGGAGCTATTTTGTTTTGTTTTAGAATTATTTTATTTATTTTATAACATAAATTTTATATGTTATTTTGAAATTTTTATATGTATTATTAAATATTAATATTTTGATATGTAGATGACTTTCAAATTTAAGATATAAGATAAGATTTTTTGTTAGCGCATTCATGTCATTACACTTCATCTCTTGTTGTCATTGTCTAGTGCTTCTCAATATCAATAATTCAATATTATACTATGATTTACAATAAATGCATATATGCATATATTAACAATAAGTAATGAATATAATTAAATATTAATTTATATAACTTAATTATTATAATATATAATCAATATTAATTTCTAAAAATAAAAAAAATGCTAATAAATATTTTAAATATTTGTCTTGTGTTATATATAAAATTATAGTATAATATGTATATTAATTATAATTAATATAGGATTTTGACAAGATTTGATATAATTAGGTTGTATTTTTGTAGTGTATTGAATTATATAATGTTTTAAGGAAACTCAAGTGTATATCTTTTGAGTTATTTTTTATCGATTCATATTTCATAAAATAGTGGTTCATAAAGATAGGTTCTTATTAAAAACTACGTAGTCCAACCCTAGTAAAACATCACATAATTTGATACATTATAAAACACCAATTAATTGTAAATAAATGGGTTAGGGAACTCTATACTGAATGGTTCATAAGGCACAACACTTGTTGAAGGTTTTACAAATGGTGTGATAAGTTAAATGGGCTTGATCTTGGGAGAGACTTCATAATCAAGTAAACTTAAATCATGATAGTATTGAGATATGTGAAACATCAAATCATAATAGTATTGAGATGTGTGAATCACCGCTACATGTAATGAGTTTTAAGTGAGTCATTCTTGCTAATGAAAGCAAGGTTTTCATGAACCACTACTCATAGAATATGGTTCAAGAAAGATTGACTCGATATATATTGTTTAATCCCAATAAAAAATCATATAAGATGTGATATAATATTTTATTTTAATTTGATATAAGGTGGTGGGGATAACTTGGATGAAAACCCAAAGAAGTTGGTGAACAATAGTTGGGTTTAGTGAAAATTTTAGTGGCTAATATTCACCAATTGGCTATTTTTTGAAATTTGGGAATCAAAATTTGGCTAATAAGTTCAACTTCTAAGGTGACCTAAATCACCACATTTTTACAAAAATTTATTTTAGTATCATTTAAATCGCCAAAGAAATTATTTTATTATTATTTTTAACTCAAAGATTCGCTAGATTATTCGATACATGATTGGATCAGATTCGCTAGCTTTTTATAATTTATTGTAGAAATCTAAATTAATTCGCTAATAATATATCATAATTATTAGTTACTTTAGGGTTATATCAACAATCTTTAGTTTCCACCATTGATTTAAAATATAATCTAATGACCTTCATTGTATTCCATGAGGTAAATTTTACCTTCAAGTTGTAATACTTGTGGGGATTGAAACTCTGTTTGAATTGTTGACCTCAATGAAAATCAATGGTCCAAAAGAAATTTTTGGCCCCATAAGTATTACAATTTTTTGGTACATTTTATCTCACAAAATACAAAGAGGGCTATTAAATTAATTTAAATTAATGGTGGAAACTAAATATTTAGTAAAGCCTACCACTTAAACTCATTAATGATTTGCACCTTTAGGCCTTTACTTTCCTATAAAAAAATATTTTTTAAATGAAAGGATTTGCAATAGTAATTAATGCATACTCTTACTATTTTTCAATAGTCGCCTATATTTTCTACCCAAAAAAATTGATATAAAAAATTTCGCCAATAAAATTAATATTTTTCATTAAGAAAAGGAAAGATTAGCCAATAAAAATTATTATTATTTTTTAAAAATTAAATATTCACTAAGATTTTATATAATTTTTTGAGAGGTGGTTTCTTAAAAGTTTCACTGGACTTGGGTTGAATAGGGGAACCCAACTGGGAATGACAGAGTGGAGGAGGATGTCAAGGCGAATATTGTGGCTGAAAATTGCACGAGATGTCAAAGGGTCGACAAAGAGCTGAAGGAAACATGAGAGGAACTGTGAATGTTGAAGGCCAAAATTCTAAAGAGAGGTTTTACCTCATATACCATTTTGGTTTGAGTTCTCTTGAAAAATACAAACCAAATGCTAACAAGGAAGATGGGCAACATCTCCAAGTTCAGCCTCCAAGTTATGCATAGTTCAACGACCTCCCTTTGTCTTATGTAGGATAAGAATCTGGGCGATGTGGCAGAGGAGGATGGCATCCACAAAGAGTCCTTCAAGTCCTTCACTGAAGATTGGAATAATGTCTTGCTACAAGTGGGTTGTGGTGTCAAGAATCCTGGTCATGTTTAGTGTCCTAGGGGTTTCATTTTATGCTAACTTTTTCTTTTGGAGCCTAGCTCTTCTGTTAAACAATCTAGGTAGTTACAAAATGTTTTTTATTGGCTGATGTTCTATTTTTGGACTCTATTTTTACTCTTCAGTTGGTGGTCATTATCTGCTTACAAACTACTATGGATATAGTTGTTTTTGGTATTTCTACTATGGTTATGTTCATGTTTTTGGACGTATTTGGATGTTATAGGGACAACACCCTCATTTTGTTGCTTTCAATATCAAAAACATTGTATTTTAATTTTGCGTGGAGAAAAATAAATTATTACAAATGACATTCACACTATGTCTTATAAATAAATGAAAAAAATTAAGCTTAACAACTAATAAATATTTTGTGCCTTGTAAATACAAAAATAGAGAAAAGGACGTAAACTATGAACTAATAATTAATGTTAAACACATGTCATTTATATAAAAAGTTTAAATAGTAATAATTAATATTTTCTAGATCTATGTAAGCCCAAGAATTTAAATAGTAATTTTTTTTTATTCTTCATTAAAAAGTTCATATTAATATTTTAAATAATGAGTATCAATTTTGAGAAATACTTTTTCTTGAAAAATGTGATTAATAATGACAAATGTGTCATGTAGTGACTAGTGCCTACCTTAGAAGTATTCTAATAATAGATTTTTTAAATAAAAAATTTAGCAATAAACAACAGAGATATATGAGATACACAATGTACTTGATATAAATCTAATATTAGGATCCTAGATAAAACCATCAAGTGCTTCCATACAATCAAATCTACATTAAATTTAATTAATCTTATTATATATCAATACTTGAATCTAATTATTGGGACTTTTATTAATCTACATTATTTATACATTTAAATTTGAAATAAAAGTAATGGCTTCAAAATATTGTTTGGCAACTGTCAAACCATATCTCACATCGCTACTACATGGAGGATATTTGTTACAAGGGTTGATTTTTTCCTTTGGTGGCATAGGGAAATAAATACTATTAAATTACTAATGTACAACCCCCTAACCCTAATTTATGACTCTTACGAGTTTTAGCTTGACATGGAAAAGAAAATATTCTACTAAACTTTAATGAGGTAGTGTGAATTGGCGATAAGGATCCCACCAATGGGTATATGCAATATTTGTCACCCTTCTCTCGCAAGGTGACCTCTCTACCAAATTCTAACAATTCATCTCTTTAGGGATTCCCTCTTTTATTTTTCTGATTTGTTGTGCCATAAATTTGCTTGGATAGTTGTGCTGCCAATAGAGAGGTTTATCTACAAGAGCATACCCTCATTTGCAAGTCACAAAAATTTGGTCAAAACTATGCAAATTCATTCTTGTTCTCCCAAAGGTGGAATAATACACGAGGGAAAAAATGTGATATACCCATGTTAAAGGATTTTTTATTCTTTAATTTGATTCCATTGAAAATAAGGATTTGATACGTAAAGTGGCTCTTTGATTTTTCAAGGAGATTTTATTTGCATGAAACCATGGTTTCCCTCCTTTGATATGCAAATTGACACCTTCTCCTTAGCCTACATTTGGTTTCAATTACCCTATCCTCCCTCACAATTCTAGAAATTGGAGTATCTACGAGTTGTATTCAATGGTTTAAGTGAGTATTACTACACTTCAAAAGAAACAATCAGTTATAAAATTTTCACTTGTGTGAGCTCATGCATTGAAATAGATCTATCAAAATCCCTACCAACAAAGATAATGCTAAAGGTGGGCAATAGAAGCTGGAGACAACTCATGGAATATGAAATATTTCCTTTGGGTGTAGGAAATGTTTCTCAATAGAGCACTTTACTTCCTAGCATCAAAAGTTGTAAGCTCACATGTGAGGTAATCAAGATGCAAAGGGTGATTCCCCCTAGGGGATTAGGGTTGAGCCCCAAGAGTATACCGCAAACATCCTGTTAGACATCTTAGATAACCAAAGGACAACTGAGAGAGGGGGGGGGGGATGAATTAGTCGTCATTGGATTATAGAACTTTAAGCATTCAAATCCTTATTACCAGAACACATAAACTCAATACTAGATACCAAAATGCATAAACCAAATACCAGAATAATTGTTATAGCAATTAAACATAAACATAAATCACATAACAGTTATTGTCGTGGTTGTGAAGTAGGGTACTTGCAGCTGCAACACAAACACTCAATAGATCATTACAAGCATGGTTAGAAAATTGAAATCAAATGAGATATAAACCATGAAAAAGCGACCTATCACCTCCTAAGAGATGCGAGTGTGGATTTTCTCTCGGATCTAGATGAGGAATCCCAGTGACTTGACTACACCAAGATGGAGGATTTAAAATGATATGATGTGCAAGCTAGATGAATGCAATGATTAAGCTAGATTGATCCAAGAATCTAATTATGCTAATGATATGCATTGATTATGCTAAATGATAATGCAATTAAGCTAGATGAGAGATCGATTATGATATATGATTAAACAATTATGCTAGAGGATGATCAAATCAAGCTAGATCTAAGATGCAATTACCTATAATAACAATGCTTAAACTAGAATGCTAGAAATGATATGCCTATAATAACAATGCTTGAGATGAAAATAAGATGGGATACTTTGTGATCCAAAATGGGAGATATTTATAATATTTCCAAGGCCAAGGGTGAGGTGGCAGGAATCGACAGTCAAGATTGAATCTGAAGATATCAAGGGTCAAATTGGAGGAGGTTGGAAAAGAGGTTGGAGGGAGGGACACTTGTCATCTCTGTGGTGACAAGTGTCAAGGAATCTTGCTCACAAGAGGGCAAGTGTCCAAGGGAGGAGACATGTGGCATAAGTGCAATGTGTCTCAAGCAGAGAATATCCAACCTATAAGAGGTTAGGATAAGGAGGTTAGGATGTGAAAGATAGGATAGGGTTAGCTAAACCCAGGATTAGGTGGAATGGGTTTGGTCAGGGGATGGTTAGGTTAGGTGGTTAGAAGTTAGGAGCCATGTGGGAAATTTGAATTTAAAAATTCAAAATAATAGGAAAAGGCTAATTAACTTTCAACAACTCATAAATTGATTTGTTTTAATTAATTAGGGGATTAGAAGAAATGAATTAAATGGGGGGGAGGATTAATTAATCAAAGGGGACTATTGAAATGAACCTATTAAATAAATCCTTAGATTTATTAATAAGCAGGTGAATGGGGGATTTAATCAAATTGCTAATGAATCCAATTAAATTGGGAAGGGGGATTAAATAAATAATTTCTTATTTAATTAACTATCTTCAGACCATTTTTAGGTGTATACATTTTGCCCCTCTTTAAAGCGAGGTGTGATGAGGCATTGATTAAAATAATAATCTCAATTTGATGATGTTGATGTGATATTGGGTCAATAGGATTCCCCAGACATTGATTGCTAAATTGCTATACGATGATGCCCCCTCGAGAGATCAATTGAGATAATTGACCTTTGGAGTGTTTGAATCTTTGCGAAATTGATTTTTTGATTAGAGATGATTTGATTTCTGCAACGTTGATTGATGAAAGTGCGAGTTCTTCGATCACTATGATGTGGTTCTCGATGTGATGATTGATATGGTTTGATTGAATTGATAAGATTGATTAGATTTATGAGATTGAGATCTAGTCTGGTTTCAGGAATGATACCTCCTGTATAAGACAAAGATGATCAAAGCGTCTGGTTTCAAGAACGATATATCCTGTATAAGACTTGATCAAAACGTCTGGTTCTAGGAAAGATACATCTTGTATAAGACATGATAGAATGGATCAGATAAAATGGATTGAGAGAATTGATAAAATTGATTGGATAAAGAACTGATAGTTTGTTGATATCTTGTTGCAGGAAGATTCAAATATGTTGATGTTGGTACATTTGAGGGAGTAGCATAAGATTTGCGTTGGGTTGACAACATCTAGAGAGAGATGAGTCATGAATCTGATTATGTATACACTTATGATGCTACATTGATAATTCCTACTATAGATTTGGCCTTGGATAAGATGAGCTTTTGTGATCCTATGCAAGAATGAAATGCAAGCTAAATGCAAATGCAAATGCAATGTTGTGATTGGACCAGTCACTGGGTTATTGCTTTGTGTCATCATTGAGCTTTTAAGATGTGGGAAGTGAGTGCAAACATCGATGGTATAATTGGACCATGATGACCTGAGCACTACTTTCTTGGATTTTGATATTGCAAGTTAGCACAAGCATCGAGGTATAATTAAACCAAGATGACCTGAGTGTTGCTTGTGTAAAATAGGCAGCATTTACCATTTTTATATGCAAATTGGAAATGTCTTCGATGATACTCCGATGATCATGTCCTGCAAAAAATTTGCACATATTAATGGTTAATTTACAGATAGTAGACAAAAAAAACATCATGTTCCTTCATTGTTCCTCTAGTCAAAGACATCCTGGAGTTACTCAAAAATCATGATAGTGAAAATCAAGATATAAAAGTTGAAAAATCATTGATTAGAGTACTAAAATCATTAGGCAAAAGATATCATCCATTGAAAAGTGTGTGATGTGCTTAGATTGACATGTGATAGCTTGATGGTTGATAAATTGATCTTGTGTTCGACATTGGATGTGTCTCAGTTTCGCTTGACATGTGTTAGCTAACAGTTGGTCTACCTGTTTAATTAAGCTCAAAACGATTAAAATTTTTGCCCCCAGCTAGGTGTAGGATTTTGCCCCAAGCCTAGAAACAAACTTATTATGATATACCCAATGATCCAAACCACGGTGAGAAATCAGTTGCGATGCATGTGTATGTACAAAGGCTTATGTGGATATGAACAACGCTGATGGAAATGAAATGCAAGCAAAAAGATGCATGAACTAATAGATGGAAGAGGTAGCTGACATATAGTGCATGTTGCCAGGTTTTCACCATCTATTTTTATTTCACTTTTTCTCATATTTGATTTTTTTTTTCTATTTTCGCTATTTTTGTATTTTTTTCTTTTCCACTATTTTGGATTTTTCTTCTTTTCCACTGTTTTTTATTTTTTTCTTTTCACTGTTTTTTATTTTTTTGTTTTTTCACTATTTTTTATTTTTCTGCTTTTCCACTATTTTTTTATTTTTTTGCTTTTTCACTTTTTTTTTTCTACTTTTTCATTGTTTTTTTTTTCTGCATTTTCACTGTTTTGGGAATTTTTCTTCTTTTTAGACATAAAAATTCTTCAGATGCATGCTATTGATGGGTTCTTCAAGGTGATCCTTGTCATGTGTTGATAGCTGATATGCTCCTAACCCAAATACTGTTGTGACCACAAACGAACCCAACCAATTTGGTTCAAACTTCCCTTTATTTTCTTGAGCTGCCTGGTTGCGTGGATTTTCCTTTAGTACTAGTTCTCTAACTTGAAAGGCTCATGGTTTGACTTTGTGATTATAACTTTGGCACATTCTTTGTTGATATAGCTTTAAATGATCAAATACATTTTATGATCGTTCATGGATCAATTCTAACTCTTGCAATTTAGATACTCATTGTTCTTCATCTGGGATAAGACCTTTTAATGATACTTAGAGAGAAGGTATCTCTACTTCTATTGGCAGTATTGTTTCTGATCCATAGACAAGAGAGAAAGGTGTGGTACCTGTTGGTGTGCGTATACTGGTATGGTAGGCCCATAGAGAAAGGTTCAATTGAATATGCCAATCTCTGCCAACATCATTCACTGGCTTTTTGAGGATTTTTTCAGAATAGTTTTGTTTGATGCTTTTGCTTGCCTATTCCCTTGTGGATAGTAGGGTGTGAAAAATATGTGTTGGATCTTGAATTTCTCACATAGCTCTTATACATCCTAGTTCTTGAACGGTCACCCATTATCAGTGATAATGGTCATGGGCATGCCATAGCGACATATGATGTAGTTCAAGATAAATATTTTGTAGCTACAAGAATGAATTTGTGACTATTGCAGGAAGGAGGATTTATCTTTCCTACTAGATCAAGACCCCATTGGAAGAAATTCCAATACGTTGCCAAAGCATGGAGCTCTTGTGCTCATGCATGAATCAAATTTCCATGGATCTGACATTGTTTGCATGTTTTAGCTATCTGAAAAGAATCTCGTTCCATAGTTGGCCAATAATAGCCCAAGCAAATGAGTTTTTTTGAAAGGGTAAGACCACTTGAATGAGTGCCACAAATGTCATTATGGACTTCATTTAAGGCCTTCTTAGATTCTTCTTGCTTGAGACATCTTAAGACAGTACTATCTAGACCTCATTTAAAAAGGGTATCTGTGACAAGAGTATAATGGGAAGATTGGCGAATAAAGTTTCTCTTTTGGTTCTTTGACAAGTTAGGAGGAAGGATATTATCTTTCAGGTATGTATAAGTTTGGCCATAGCAGGAGGAATCATGCCCTACAAGGTGACCAATAGTTTGGGAATCAGGACAATTATGAGCATGGTAAAACAAATCTTCCACCAGGAATTTGTAATGCTCTTGGTTTTCCTGTGTCTGAAGTAGAGAAGCAAGTGTTGCCATGGCATCTACTGCTTTGTTGTCATTCCTCAAAATCTACTCAAAAGTTATTTCGACAAAGTATTTCTTGACATCATCAACCATATTCTTATAAGGTATTATCTTTTCATCCTTTGTTTGATAATCATCATTGATTTGATTGATGACGAGCTAAGAGCCTCCAAAGACCTAAAGTTGTGTAATGTTCCATTATATGGCCATTTTGATTCCTATGACTAAAGCTTCACATTCTGCTATGTTATTGGTACATGGAAAGCTTAATTTGTATGCTTTTAAAATTGTATGACCTTGTGGTGTGATGGATAGAATGCGTGCTCTTGATCCATGGTGTGTATATGAAACATTAAAGTACAATTGTCATGTTTGTGTGGTGATCATTAGGATATTAGCATCGATAAATTCAATGTGTAAAGGACAATCATCTTGAAGTGGTGCTTTTACTAGTTGGTTGGCAATGACTTGCCCCTTGATAGCTTTTCTGTCCACATACTCAATATCAAACTCGCTTAGGATCATGATCCATTTTGATAATCATCATGTTAATGTCGCCTTGCTGAGCAAATACTTTAATGGATCGATTTTAGCAATCGGCTTGATGGAGTGAGATAGTAGATAGTGTCTCAATTTTTGAGAAGCAAACACTATTGCCAAGCATGATTTTTTTGTTGATGAATAGTTGAGCTCGTATCCCACTAATGTTCTGTTGATGTAGTAGATAGCTTGATCTTTTCCTTCATTATCTTGTTGTGTGAACAAAACTCCTAATGATACTTTTGTGGCTGATATATATAGTAACAATGAATTTCCTGGAATTGGTGACATTAGGATGAGTGGTTGCATGAGATAGGCATTGATCTTGTTGAATGCTTCTTCACATTGATGGTCCCACTTGAAATTAACATTTTTATGTAAAACATGAGTAAATGGTTGACATTTATTTGCTAGCTAAGCAACAAATCTTTTGATTGAATGGAGTGATCTGAGTTGACTGATATTCCTGGGAGATTCCATTTCCATGATTGCTTTGACCTTGGATGGATCTACTTCGATACCCCTAGCTGAAACAATGTATCCCAATAGCTTACTTGAAGTGACACCAAAGGCACATTTCTTGAGATTGAGCCGTAGCTTATATTGTTCTAGCCGGTCAAAGATCTTTTCCAGTATTTCGATATGGTCTTCTCTGTTGTATGATTTTGCCAATATGTCATCAACATAGTCTTCCATAAATGTATGCATCATGTCATGGAATATCATTGTCATAGCTCTTTGATATGTAGCACCTGTGTTCTTTAGTCCAAATGGCACGACGTTCCAACAAAAACATTAGACCTGATATTGTTTTCATTACTTTCACTTTTGCGATTGAGAGATTTGGCACCCACTTGACTGGAAGTTGCGTTGTTGAAATTCCTAGTGAAAGTTGTTGCAGGTTTGATTGCATTAAGATATAAGGATATGGCATGGTCATTAGGAAATGTATCAATGGCAGTATGTCTCATTTTCCCAGTCAATAAGTTCAGGATGGATTAGAGGTAAGGGGTCCTCAGGTTGAGATGCTTCGGAGGTATTAAGGGTCATGATAGAGATGTCAAATTTTTCAATATGTAGTTCAATGTCTAGCATGATACTCTCATCAGAATGACCTCTCACAAGTAGCTCCTGATTATCCTCGATTAAGTCCAAGTCAATCGAATGTGTTTCTAATTCAAGTGGGTAGTTCCTAATGTTTTTCTCTGCATGTGCATGAACTACATCGACACCTACATCTTACTCAAAGCAAGTTTCTTCCATTGATTGTTTAGAATGATAGTAATCCCATTCTCATTCATTAGAATCTATCTCACTTGTAGCTTGCAATCTGCAGATTTGTTCATATATAGTTTGATTTGTTTCTTCTGTTTTTCTTTCTATATCTTGTCTTCTCTCATATTCAGCTTCCTCTGGGCTAATATTGAGTTTTGTCAACCTTTCTATCAGCTCTCCTTGATTTGTACCAGCTTCTTGTTTGTTTTGATTAGGAGTTAACACTGCTTGGGAGGTTCCTTTAGTTTGTTTTTCCTAATGATTAGAAGCTTTCTTCTTTTGCCATTTCATATTTGTTTGTTTTTGTTGTTTGGCAGATGTTTCTTCCCTTTCAATTGCTAGTTGTTCTTTTCTATTTTCATGTTCCTCTTGTTATTGGCTAGAAGATGTGTCCTCTTGTAGAGTAATTTGTCCATACCCTGAGCCTAATTTGTCTGTAGCCTACTGAGTATGAGGTTGGATAGGTTCTAAGATACCTTCTTTTCTTTTTCCGATAGGACCCATTCCAATGTATCCCATTTTCTGAAGGATGTTAAATCCTTTTCCATATTTTTATGTAGGTATTCTAACATTGTTGATCTTTTGTTGGACTTCTTCATCCTTGTATAGCCATTGTAGCACATCTTTGTCTTATATTTCCTCTGATAAGGTCCCAACACTAATAAGTTCTCCATCAAATATTGGAAGATGTTTCACAATTGGTTGTTGTTTAGATTTTGATGGTTTTCCATAGGATTTAGGAGAAAGTGGTAATTGTGATAGTGAATATTCTTCGTCCCCTCGATCTCTTAGCTACATTTGTTTTTCCATACTTGACAAAAATTAGGAAAATGATTGTTCCTTGGATTGTGTGTTTGAAGACGATCCCTCCCTATTATGAGGAACACTGACCTCTTGACCTGGTTTTAGATTACTATAGTACTAAAATGGATTTGAATCTGCTGAGATCATGATTTCTTGCCCATTAGGGGAATTTCAGACACTGACGATATGTTGATGGAATATCCTATATGTCACCTATCCATGGTCTTCCCAAGAGTATTTTGTATGATAAATCCAAGTCTAGAACTTGGCATGTTGTGTCTTTCTGCAAAGGTCCCATTCTGATGGGTAATATCACAATTCCTTTAGAGGAACACTCCTCTTCATCATATGCTTTGATTGTGATATTTTTTCAGGGATCAACTGCATCTTCAGAATAACCTAGAGCATAGACAAGACTCAATGAGTAAATGTTTAAGCCATATCCCCCATCTATTAAGACACATTTAATGCGCGTCTTATGAATGCGGACTTCAATATGCAAGGGAGTGTTATGGGAATGTTGCAAGGACATGTCATCTTATTTGGTGAATGATAAGCAGTGAGGGGTTGTGAGGTATCCCACCATGGTTTGGAATTGATCTACATCAAGATATTTGGACACTGTTGTATCTAGTAATGCTCTTTCAAGAATTCTTTTGTGTTGCGGTGAAAGCCTTAAAATTTCTAAGATGGATATTTGTGTGGGAGTTTTCTATAGTTGATCCACTAGACTGTATTGTTTTGAAGTGGATGACGTGTTAGTTGTAGGACCCATCAAAACAACTTTGGCTTTGCTTCTTGTGATAGCATGAGCAGGTTATTGATGTTGCTTTTCTTTAACTACAATCACATTTACCACATTATCATATGCATGAGCATAGTTCATCTTTGCTTTACCCTTACCATTATGTGTTGTTGATGATTCACCCTTCTCATAGTTTGGAAGTGGAGTTTTGATAGTTGTATGAGATTCGTTTGTCATATGTCCATCCACAGTTATCATTCTATTATCAATCAAATCTTGGATGACATGTTTCAACCGCTGACAATTATCCGTGTGGTGTCACTTGTTTTGATGAAAATCACAATAATGGTTGCCATTCCACTAGGAGGGTTTCACTTGAGGTTCAAAGTTTCTTCCTTCTGGCAAAGTAATCAACTTGTTTGCAAGAAGTGTCTTTAATGCTGACCCAAGTGGTTCACCAATGTTTGTAAATTTTCTTCGAAAAAAATTGTTGAAAGTTAATTTTTGGTGATTGTTGTTTTATTGAGCCGTTGCTGAGTGATTGGATGAATTGAAAACTAGTTGCTTTGGTCTTACATTGTTGTTATCCACTATCCCATCGTTGACGATATTTTGATTTCTATTCCAAAAGTTTGGCTTATCATTGTTGTTGTTAGCATTGTTGTTAGGAGGATTAACTCCTCCTTTGTATAGCTTCAACTCACCCTTCTTTACCATGACTTCCTCCATTCTGATTCCATTATCAATCATCTTTTCAAAATTTTGATGGAATTACATTTTTAGATGATAACTCATTTTTTCGTTTAGGTTGTCGATGAATATATCCATTTTCTCGTATTCTGGCACTGTACGAGGATATCGTGAAGCTAACAATCTCCATCTCTGTAGAAATGTCATGCAAGGTTCTCCACTCTTTTGTTTAGTATTACATAGGTCGAGCATTGTGACCTCATGATGCATGTTGTAAGAGTATTGTGAAACAAACTTATCCACCAATTCTATGAACGATCTAATTCCAGGTGGAAGTTTGGAGAACCATTCCATAGCTAGTCCACTTAAGCTCTTTGGAAATAATCTCATTAGGTATGTATGCTCATGTGCAAACTCCATACTCATTGTGCAAAATTCTCATATATGATCTTGGGGATCGGTACTTCCATTATATTTATCATATCTAGGAGTTTCGCAACCTGTAGGAAATGGTATCATGTTCAGATTTTTGTTGAATAGGTAAGGACAAACTTCTTGAAGCGAATATCTTCTAACAGTTCCTCTCTGAATATCTTGAATCTGTGTTTGCAACATTTGTATTTATTATGTAAGAGCTGTGATAGGATTATCAACATAATTTATTCTTTTATAACCATGAGTTTTCATTCTAGTATGATCTTGATCTCTTCTTATATCATCTCGACTGTTTCTTGTGTCCACATTAGATTTAGCCTTGTTTAGAATTTCTACATCATCCCTTTTGGGAACAGAATTTTCCTAATTAGTTTTTGTGTTATCAGGAATTGATGTGTCGTCCTCTTTGTGATTGGAAATCTCCTCATGTTGTTTATTATCATGGAAAGGGTCACTTCTCTTTTATCCTAAAATTCTCACATAAAAATCTTGGGGGAGTGTAGCACCAGATTTTGCTAACATTAGGAAATATTTTTCTTTTTCTCCCTCCAATATTTTCTCCCTAAATTTATCAAATTTAGGATCTTGTCTGATATGTTTCTCTATTATGTCTTCTTCTTGTATTTCTGTTTGGTGTTCCTTGTTCCTATAATCTTCAGTCATTTCAAATGTTTCTATTTTTGTTTTTGTGATCTTACATCTCTGTGCTCTAGTTAAAATGAACATACATTTGTATCAAATATTGTGCAAGTATTCAATTGTCTAAGAGGTGTTTCAATAAGTGACCAACTGTCAATATAGATATGATAGAGTGATATGACACGAAAAGATAATTCAAGTATTTGTAAGTTTGTAAGTTTTTCAATATTCGGTTGGAGTGCAATGCTAATGATTTTGATAAGACCATGTCCAATAGGAATGATATATCCTATGATATGGGATGAGGTTATCCTGATCAAACGTTTAAGTTTTGTGATAGAGGATGATAGATCCTGATGAGAAACTATGTTTTGAGTGATCAGTTTATCAAAGAAGGTGATGATGCACTTTGATATTTTAGATCTTGAACTTGTTGAAGATGAATACTTGAAAATCTTGGGGTGTCTAGTTCTAGAATCCGTTTTGACAGAAGATTACTTAACCGAGCGAACCAAGAAGACAACCTAAGCACAGAATGACATATATTGAGTGTATATGCTCACTATAAACTGACCAAGCAAACATGACAGATCTGGAAAAGACATGCAATAAGACAACTTTGGACTGACAGAGACAGAAATACGTATGACAATTTATACAGTCCTAGATGACAATTTATATAGACCCATATGACAAAGGCATAATCTTGTACGACACTTCCCACATAACCATATGGCAACTGATAACAAATAATCTTTTGTTGATCTAACTCATTCAAAAATTAACACAGAAGAGGATGATAAACTATCTTTCTCGTATGAAAAAGTAGAAAATTCGTACGACTGAGGACAGAGCAGAGACAAAATTTTGACTTTGATAGATTTTTTATCAATGATTTTTGATGTTTTGATTATGTTTTCCAGTTTTAGATGTCCGAGTTTATGTTTTAGGGATGAAAACATAGAAAACACACAATATGATAAGTGACCTCAAGCACAACATGCTAAATCCTAAGGAAGTTGGCTGAGAGAGAAAACCTTTGCTTGCAAAATTAGGTACACACCCAATAGCTAATCAGAATATGGCCATTGCGTCTCACGCAATGGATTCTCAATGTTGTATTATCTAAATCCAAACGCTAATGGGGGCATGATATGACAAGTGTCTTGAGAGAGTTACTATCTCTCTTGCACAAAGATTATCCCATTTTCGAAGGTGAACTGGGTAGCTTCTATCTTCGGGTTTGTATTAATGATTTCCATTTGGAATTACCCCTTGTAGTTGCACAAGTGCGATTGAGGCCTATATCCCAACAAGGTACTGAAACAAGAGTAGTCACACAAGCATGATTGCAAACACAAGGCCCTACTAAATGTTTGATATGGGAGATCTCAAAAGAGAAAACTCAAATAATCCCATCCTCCGAGACATTAATCCTGAGAGGCCTATTTTTAGAGTGAGTCGAAAAGCTTAGTAGTAGTTGTATTCATTTGGGTCGTTCTCATAGGGTGATTACTTTTTCCCACTGTGACAGACCAGCTAAAGGTATTCAAATCTCAAACATAGAAGTGCTTCAAGGATCGATATTTTTTGATTGTCCAAATGGACAAGAACATACTCTCCTACCTTTTTGACAACTTCTCAAGCATAGAAAAAAAGATGTTCATTAACCAATAGCAATTTAAGTGTGCCTAGAAAACTTTAAGAAGACTCAAAGTTTGGTTGAGTTCCCTTAGGCAACCTGCAAAACAAATACATTAGTAATCATATTGTTTTGGAGTAATTGATTCTTTGGCAAGCGTAATCTTAGACAAAATGTTCTACAGAAAACCAGCTAGGTTGCTAGAAAACTCACAAATAGACCAGGGTTAGCATTAGTGATATCAAATTTCAAGCACAAAAACCCTACAATGCAATCTATTTTGAAACGACAGAAGCATAGAATCGTAAGAGTATCTTCACCTGATAGTACGAGTATTCCTACATACCTGTACAAGCGCACAAAGAAACTCGTATGGCTCTGTAAAGGTACTCATATGATATTTTGAAGCAGATAGGGCCAGAAACTTGTGCGATTGAAGATTTTGATGATGCAAGAGGCCAAGAAATTAGATTTCCAGCCCCACGGTGGGTGCCAAAATGTCATGGTTGTGAAGTAGGGTATCTGTAGCTACAACACAAACACTCAATAGATCATTACAAGCATGGTTAGCAAATTGAAATCAAATGAAAGATAAACCATGGCAAAGCGACCTATCACCTCCTAAGAGATGTGAGTGTGGATTTTCTCTTAGATCTAGATGAGCAATCCTAGTGACTTGACTACACCAAGACATAGGATTTAAAATGATATGATGTTCAAGCAAGATGAATGCAATGATTAAGCTAGATTGATCCAAGAATCTAATTATGCTAATAATATTCATTGATTATGCTAAATGATAATACAATTAAGCTATATGAGAGATTGATTATGCTATATGATAAAAAAATTATACTGGAGGATGATCAAATTAAGCTAGATCTAAGATGCAATTGCCTATAATAAGAATGCTAGAAATGATATGCCTATAATAACAATGCTTGAGATGAAAATGAGATGGGATCCTTTGTGCTCCAAAATGGGGGATATTTATAAGATTTCTAAGGCCAGGGGTGAGGTGGAAGGAATCAACAGTCAAGATTGAATCTGAAGATATCAAGGGTCAAATTGGAGGAGGTTGAAGAAGAGGTTGGAGGGAGGGACACATGTCATCTCTGTGGTGACAAGTGTCAAGGAATCTTTCTCACAAGAGGGAAAGTGTCCAAGGGAGGAGACATGTGGAATAAGTGCCATGTGTCTCAAGGGGAGAATATCCAGCCTATAAGAGGTTAGGATAAGGAGGTTAGGATGTACAAGATAGTATAGGGTTATATAAAGCCAAGATTAGGTGGAATGGGTTATGTTAGGGGATGGTTAGGTTAGGTGGTTAAAAGTTAGGAGCCATGTGGGAAATTTGAATTTAAAAATTCAAATAATAGGAAAAGGCTAATTAACTTTCAACAACTCATAAATTGATTTGTTTTAATTAATTAGGGGATTAGAAGAAATGAATTAAATGGGGGGGATGATTAATTAATTCAGATTAATTAATCAAAGGGGACTATTGAAATGAACCTATTAAATAAATCCTTAGATTTATTAATAAGTAGGTGATTGGGGGATTTAATCAAATTGCTAATGAATCCAATTAAATTGGGAAGGGGGATTAAATAAATAATTTCTTATTTAATTAACTATCTTTAGACTATTTTTGGGTATATATATTTACCATCCATCCAGAACACATGACACCAAGATTTGTACGTGGAAAACCCAGTAAAGGGAAAAACCATGGTGGGAAGCCTACCCACAGTCAAATAATAATTTTGTAGTAAGTATGTGATTACAATAATGAGGGGCCTGCACATGCAGGAAGGACAACAACCTAGAGCACACTGATCATCACAAAAAGGAGCCTCACTGACTACAAAAAAAATTAAGACTACAATTGGGAATGGAGATTGAACTGCAAGTATAGCATCTCCTATGCCTAAGTACAGTTTTGGTTAAGCTCAGTACCAGAGGCCTTAAACCTCTTACATAAACCCAATTCGATCACCTATGATCGATCAAAACCTTTGCATATGATTACACCATTATTTGCACATAGATAAACCTATAACCCACATACCATGATCTATAAAGAGATCTTACATCATATTTATACCAACCTAAGACCTAAACAATTAGGTCGGACACCTAAAAGATAATACAATAAATTCATAACATAAACCTGTGATCCAATGATCAACCAAGTCAGATTAGGCCAAAAACAATGTAAACCAATCATTAAATCTCGCCAGTAACACATCAGGAACATCCTCCAACACGTTACAAAAATTGATCCATAACCTAGATAACATCGGACCCAAATCGGTCGCCATGAACCAAATCCAACACCACCGATCAATAGGAACATGAACAAGATAACCAAAAACATCCCGAAATCCATCTAGAATCTGCACCAACACCAGTTATCATGCGCATCAAAAGATCTTCAACAAATATTTGTCGGTAAAACCCTTACCGGTGACCAAAAGGCTTACTAGAACAAATGATAGTATCTGAGTCATCAAATCCCGAACCAATTGATCATGATACACATATGAATATCATAAATGACAGATCCAAAATAATTCCACAAACCAAAGCATACCAGATCATACCGGATCATAATCCAACCACTCTACCAGAACCAACCAAAAAACCGATAAACAACCAAAACAGTCGGTGTTGCCATCAATGACAAAACATCAATGCAACACATAATCAATTCCTCCAAATTGCCAACACATCCAACACCCAAAATGATGTGTCTTCTCCCATGCTTTAAAATATATTTCAAAGTTTTATTCATCCCTCACATGATGAACATGAACCAATCATTGGGATTGTGGAAGAAAGTAGGAAAAATATTGTTAAATCTATGGCCTCCTTATTTGTGCTGGGAAAGTTAGATTCAATGCCTTCATACCATGATAGCTTATCATAGCCACAAGTGACTTTGATTACTAATGGCAATGAAAATTGTTCAAGAGGAAAATATAGGCATATTCTAGTATCCAGTTCTTAGGAAGAACAAGAAAAAATTGAAATAAGAGGAAAAAATCCCCTTCAAAATCTAAGCATCAACTGACATTAAGGTCATTAACAAAGGGAATCATTTTAAGGAAATATGTAGTAATGTAGCACACCCATCTATGTATTGGTGTAAATTTTATATTTTTTATTTATCTATATTGGAATGGACTCCAATTCCACAACTTATCACTAAGAAAACTGCAATAAAATTAAAAATCTTTGATTTAACTTAAGTAAACTGCTCCCATAAGAAATGTAGAAGGAAAATGTGAAATTATCAATAATTAAAAAGCTTTTATTTAACTTAAGTAAACTACTCCCATAAAAAATGTAGAAGGAAAATGTGAAATTATCAAGCTGGAGACTTTCTTAATACTTTCTCATCAACTCTAAACACTGGGCACATGTGATAGTAATATAAGAAAGCGAGTGAAGCATATAGCTTTTTTAGGCTATGCCACATTATCTAGTTATAGGAACTATCATACTAACTACAACAACCAATTTTATTTCAACAACCAATTCCACTAGCTAGTTGTAATCCCTAATCATATGGTAGATACTAGCTATATTTCCTCATACTCACAACACTAGGCTTTTTTTTTTGGGTCGGTAATAAGATTATTTTATTAAGTAACCTGGGTATTGTCCTGGCTCGAACTAGTAGGGCTACAATTAGGGAGCCCCCTCCCTAGAAAAGTCATCTGCTTCATGAGATGCAGATACATAGCTAGTACTGCCCCCATTTCCCTTTTTATCCTTTTTCCGTTTAACTTCAATCAACCCCTCCTCCTTCGCCTCCTTCAGTAACTTCAGATTTATCTTTTCCAGTATATCTATTCCCTTGGAGGTTACCAGTAAATTTGTTCCCCTGGTAACTGGGTGTGACTGCTCCTGTAGTTGTCCACCAACTTGCCCTGAGCCACCTTTAGCCAAAGAGTTAACCACCGAGGCATGCCCTGTCACCCTATCTATCTAGATATAAAATCCCCAGGAGTAAGATTGCCTATGCACCAAGCCATCAACAACTTCAGTCATAACCAATTTAGGAGCAGTTTTGTTCTCCATTTTGTCCAAAGCACTCTTGTCAGTGCCCTTCATACCCTGCTTGGCATCCTGAATCTCTACCACTTTATCCACTGTGTATAATAGAGGAGAAACATCCTTCCACCAAGAAGTCGGTCGATCCACCTTGGCCCTTTCACACGGCGTTGCATCATGCCCAACACTAAAACATCTCCAACACCTAAATGGAACCCCTTCATAGTCCATAGGTTGTTTCCAACTCCCTTCCAAGGTAGTAATTGAAATCTCAGCAGGGAGATCCTGAGATATATCCATCTCAACTAAACTATGAGCAAAGGTAGTGTGTAAAAGATTTAAAGAACCTTCATCAGTCATAATAAACTTACCCAAAGAGTTACCCATCGCCTCAAAGCAAGAATCAAACTAAAATTGCATTGGAAGGTTAGGCAGTCTGATCCAAAGAGGGGTGCGATCAAAAGATTTTGAAAGGGGGTTGAAAGCTGGATGCCATGGTTTCAACATCAATGGTTGGCTTTCCTCCCAACATCCTTGGCCTCCACTCAGGACCTTATTCCTATCAACCTTAGAATGAAAAACCACAACGAAAATGTTAGACAGTTCAAATATCCAGAGGACAATTGAGAGGGGGGGGGGGTGAATCAATTGTCACTAGATTATCGGAACCTTAAGCAATTCAAACTTTATTACTGGAACACATAAAATTAATACCAAAATACATAAACCAATTACTGAAATAGCAAATATACCAATTAAGCACAACCAACAATTAGAGAATAGATACCAACCACATGACACCAAGATTTGTATGTGGAAAACCCGGTAAAGGGAAAAACCACAGTGGGAAGCCTACCCACAGTCAGATAATACTTTTGTAGTAAGTGTAGACACCTAAAATTGTCATGTCTAATTAAATAAATATCTTTATTTATTTAATTATTTTATCCTAATTCTTCTATTAATTAAATAAATCTTTATTTATTCAATTAATTCATTTATCCTCTTCTAGCCTTATTTCTCATTTAAATAAATACTTTTATTTATTTAAATTATCTTTTTTCCTAAATTAAATAAATATTTTATTTATTTAATTGATCCCACTTCTTCTATTAATTAAATAAACTTTTATTTATTTAATTAATTCATTAGCCTTTTCCACCTATGACACATGTCATTCATCTCTTAATTCCTACACTACCTACCCTCTCATTGTTTTCTTATTTCTTTTACCTACCCTCTAATCCTAGCCGACCATTTATCTTTTACACCTCTTAAAATTATCCCTCCATTTCTTATAGTGTCTTTTATATAAGGAGATGCTTCCTTCATTATCAACCCTATCCAACTACGCTTTCGAACTTTCATATACGATGAAGTCTACTTGCAACCACATTTCCATTCTTTGTTGATCTCTTGTGCACACATAAAATTTGAGAGCAAATATATCAAGCAAGATCAATGGAGATAGGAAGAATGGAGATCCAAACCCTATTGGACATGTGATGGTATAATCTTTGTGATTTTATTTGATTTGCATTGTCTTAGGTAATCTTCATATGTTATGGTGGATGTTTATTGTTGTTAGGCTAGGGTTTTGTGGTTGAATCTATTTAGTCTTTGAATATTGTTGTTTCCATTTTTACCATAAAATTTTTGGCATGCCCCGTGGGACATGGATTTTTGTTAGATCTATATTTTTTGTAGGTTTTTCTAACCCTACATTGTTGTTTTGTAAAACAATTTGGAGAATAACCTTGTGCAGCTAGGGTTTTGGACACAAAATCAAGATCTTGGAGAGATTTGATCCGATCTCACAAAAAACTTGGAATTTTTGCATCAAAGTTTATTTTCAGGTTGGGGATAGTATCAAGAGCTTGCAATCCAAAATTCAGATTATTTGGAGCATATTTGAATTTTTTATGATTTTTTCATAAAAGAATAATTTTGAGAGAAAATGAGCGAATTGTTTAGATTTTCTTACATTTTTGGAAAGCTCTTTGATTTATACATAGTCTCCATTCTTTGTGATTTTAATTTTGATGCAAAATATTTCCTAAAAAATTGGATCTTTAAAAGTTAGGGTTTTGCATTATTTTGATCATATCGCACAAACTGCTTGGAATATTTGCAAGAATTGTTTTATGCATGTTTGGAAGGATATCAGGAGTGTCCAGTTAAAATTTCAGATTTATTGGATCAATTTTACATTTTATATGAATTTTTTATGATGTTTCATAAAAAAATTAATTTTTGGAGCAAATTAGCAATTTTTTTGGATTTTCTTACATTTCTGAAAATGTCTTGAAATTTTACAGGTTCTCTGATTTTTAATGATGAAAAGAACTCATGGAAAATCAGATCTTTGAATTTGTCAAAAAATGCATTGTTCAAGGCCCCCTATTTCACAGTCTTTTGGATCTAAAATTTACTTAACTCGTGTACTTGCAGGAGGGGTATTATTGAAAAACTACTAACAAAACTTTGTTGCAGAATTTTGGCAAGGGTTTCTTTTGATTTTCATTGTGTGCCTTATTTTCATAGATCAGCAAACACTTCAATTGGTGCACTAAAATTGAATCAGTGTCTTTTGTGTTAATCTTTAGAGGGCCTGTCTCCCCGTGTGGTCATTAGGACTACTAGTGAGGAGAGAACCACCCAAGTTGTAGCACAGAAAACCCACCTCTTCCAAACCACTATAAATAACTATATCCATGGTGAAAGCCATGGGTAACATGTGTTGATTAGTTCATACTGACACTATGTCTCCCCATAAACCTGTTTGATAAAATTTATTTGATTAGTTGTAGGGCGTAACCCCTACTGGCTGGGAGCCTTCTGTATTTACAGAGTTGAAAGTGCCACATGTATGGCCCCATGAGCGGTTGCCCTTAGTAGCACCTTTTTGTTTTAGAAAGCCAAAATCCTTCTAGTTGTTGGGGTAGGAGGTCAGACCTCTGGAGCGGCCCACACACATACGGTTCTTAGTAGAGATACAAAGTTCACCATGGAGAGTTTTCATGGGGACTGATGCTTGGCTTCCTTGGAGAAGTGAGTGTTGAGGGTGGAGCCAGTGGGGTCAAGCATCCAAGTATCCGCTTTGAATAGCGTAGCCTCATGAGAAACCCCATGTGGGATCAACAACTATTGTCCTAGCCAGCCATAAGAATTGTGCTTGTCTTGTTTTGAATATTCAAACATTCAAGACCAAACATCATAACATTGTGTCTTTTATGTCTTCAAGTGTATGAAAAACATTTTTACATCAAAAAACATAATTTTGTTTGAGTCATTTTGAGTCTAAACACTTACAAACATAGAGTCCTCATCAATATTGTGTCCTCTTGTCACAAAAAATAGTCAAAAATTCAGATTTGGTCACAACAAACAACTTCACAAATTGAAAAAATTTATAGTTTAACAAACAAGAGCAATCAGTTTCAGAATTCTTGAGCTTCCTAGGTTATTTCCCAGGTTTTCATCTAGCATTCAGCCTATCTTTGGGTCTCACAAAGTCCATCATTGCTTTACACCTTGCATTACATTCACATTTGTCTAAACTTGAGTCAAAAGGTTACTTGCTTGTCCTCATCTTACTTTGTCAACACACTACATACAATAACATTTTTCTAAGTGGCCCCTCATCAAGGTCTATCACCTTTGGGTCTCATTTGGTCTTACTTAGAGTCAAGGTCAACTTGCCTCATCAAGAGAAACTATCATAACTTTGGAAGCCACACCTACTCTACCACATACATACTTGGTCTTACACTTTGGACATTGCAAGTAAACCTCAAATTCATTTACATTCCATCCAACTCTTGGTCTTTCATACTCTTTCCATTTTAATCTAGTCTCACACATCTTGGTCAAGACCTAGTTCATGGTTGAAACCCATTCCCAAAAATCTAGGAGAGAAGCTAAAGAGGCTCAAGAGTCCGCAAACATGAGTTCCTATGAGTATGACAATGATGTCTTTTTTAATTATGATCATACCACATTACCTGACATGGATGCCTATAGAAACATTCCAAATGTTGAGAACATGGACACTACAAACAACAATGATACACATAATGACAATATGGACAACTTTTTTGTACATTCAGTAGAAGTGGAAGACTCCATTATGCATCCCCATTTTAATCGATTGGTTGAGGAAATAATGAGGAGAGATAGACAATATTTCTTACAAGTAATGGTGCAATGTGGAGCCAAGATACCTCTTGATTTTGATATGTCTCAAATAATGGAGCATCGACCTTTGCAACAACCTCACCTCAACATGGATCAAAGGAGGCCTAGTAGTGGAGGCAATAGAGGACTGCATATGGTGCCTAAATCACCATCATGTTTTTTTCAAAAACCTGAGGTCCCACATACACATGGTCAAGTATATGATACTCACCTTCACAAACCATTATGGAAGTCTTATGCAGAAAAATATACCCAATCACATACCAATGCTAAGGACCAACCACCAAAGCAATTGGATATCCAAAGGCATGTTGAAAATTTGGACATAAGGAAACCCCGTGTCAAATTTGGGGGCAACACACTAGAACAAACTCATGACATGCTTGTAGAGTATGGTATACATGGACAAAATAGATATTCCATTCCTCGTTATGACTCTATACCAAGTGGTCCTTATACTCAACATCATTATAGACCTCCTCCATATGAACATGTGTATGACCCAAACCCATTCATATATTGCAACAATCTGTGACCTAGATCAGAAATAACAATCCCAGTCAATCGAGAAGTTGTTCCATCTTCCGCATATGTGGATCCAGAATCCTTGAAACCTTCTACATCCAAACAAACAAAGCTAAAAGAAAATTTCAACGTTAAAGACATGGGATGCGGTGAGTATATCTTTCATGTTGATCAACTCCCACTATCTCCTAAGGTATTCAGTCGACAGGAACAACTAACAAACAATTTTTAATGCCAAGGAATAGGGTATGAACCACCTAGTGTTGTGGCTACTATGTCTGAATGCAAATCTCCTCTAGTGGTGCAAGCAACTCTTGATATCAATAGTCCTAAGAGTGGTTCCAGTGAAGAGTCAATTGAGTGTATCGCCAGCCCTCTTGAGAACTCATATAGCCTTACCATTTCATCCACTCATTCCATTTCCACTCCTCTCCCAGACTTGGATCAACAAGAATTACAAAAGCCCTTACTAATTGGGGATGAAAAATCAAGCCTTGAAAAGAAAAAACTAAAAGTCAAAACTAAAGAAAAGTCCTTCTGTCCAAATCAAAATCAAAAGCTATTGGACTCTGCAAAAATCAAGGTCAAGGATAAAAATCCTATGAAGAAAAAAGAACAAGAGTTGATCTCCCCTAATATCAAAATAAGTGTGGGAAAAAGTTCTATAATTTTAAGTCAAAAAGCATACTTGTTGATCCTAAGTCTCCATCATGCTATCCTACTCTCACTTCTTTTCAAAATCATAAACCTTCATCACTCATCCACTTGTTCCGCACATCCATTCCCTTTTGGTGATACATCACATCAATGGACCTTTAATGGAGCTTCCTCAAAGGACTTTGTTATCAGGGATGCCCAAACTTCTTTAGGTGACACACATACGGGCCTATGTAATCCACACACTAGTAATTCTATCTCAGTTGCTTTATCAAGGAAGGCAGTCGCTCAAGCTACATATCATTCAGTCAAGGAACAACACAACTACAATCATAAGGTAAGCCCTCACACATTTGAGTTGGGTGACTTAGTTCTCAAAAAAACCCTAAAAATCAACAAGATCTAGAGAAGAAGGGTAAATTCAAACCAAATTGGCTTGGTCCCTACGTCATTACAACAACCTATGGATCTGGTGCATATCAACTTTCAACTCCAGATGGTGAACCTTTGGAGGATCCTATCAACATCATGCACCTTTGCAGGTTTTAAACATAGCTCTTGAAAGTATCCTAATTCAAAAACACAAAAAATTCAAAAAAATTGAACAAAAAAAAAAGTAAAGAGAAATAAATTCGTCCAATAGTGAAAACCACTTTGGTGGCGCCTTGGGCAAGTACCATGGTGAAAAATGGGTCACCGATGCCATGCATAGAGACATTTCTCCTCCCTCCTTCAAGATTCTCTTTCATCACTTCACCTTGCACACACTCACAACCTCTTCATCCATAATAAACTTACCCATTCCCATCATGGATTTTTATTGATCTACCCAAGATTGGTTAGCCATTCCTAATAAACCTCCCTTTTCACTCCTTTCCGTCCATAATAAATTGGCTCCTATCTGTGGCTAAGGCAAATCCTAAATCTAGTGATGGGTGTGGAACTGAGAGCATCACACATTCCAAGTAGTACAGTTTCTTCCAATTTTTTTCAGTCTATCCGCACACAATCCACAATAAAGCAACATTTGCATCACTAGTCCGTAATAAAGTTCTGCCTTTTCTACAATAAAGTATTAGTTTCATGGATTCAACCAGTTTCAGATGAGACACAACAACAATGGGCTTCAACAAATCAAATCTTTTGACAGACTCAGACAACATTATGGTTCAGTGCTATCTATCCTTTTGTGAACGAAAACATTGTGACCACAATTAAATAGACTTATACAAGTGACAAGAGACACTAAACTTGAGGACTACAGTGAATGTTGGTGTCAAGTCTTGGTTTTCTTTTGATTTTATCTTTTTGGTGACATGTATTTTAGCTTTTTCGGGATGTCTCTGACTAGAGATTTTATCTCCAAGATGTCTTTGACTAGAAAGGCAAGGATGGGGTATCGTCACCTATTTTTCTTTTCTATTTGTTGATTATCTCTTAGTAGTGCTATGAATTGTCCAAGGATATGAGGACACTGAGAGTCTAGTGTGAACTGGGGCATTCCTTATTTGCGACTATCTGATCTCCATGCAAATAGGTATGATGACTTTCTTGGTCAAACATATGCCTTGATTGTCATAACCTATTTGCCTTAATAAAGCTCAATGATGATAATAGCGCAAGAAGCTCTTTCACTTCCATATCTTCTATCTTCCATCCCCCTTTATTGATTAACCTCCATCATCCTTGAGTCCGTGTAGCCTACTATCACATGACTGAGTATAATGACACACCAAAAATATTTTCATTTCATGTAGTTTGCACCTACATCATCACATGTTAGTGTTTCATGCATATATATAGATATCAATATTGCAACACATCCTGCACACAACACATGTTAGAACTATTTTACATTCTCATCATGTAAATAGTTACTTGCATTATCATATTCATCTACATTTCATACATTCACGTTTGCATATGCATAACATATTAAAAACATAAAAGAACAAAAAATATTGCATTTCATCATGTACATATTTGTATCCATATCATAATCATTATATAGAATCAAACATCACATAGAATCATGCATCGCATCACATAGGTACACATGCATATAGCTGTCGCAAGGATGAATCATCTCATATATATATATATATATATATATATATATATATATATATATCTCAAAATCATAAGTGTCATGATACAATAATGTCAAAATCATATGGATACATTCACCCGAAGGTGTCTACATCATCATACAAAAATGGTACAAAACTGATACATAGGGAGCCCTCTAAGGCTATGATGAACTCCCTCCCTCGAAGCCGGCTGGCCTCGATAGAGTCTGAGCCCTGGAAGGAACCACCCTAGGATCATCTCTCCTACCCCCTCTATTTGGTGGTGGTGGAGGACCCATAACCCCACCACTAGACGCCTATCTAGTAGTTTATCCAATTGACAACGTATGTTCTATCACAAAATTGTCAATTTCAGCCTAACCTAATTGGCAACATATGTTCTATCATAGAATTGACAATTTCTTTGGTACTCCCTGTTCATCACAAAGTACCTCGATCTATCCTATCCTAGGGCCTCTACTTGAGTATATCCTCTTGAGTAGTTTCCTGATTGGCAACGTATGTTCTATTACAAAATTGTCAATCCCATCCCTATCTGTTATCCTAGTCTTCCCTAGAGGACTTGTTTGAGTGTATCCTCTCAATAGCTTATCCAATCAACAGTGTATGTTTATCACAGAACTGTCGATTTGACCTTGAAGACACAAATACGCATTCATGACATAAACATGCTTGCATCCTACCTAGATGTGCCTAGCACCAACACAGGCATGCCTTAACGTTTTCCCCCCCGCTTGACATTTTTCTAGACATACCTAGAGCACATTTATTGCACTACCTAGCGTGCATTTATGACAACAATTAATGCAACAAAGTATAAGGAGGTTTTGCGGTACTCATGGGCTCTCTTGCATCTACTGGCCTCTAAAATCGGCGAATGTGATCAAATCTATGCACCAATGCCATTGCTACTGACTTCTCTCTGCTTTCTCTGCACTCTGATCTCTTGGATGCATGGATGACAATGAGGATTTTTTCCCTCGTAGTCTATGTTATAGACTACCCTAGCCCTAGTCTCCCAAGTCAGTCTTCTTTATCCTGTGACTTTGTCACTCTAGCCTATCTTGTCAGTCCATTCTACCCTTTCTTTCTTATCAAGAGATTGTCTATGATCTTTTCAAACATTTTCATCCAATCTCTCAAGGGGGCATATCATTCCCATCTCAAGGTAACTTTGTATCAGTTCATCTTATCTTCTTTGAAACAATGCGACAAGCTACATTATCTCAAATAGGGGCAAAATGTAGAAACCTAAAATTGTCATGTCTAATTAAATAAATATCTTTATTTATTTAATTATTTTATCCTAATTCTTCTATTAATTAAATAAATCTGTATTTATTTAATTAATTCATTTATCCTCTTCTAGCCTTATTTCTCATTTAAATAAATACTTTTATTTATTTAAATTATCTTTTTTCCTAAATTAAATAAATATTTTATTTATTTAATTGATCCCACTTCTTCTATTAATTAAATAAATATTTATTTATTTAATTAATTCATTAGCCTTTTCCACGTATGACACATATCATTCATCTCTTAATTCCTACACTACCTACCCTCTCATTATTTTCTTATTTCTTTTACCTACACTCTAATCCTAGCCGACCATTTATCTTTTACACCTCTTAATCTTATTCCTCCATTTATTATAGTATCTTTTATATAAGGAGATGTCTCCTTCATTATCAAACCTATCCAACTAAACTTTCGAACTTTCATATGCGATGAAGTCTACTTGCAACCACATTTCCGTTCTTTGTTGAGCTCTTGTGTACACATAAATTTTGAGAGCAAATATATCAAGCAAGATCAATGGAGATAGGAAGAATAGAGATTCAAACCCTATTGGACATGTGATGGTATAATCTTTGTGATTTTATTTGATTTGCATTGTCTTAGGTAATCTTCATATGTTATGGTGGATGTTTATTGTTGTTAGGCTAGGGTTTTGTGGTTGAATCTATTTAGTCTTTGAATATTGTTGTTTCCATTTTTACCATAAACAATAAGTATGTGATTACAAATTGAGGGTCGTGCACTTGTAGGAAGGCCAATATCCTAGAGCACACTTCTCATTACAAAAGGAGTCTCACTGACTACATAAAAATCTAGACTACAATCTGGAAGGAAGAATGAACTACAATGATAGCATCTCCTATGCCTGCGTATAGTTCTGGTTAAGCTCAATACCAGAGGTCTTAAACCTCTTGCATAAACCCAACTTGATCACCTATGATCAACCAAATCCTCTGCATGAATGATTATTACATTATTTGCTTGCATACCATTTCCATCATTATTATCTATAAAGAGATCTTACACATATATATACAAACCCTTGACCTCAAACAATTAGGTCGGCCACCCAAACAATAAAGCATATTACATAATTATTAAACATGTTGGCCTATGACCAAATAAATACTATGCAACCCATAAGTCATCCCGAAAACACATCGAGAAGTCCCAACAACATGTTACATTAAGTCGGTCCATAACCTAGATAGTACCAGACCCAATTTAGGTCCACACATGCTAAAGAAATGATCCCAATCAGTCAAGACTTGAAAACGATCACCATCAACATCCTAAAACTCTACTAGAAGCCGCACCAACACCACTTATGCATAGTATCAAAAGATCTTCAACAAAGCTCTGCTGATGAAACCCTCACCCGATCAATAAACCAGGCTTACCAACATACAAGATAGCATCCGATCACCAAATTAATACCAGCTAACTGAACATATATCTGAGTAGCATGAATAGCAGATCTAAGCCAATTCCATAAGCCAAAGTATATTGGAGTATACCAGATCAACATGATCTTACCAACCAGAAACCAATCAACCTACCAGGACCAAAAGGATACTGGTAAATAGCCAAAGCAACTAGTGTGGACATCAATGACAAAACATCAATGCAACAAATAATCAATTCCTCCAAATGGCCAAAAATCTCCCCCTTTGGCATTGATGACAACACTAGATGTGAAAAACATCCAAGTGCTAAGAAATGCCAAACAAATCTCCCACACAAGAATATAGAAATGAAGTTCTTATCCACACTCTCCATGTAGATGACATCTCAGTTAAGTTCTACAAATTTCTCCCCCTAATGTATATAACTCCTTAAGTTTTTTCACATGAATATCTCTCCCCATTTGACATCAATGCCAGAGATCTGCCATAAATATCAAAGCAAAATCATAAACCACTGAATCACAAGACTAACTAATCCCCCTGAGTAGTAGCATCACCACATCAATTCAGAATGAATAATATCTCTGATAATGTATACAGGGTTGATGCCAAATAACATCAATCAGTTTTCTACCGGAGGGGCAAAAACCCCTAATATGTCTCCAAGTTACTCAAATGATTCTTTATGAGAAGGTTTAGTGAAGATGTCTGCAATCTGCTCTTTAGTGTTCATATAAACCAATCTAACTTCATTTTCTTCCACCTTTTCTTTCAAAAAAGTTATACTTGATAGATATGTGCTTTATCTTAGAGTGAAATACCAGATTCTTTGATATGTCTATAGCAGCAGAGTTATCACAGTGAATAACTACTGGTTCATTGCAATGCACTTTTATGTCCTTTAACATTTGCTTCATCTATAGAACTTGTGTACAATTAGTAGCAACAACATAATCAACTTTAGCAGTAGATAAAGAAGTACATGATTGTTTCTTGCTGATCCATGAAATAAGTTTCTTTCCAAGAAAGAAAGCTCCACCGGAAGTACTTTTTCAGTCATCAACATCACCTGTCCAATCTGCATCTGTATATGCACATAAAGTAAAGTCATCATCTTTAGAGTACCACAAAACATATTCAGATGTTCCTTGTAAGTATCTAAAAATCCTTTTCATCACACTCTCATGATTTTCTCTAGGATCACTTTGATATCTTGATGCAATGCAAATAACATTCATTATATCTAGTCTAGTCTGAGTCAAATATAGCAGACCTCCAATCATAGACTTGTATCTTGTAGGATTTACTACTGTTGATTCATCTTTCTTTATCAGATTCTTACTTGTAACCATAGGAGTACTAACCGGTTAGAATTTTCCATACCAAATTTCTTCAACATCTCTCTAGCATACTTAGTTTGACAGATGAAAATACCTTTATCAGTTTGAGTAATCTACAAACCTAAGAAAAATTTCATTTCCCAAATCATAGACATCTCAAATTCATTCTCCATATTGTTAGAAAATTCCATGCACAACTTATCCTCACCTCCAAAAATGATGTTGTAAAGCGGAAAATCGCGGTCGAACCCTAGTTGGTCTCCCCTCTTCTAACTCCGAGGAGAGAGAAGGGAGGTTCGCTAGGATTCGATGGGTTTTCACTTAGGGGGAAGACTTTACATTCAAAAGAGGGGTTGAAACTCATAAGATCCAATCCCACACAATGTAAGGTTGGATGCTAAATGAATTTCAAGGGTTAGGAAAGCAAGGCTACCCTCTTTTGTAAAGAATGTTGATTAAGGAAATTAAGCTAAGGATGCATAGAAAGTCATAAAGATTCGCTTATAAACTGAGTTTAGGTTATAGGATGAAGCTGCGGACCTGGAATTAGCAGTAAAATGTCGATACGGCACTGTCCTGCAAATTTGAGCAAAAGTTGTCGGGACGATGGCGCCCGGCGCCACGGTCCTCCGAAAAATCCTCGAAACGAAGGGGGATCTGTTCGTCTCTGCACAAGGATTCCAGATCTTCAATTTCAGCCGCGTACCTGCAACCTACACACAGAAAAGCGAAGATGATTGGGGGGTTAGGGATTAGGGGTTTGCCTTTAGGTCAAACCCCGGTTTTGGAATTAACCAAGAAATGAGCAAGAGCTGTAAATGTAAATGACTATAAAACAAGTACTAATACCTTGTTCTAAGGATGTTGGTATCCTTATGTGCAAAGGTTTAGATGTTGTATGTTGTAGTATGTAGCATGTAATAAGTGATCTCCTCTTCAATGGTTGAATCCTTGACTTGAATGCAACACTTAGCCTTGAATGGAGACTTGGAATGATCAATTGCTTGAATGCTTGAATGCTTGAGTGCTTGAGTATAGTTTCCACGCTTTTCACATATGTCCTTCTCATCCATCCATCCCAAATGAGAGAGAAAAATGTAGTTTATATACTTGTCAATTAGGGTTGATAGACTGATTTTCCCGACCTTAGGCCGACCAGGGAAGTATATTTCCAAATTGCAATCAAAAAGACCCGATATCACTTAGGAAACCGGGCCCAAAATAGGACCCAGGGACCAGGGCGCTGGGCGCTCTGGTCCCACCTCCGGGACAGCGGGGTGCAAGGAGGTTCAGGCCAATGGTGCTTGAAAAATGCAGTTTTCAGTGTCGTGAGCAAGTTTTGGGGTCTCCATTCAGGTTGCGTGTTGCGTCGCCATCGTGAAGACTGAAATGTAGTCGAAATTGCAAGTGTCACAATTTTAGGACGCTACATTTAGCCCCCACTTTAGCGGGAGTATGTATGCTCATACTTCCGGTAAAGTACAAGGAAACAACATTGAAAGACTTTCACCACGTCAAGGAGGCAAGACACACCAAGCCCCCAGTGGACTAAGGATCTTACGACTTCGATTGACAAAGTAAAAGGGAAGATCATGAGGGAGAACCATGACTGTCAGTAGTAAGGTTCCCTCACTATGAGTCATGCAAGAAATATATCAAGAATTTTCAAGGCAAAGCTAAATTTGCCAAGAAATTCTCAAGTATCTTGAAAAGATATGAACGGGATGTATGCCCCCCTACGTTAAAGCGATCGCACACGCCTCACCGGGGGTGATTGTTTTAACGTAGTGATACACATAAGAATGAGAAAGGAAAGGAGCACGTTATCGCAAGGATTTAGCCCCCAAGTGTGAGATAAGCCCAAGGATAATAGACACAAAACACAAAGCACGAGGTGACTTCGCTTTCCTCGGGGTCAGTATGCTGTATGATAAGTCATGTATATATCATATGTATGTATGCATAATTGTTCTTCATTCCCCAATCAAGGAAGGTCACCTAGAAGAAGGGAACACATGTGTCTTTTGAGTCAACATGAGAGAGACCGAGAGATCTCAATGCTTTGCATCGTCCTCAAGTAGACAACACTAAGGACGAAAAATAGAAGAATGAGAATAACATATAGAAGAAGTAACAAAAGAGAGGGGGAGAGAATCTGCCATGCTAATGTAACTAGTCTAGCATGTCATCTACCCCCTGATCTTGCTGATCAATGTTTCAGGAAGGCAGGGAACACGCTAGAGGAGGAACATCCAACACAGCAGATGGAGCTATCACAAGATCCAAACAAGGGCTATGTTCATGTTCCAAGCCACATTGTTCTTGTCTAGGAGCTAGGATAAGTGCTTTAGAAAATTCATTAGATAAATGGTTATCAACATCAACAAGTTCATATTCACTATCAGAAGCAAGAGGAGTAACATTTTCATCATGCATAACATTTTCATCTATATCATCATCAAGATTTATAAAAATAGGATCTTTAACTCGCACAGGATCAAGACCATCATGCATCTTATGTTTAGGAAATTTAGGCTCAATATCCGGCTGAGGAGAAAATGGAATAATGCTTGTTGAAGGTGTTTTTGGAGATTGTAAAGTTTGAGAAGCAGCTGCTTGAGCCCTAAGACGACGCTTTCATCGGCGTTCCCGTGCAGAACGATTACGTCTAGTCTTAGTAGGAAGTGTAGAAGATAGAGGAGGAGGAATGTTCTCATCCCTATCACTTGGGTGTTTAGGTTGTGGTCTCTTAGGCTGGATAATAGGAGAAGAAGAAGGTCTCTTCTCTCTATAGAAGGCAGGAGGAGGAACTGCTCCATATAAAGGAAGAATTTTTGGTTTAGGAAGAAGACCAAGTCCATCATGACGAGGAGGTATAGGTCTATTTTTAGAAGATTTATTAGGCATAGACATAGTCACATCCATGGGGACAGGTTGGGAATCTTCTTGGGGAAAGACATTAGTTTTGTCTTTCAAAGGAAGAATTTCCTTCTCAAGAATGATAGGAATGTCAAGTTTAGGTGTTCTAGGTTCACTTAGAGATAGGATCATATCTGTTTTCCACTTTTGATAAGATTTAAAAAGATGATCACTTCGCGGAGGAAGAGATTGGAATTGTTTAGGCCAAAAGTAATCAATAGGAACACTAGAGGTTCTTTCGGCTGGTTTAAAGAGACTATGATTGACAGTAACAACTTCACCATTGTGGGGAAATTTCAAACACTTATGAATAGGAGAAGCAATAACTTTCATGGAAGATAGCCAAGGATAGCCAAGCTTCACACGAAATTGTTCGGAAGAAGGAATAATAGCAAAGTTCACATCAAGAGATTTATTATGGACCTCAATAGGCAATGTAATAGAACCAATTGCAGGAGAAGAAAATGCATCAAATAGTTTCACAATCACATCTGTTTTGTCATAGATCACTTGATTCAATTGCAAAGTAAAAAGAAATTCTTCAGTAATAACATTAACCATGTACGAAGGATCAATAAGCACTCCACGGCAAGGTGTATTTTTGACTTTTGCAACTACGTATAAAGGACCATCAGGTGCTCTAATGGTTTCACTGGAATCAAATGTGATGGAAGGTTCTTTAGGGATTTCTTGCTGCTCTACAAATTTAATCACATTCGGAGTCATAGACACAAGACCATCAGATGAGAAAGAGGAATCATTAGCCTCAATCGCATTAGAGGTATGAGAGGTATGAGAAGGTAATGGATCAGTAAAAATCTGAAGATTTTGGTTAGGAGGAGCTACAGATGTGTTGCCTTTATCATTCACTCCAGAAACAGAAATAGTATTATTATCAATCAAATCTTGAATTTTACCCTTTAAAGAAAAACATTTTTCAGTATCATGCCCAGGCTGACAATGAAAGTGACAAAAAGATTTGTGATCAAAATAAGGTGAAGTAATCTTTGCAGGATCAATTTGTCTTATAGGAGGAAGAGTAAGCACATTTTGTCCCAATAACTTATTCATAATATCATGCAATGATTCATTCAAAGGAGTATACTTTCTTTCTTTCCTGAAAAATTTAGAAATAGGAGGCACACCTGATGCTGCATTCACATTGTTGTTGATGATGTTTTTATTGAATTTGATGGAATCTCTGTTCGGTTTAAACTTCCCAAATGGTTGTTGACTGCTATCACCCTTATCACTCGGAGCCATAGGATGTGATTGTTCCATTTGACTCACAGTCAGTTGATAATTGTGAAGAGTGGCGCACAACTGTTGGAAAGAAGTAAACTCAGAAAATAGAAGTTTGTCTCGAATATCTTTTTGTAAATTAGAAATAAAGATTCTTTGAATGTCATTATCAGGCACTGGAAAAGAAATTTGAGCATACAAATGCTTATATCTACCAATGAAATCAGTCACTTTTTCTTTAACACCTTGTTTACAATGCATTAAATCAATCAAAGTAACTTTAGGACTTATATTGTTTTGAAATTGTTGAATGAAAGCATTTGCAAGTTGTTCGAAAGAAGTAATAGAATAAGAAGGCAACGAGCAATACCATTGTAGGGCTTTGTCTCTTAATGTTTTGGTGAATAGTTTTGCAAGTAACCTTTGGTCATAAGAAAAATCAATACATATTGTTTGAAAAGTCTTAACATGTGTTAGAGGATCTCCTTTACCATTATAAAGCTCAAAATGCGGGATTTCAACATGCTTAGGAGGAATAGCTCGAACAATGTCAAGAGAAAGTGGGCTCGCAACATCAAATGTGGGCACACTAAACTTAGATTGATTCATAGAGGCAATTTGTTGCTGTAAAGAAGAGACAGTTTGTGCAAGATTATTAATGGTAGCTTCAGTCGAAGAGTTCATATTAGGTGTGTTAGATTGAGATGGAGGTGTGATGTTATTGAAAGAAGGTAAAGAGTAAGGTGGTGGGACCCTATGATAGTCAACCATAGGAGATGATTGGATAGGAGGAACACTACAAGGAGGAATGGAATGGTTAAATGAATTGCCCCCTTGCGTCATGTTCATTTGTGAAGATATAATAGGAACACTTATTGAAGGAATGAATGAAGAAGTCGGATTGAATGAAGGAATAGGGTTAATTGAAGAAGGAGGATTGCCCCCATGACTAGTGATCACAGGAGGAATGTCTTGTATAGAGGTAGCCATGATGTTTGATGTAAAGGTAGGTAAACTAGCAATAGAAGTGGTCAAAGGAATAGAATGATTGACTTGTGTAGGAGGTTGTGTATAACCTAAAGATTCAGCACAACTCTTCATAGGCATCATGTTCGAATTCACAATGTGTGAAATACCACGCAAAACATCAATTCCATTCTTATCACTTTGAAGCATGCGTTTTAGACCCTCAATTAAAGGAAGAGCTTGACTATCAGGATACTCATGAGACATCCATTGGTGAAAATCGTCAAATTGGTTATCCAATTTGGAAAGTTGTTCCACGGAAACTTCATGGAGAGCTTCTTCATCATTCGGAGGATTAGAGGAATTACCCATGTCCTCGTTAAAAAGGCTACTCAAATTAGGTTCCATCTCCTCGATAGTTAAACCTCGGAAAGACTTAATTCTACGGCTTCGTCTAACGGGAATAGTGTAAGTAGGGCTTTTTGTTGTAAAACTCATGCACTAGAGAGAGAGAAAAGATTTTGAATTTAGAGGTAGCAATTTTCAGTAAAAACAGCCAATCTTCCAGATTTAAGCTGTTAAATGCAATCACAACAGTCTCCCAAAATTTCGGAAAAAATGTCCGGGACCGTGGCGCTCGGAGTGCAACACGGTCCTTGCAACTTTTTTCAAAATTTGCAGGGATGAAAGGTATGATGATTTTAGAGCTAATCTGAAAAAATTGAGTGATTTTACGATCTATAGATAGGCCAAATTAAAGTTGCAATCTCAAAATTAAACCCTATCAAGATTGTCGAAAAATGCAAAATTTTGAATTTTGAAAAAGAGAGGGAAACTGAAATTTTGAATTTTATGATTTTAGAGGGAATGTCAAAAGCAGTGCAAGTTTTGAAATTTAAAAATTGACTCAATTTCACGCTAAATTCAATTTTGAAAGCGGAAATCAAGGTTGTTGTAATTAAGCACTTAATTTCAAAAGTCACAAAATGCAAGAATTTGAATAAAGCACTGAAATTTTGAATGAATGCAAACACAATTTTCAGATTTAGGATAGTAAGAACACAATTTTGACACAAAATTTTGATTTCCACAATTTTTGAATGATTAGGAGCCTTAAACCAAGCAATCACAAGACCAACTTTGACTGTAATTTTGAAAGTGTTATAATTGACAAAATCAGCCAAAATTCTGGATTTTAGCAGGAAAATACAGCAAGATCTCGCTCCTGAAATTTTGGAAAAAATGTCGGGGACGATGGCGCTCGGAGTGCAACATGGTCCTCGCAACTTTTTTCCAAATTTTCAGAGATGGAAGATATTGTGATTTTATTGCGGAATCCAAAGTTACAGCTGATTTGGAGATGTTTTGATTGGTCAAATTGTCAGATAAAGGTTGAATTAAGAGGGTTTCAAAAATTAGGGTTTTGACATTTAACCACTTAATTTTCAAAATTAAAGTACAGATATGAATTGATAATTTATAATAGAAAAGCAGATCTGAAGCAAGCATTAATAATTAAACATTTCGCAAGTTCAATGTTCAAAAAAAGAAAATTTAGGGTTTTTATGCAATCACCTCTAAAATTTTGCAAAAGATCAAACATGGAAATGTAATCAAGGAATCAATTTTCAGATCTAATCATGAATAATCAGAAAGGATGTTCACGTCGGGTTCACCAAAATGTAAAGCGAAAAATCGCGGTCGAACCCTAGTTGGTCTCCCCTCTTCTAACTCCGAGGAGAGAGAAGGGAGGTTCGCTAGGATTCGATGGGTTTTCACTTAGGGGGAAGACTTTACATTCAAAAGAGGGGTTGAAACTCATAAGATCCAATCCCACACAATGTAAGGTTGGATGCTAAATGAATTTCAAGGGTTAGGAAAGCAAGGCTACCCTCTTTTGTAAAGAATGTTTATTAAGGAAATTAAGCTAAGGATGCATAGAAAGTCATAAAGATTCGCTTATAAACTAAGTTTAGGTTATAGGATGAAGCTGCAGACCTGGAATTAGCAGTAAAATGTTGATACGGCGCTGTCCTGCAAATTTGAGCAAAAGTTGTCGGGACGATGGCGCCCGGCGCCACGGTCCTCCGAAAAATCCTCGAAACGAAGGGGGATCTGTTCGTCTCTACACAAGGATTCCAGATCTTCAATTTCAGCCGCGTACCTGCAACCTACACACAGAAAAGTGAAGACGATTGGGGAGTTAGGGATTAGGGGTTTGCCTTTAGGTCAAACCCCAGTTTTGGAATTAACCAAGAAATGAGCAAGAGCTGTAAATGTAAATGACTGTAAAACAAGTACTAATACCTTGTTCTAAGGATGTTGGTATCCTTATGTGCAAAGGTTTAGATGTTGTATGTTGTAGTATGTAGCATGTAATAAGTGATCTCCTCTTCAATGGTTGAATCCTTGACTTGAATGCAACACTTAGCCTTGAATGGAGACTTGGAATGATCAATTGCTTGAATGCTTGAATGCTTGAGTGCTTGAGTATAGTTTCCACGCTTTTCACATATGTCCTTCTCATCCATCCATCCCAAATGAGAGAGAAAAATGCAGTTTATATACTTGTCAATTAGGGTTGATAGACTGATTTTCCCGACCTTAGGCCGACCAGGGAAGTATATTTCCAAATTGCAATCAAAAAGACCTAATATCACTTAGGAAACCGTGCCCAAAATAGGACCCAGGGACCAGGGCGCTGGGCGCCCTGGTCCTGAGGGACCAGGGCGCTGGGCGCTCTGGTCCTGAGGGACCAGGGCAGCGGGGTGCAAGGAGGTTCAGGCCAATGGTGCTTGAAAAATGCAGTTTTCAGTGTCGTGAGCAAGTTTTGGGGTCTCCATTCAGGTTGCGTGTTGCGTCGCCATCGTGAAGACCGAAATGCAGTCGAAATTGCAAGTGTCGCAATTTTAGGACGCTACAGATGTCATCAACAAAGACCTCAATAACCAATATATCATCATTAGTGACTTTATAATATAGATTACTATCAACATTACCTTTAGTGAAACCAAGTTTTAAAAGATATTTGTCCAACATTGCATACCAATATCTAGGTGCCTGTTTCAATCCATATAAGGCTTTCTTTAACCTGCAAACCATGTTTTTATCATCTAAAAGTGAAAAGCCACCAAGTTTCTCAATATAAACTTCCTCGTCAAGATCTCCATTTAGAAAAGCACACTTAACATCCATTTGATAAACCTTATAGTTTTTATGTGTAGCATAGGCAAGAAATAATCTTACAACTTCAATCCTAGCTATAGGTGCAAAGTTTCACCATAATCAATTCCTTCCTTCTAAGAATATCCTTTACAAACCAATCTATCTTTATTCCTCACAACTTGTCCATCTTCATTTAATTTATTCCTTAAAACCCATTTAGTTCCAATAACATTCTTATTTTTAGGTCGGGGAACTAAAATCCATGTGTTGTTCTTTTCTATCTGATCTAATTCTTCTTCCATAACTTTCATCCAACATTCATCTTTACATGCTTGAATTACTAATACCGGTTCAACTTGAGAAATTAAACATACCTCATCAGCTACCAATCTTCTTCTTGTAATCACTCATTTGTTCTTATCCCCAATGATATGATCTTCTGAATGATTCAACCTTACATACCTAGGAGTCTTCTGACTCTCTATTTCTCTTCCATGTTCTCCAGTTACTGTTGAATTTTTTGATACTACCAAAGTAACTAGTTCAATATTTTGTTCTGGTAAAGGTGTTACCAGTTCAGTTATGATAGTTCCATTCTTGATTATTGCTCATAAATTCTAATTTGACTTCTATTCAGCTCATCCACCTTAACATTAGCGCTCTCCACAATTCTTTGCAATATTATTTTATAACATCTATATGATTTGCTTTCATTACAATAACCAAGAAATATTCCTTCATCACATCTAGGATCAAACTTGCCAATGAAATCATCTCTCTTGATATAACATTTACTATCAAAGATTCTGAAGTACTTAATTGTAGGTGTATTGCCAAACCATAACTCATCAGGTTTCTTACCAGTTTCTCCTTTGATATGAACTCTGTTGAATGTATAAATTGCTATGCTCACTGCTTCTCTCTAGTAGATATGAGGTAGATTAGCTTCCATCATTTTGGTTCTAGCAGCATCCAAGATAGTTCTATTATTTCTTTCCACAACTCCATTATGCTGAGGTGTCCTAGGAGCAGAAAATTGTCTCCTTATACCATGATTCTCACAAAAGTTATTAAACTCACTAGATGTGAATTCTCCACCATGATCTGACCTTAAGTACTTAATCTTCGATCTTGTCTCAATTTCAACCTTAGCTTTAAAAACTTTAAACTTTTCAAAAGCCTTAGATTTCTCCCTTTGAAAAGTAACCCACATCATTCTAGAATAATCATCAATGATTAGCATAAAATATCTATCACCTTGAAAACTTTTGATTCTAGTAGGACCACACAAATTAGTATGAATAAGATCAAGAACATCATTAGATTTGTCTTGTACACTCTTAAAAGAGGTTCTGACCCGTTTTCCCATTTGACATTCCTTACATACTAGATTATAGGGCTTTACAATCTTAGGTATATCTCTAACTACCTTAGTTGAACCGATCTTTACCATGCAATCAAAATTCATATGACATGGCCTTTTATGCCAAATCCAACTCTCACCAATTTGTGCAATCAAACATGTCTTCTCACCAAAATTCAAATGAAATATATTACCTTTTGTTTGAGTACCGGTTGCAATCTCCAATCCAAACCTATTAATGATCTTGCATTTTCGATCCTTGAATTGTAATTGAAATCCCTTATCCACCAATTGTGCTACACTCATAAGATTATGCCTTAAACCTTCAACATAATAAACATTATCAGTATTGTGCTTACCATCTAACTATATGGTTCCTCTTCCTTTGATCATGAATGCTTTGTCATCTCCAGATCTAACCAGATCGCCATCAAATTCTTGCAAAGATAGAAACTTCCTTTAATCTCCAGTCATATGATGTGAACAACTAGTGTCTATTACCCATTCATCCTTATCTTAAATTTTAGTAGCAAGGGCCTTTTCTTTAGGTACATTCTCTTCTAGTGCTGGATAATCTTCCTTGATAGCCAGGAACACCCATTCCTTTCCATTGCCAAAATTACTAGCAAACTCTTGTGCCGGTTCATCATCAGAATCAGTGACACCTTCCTCATTCACAAAGTAACATAATTTGTCTCTGTTTTTCCTGTACTTAGGCTTGTTCAGATATCCAGGGTTAGGCTTAAAATATATTCTATCTCTTTCTTCAAATCTTGAAATCTTTTCAGGACATCTAGATGCAAAATGACCTATCTTATTACATGCAAAACATTTAAAGGGTGATTTTCTTTCATACTTACTTCCTACCGGTCCTTTAGGTACTCTTCTAGAAAATAGGGATTCAAGTTGCTCAAATTCTTCATCTTCCCTCTTCTTATCATCCAATTCCTTCTCATACAAAGCTTTCCAATCTTTCTTGCCGGTTGATGATGTAAATACATGAAAAGCAGGTTCAGACTTCATAGCTCTAGAAGGTCCAAATTCTTCAAGCTCAAAAGAAGATAATTTTCCAACCAAGGTATCTCTATTGATATAAGTACTTGCCATTGTTATCAATTCATTAATTGCACTAGCCTTCATCTTATAAGCTAGTGGTAAAGCTTTCAGAACTTTAGAAACTATTTCATCTTCACTTAGAGATCCACCACAACATTGAATTCCCATGATAATTTCATTTACCCTTTCCATGAATGCATTAATCCTTTCATATTCTTCCATCTTCAAATTTTCATATCTCACTAGGTAACCATAAAGTTTAGCAATCTTAACAATAGGGTCACCTTCATTTAGAGTCTCCAACTTGTCCCATATAGCTTTTGTTGTTGATTTGTCAGTTAATCCCATTATTTATTGACTAGAAAGTGCACAGAAGAGGGCTTCTCTAGCTCTACAATCATTCTCAAGCTCCTTATCCAAATTTGCCGAAGGAGGATTGCCAGATGTTGGATTAAAAGGTGTAACCCCATTGTTAGTGATCTCCCAGATTTCCTTACCAAGACATCTTAGATGAGTCTCCATCTGAATCTTCCATACTCTATAATTTGTTCCATCAACCCTAGGAATTTCTCTTCGAAAGATAGCTGTAGATGACCTAGATGAACTTGAACTATTAGTCACCATAGGATCTTCCTCAAGTGGTTAAGCTTCTACAAAGAGGACCAGATCTCTGATACCAATTGTTATAAAATTCAAATAACCAGAGGACGAATGAGAAGGGGGGTGAATCAACTGTCACTAAATTATCGAAACCTTAAGAAATTAAAACTTTATTACCGGAACACATAAGATCAATACCAGAATACATAAATCAATTATCGAAATAGCAGATATACCAATTAAGCACAAACAACAATTAGAGAATAGATACCAACCACATGACACCAAGATTTGTATGTGGAAAACTCGGTAAAGGGAAAAACCATGGTGGGAAGCCTACCCGCAATTAAATAATACTTCTGCAGTAGGCATGTGATTAAAAATTTAGGGGCCTGCACTTGCAGGAAGGCCAATAGCCTAGAGAATAGTGCTCATTACAAAAGGAGTCTCACTAACTACATAAAAATCCAGACTACAATCTGGAAGGAAGAATGAACTGCAATGATATCATCTCCTATGCCTAAGTACAGTTTTGGTTAAGCTCAATACCATAGGTCTTAAACCTCTTGCATAAACCCAACTCGATCACCTATGATCGACCAAATCCTCTGCATGAATGATTATTACATTGTTTGCTTGCATACCATTTTCATCATTATTATTTACAAAGAGATCTTACACCCATATATATACAAAACCTCGACCTCAAACAATTAGGTCAGCCACCCAAATGACAAAGCATATTACATAATTATAAAACATGTCGGCCTGTGACCAAACAAATATTATCCAACCTATAAGTCATCCCAGAAACACATAGAGAAGTCCCAACAACACGTTATATTAAGTCGCTCCATAACCTAGATAGTTTTGGACCCAATTTAGGTCCACACATGCTAAAGCAATGATCCCAATTAGTCAAGGCTTGAACATGATCACCATTAGCATCCTGAAACTCTACTAGAAGACTCACCAATACAACTTATGTATAGTATAAAAAGATCTTCAACAAAGCTCGGTGGGTGAAACCCTCACCGAATCAATAAACCAGGCTTACCAACATACAAGATAGCATCTAATCACCAAATCAAGACCAACTAACTGAACATATATCTGAGTAACATGAATAGAAAATCTAATCCAATTCTATAAGCCAAAGTATACTGAAGTATACCGGATCAACATAATCTTATCAACCAGAAACCAATCAACCTACCGAGACCAAAAGGATACCAGTAAACAGCTAAAGAAGCTAGTGTTGACATCAATGACAAAACATAAATGCAACACATAATCATTTCCTCTAAATGGCCAATAGAAAAACCCCTTGCATGAGGGTAAATCTGCATATACTCATCCACCAAGGGTTCCCAATGCACTGAAATCCACTTATGTAAAGCTCCAAGACTTGGTCAAAGACCTTTGAACCGCCTAATCAGCCCCAAATCTGAGAAAACATTTACATTATGCTCACCCTCCTTTTCCAATTCTTCTGACAGACAAATATGACTAGTTTAGTTGACTAAACAAGAGCCAAAGATGAAGAACTTGGAAAAGCCAAACCACGAGATGATAGAGCATTATGAGGCAAATATTGAAAACTTCCACGATCCATTGCCTCACACTTCTTGTAAGCCAGGATATCATCATCCCTAGTCGATGCCCTAGAAACATCATCCATTCTATGCCCTCGCTGCAGATTAGTTCTACCACACCCATACTTTACCACCATCCCATTTCCCTGGTCAACTAAGTGTCGGTTACTTGCAACTTTGCGTGGTCTCTGCTCCTGCCATAGTCCAACTAGCTTTTTGTCAAACCTGAAACCCTTGCCTATGCTAGTACCCACTGATGTGCTTAGCTTAGCCATGTTATGGGCACCACAGCCAAATCCACCCTTTCTCACCATGTTCACCTAGTTTGGGGTATGTAGATAACACCCACCATGCCCGAGAGTCGTAGTCGGGAAAACCCTACCCCTAGAGGGTCGTAGCGCCATGACCCGATATGTAAATTTGTATGTTGAGAGCATCCACAACACTAGGCTTTTGATCGAATGTAGCCTATGCAAAAAATAAAGCTTTAGAATAATGCTTGGGCATCCTTCAAAGCATAATGAAAGGAGAATTTTGTTCCACATCTAAATTTTCTCACATTATATTCTTTTTACATTGAGATTATACTTTAGTTGATATCACATAACTATTATATTAACTATAGAGAAAGTTTAATGTTGTGTTTCCATTTTAAAAAATAAATGAAAAACATTGATTAATTTTTTTTTTATCTTGAATCATTCAAATATGATATATATGTTTTGAATTTTGATATAATGTAAATTAATGAAAGTATATTTTTTTAATATATTTTATCTTTGTATCTTTTAAGATAAAATATATTTTCTTTGTAGAATTGATGTTATAATTTAGTTGTTGATAAAAATTTTAAATATGAGGTAATAAAAATTAACATTTTTGTTGAGAAGATAATTAACCTTAAATTTTGGTATTTATGAACTATTTTTAGTAAAAAAAGTAAAAATATAAACATTTATTAAAAAAAAATTAAAAATATATTTCGAAAACTACATTTATAGATCTACAAAAGAATATTTTTAGATTTTTTAAATATTATTCATGTGTAAGAGTCAATTATAAGAACATGAAGTATTCCAAGTAATTTTTTTTTGTTGTAAATTGGTCTTAAAGTGATGCCACAAGTTGACCTAAAGTAGTGTTGCAAGGTGTGCGCCCTTGGTCTCCTTGTGTTATGTAGTGCAACGCTCAAGTTTGTCACATGGCTTAATCACCTCTTGTGGATTCTATAAGTCTATTGGTTGTATCACGCATTAATAGGTCAATCTTTTGATGCAATGATAACCACACTCATTGTTGGTAGCAACAATGAAGGAAGATGAAGTAGTCACCGGTGAGGAGAGATCTCAAGGAGATGAATCCAAACCGGTTAGAAAGAGTGAACACAACAGAAACACACATATATGACGGAGGCAATGTAGAATAGATAGTTTTATTGCATGAAATTTAATTACATCCAACCAGTAACAACCGGGTTACAACATACCGGCACACAGGCTTGGTAGAATAGGTCACACCGGGACCTTGAATTGAAAGATCCATCTTCTAGGAACAGTCTATCTATCTGATACTTCTTAATTCTCTGATTGATTACATTTTAAAGAATGATTACAAATATATATATATATAGATCCAAAGGATCTAGTCGGTCCAAAAAGGATCAAAACCCAAAGAACAAGACCTAACGTGCAAGATGAACAAGGTCAGCGTCCACCAAGAGATTCCTCCAAAAAATCCAAAGGATGAAACATAGAAGGTCAGTCACACACCAAGAAACATCAAGATCAATGTCCAAGGCTCCGCAAGCTTTAGAATGGGTTCTTGTAGATCAGCATAATAGGTCTCAGGCAACTGGTAACAAAGGAACAATCGATAGCAAGAAACTATCAAGGAAACCGGTAGCGATATCTTGTCAGAAAGTGATCCAAATGAGATACAGTTTGAAAGAAAGAAATATTATCAAGTCTTCAAGTATAATCCAACTCCACAAGATTTGGTGAGCCAAAACTGGGACACATAGAAAGGAAAACTGAAGTTGTAAACAGAAAATAAAATATTTTTGGTTGATGCAAGATTGTTGTGAACCGGGGATGCTCCTACATCAGACATCTGTGGTTAATGAAAAAGTGAGACTCTCACTTTGCTATGGTTAGAGGGAAACCAAGGCAGTCTACCTCTGCCTAAGAAATCCAAGATGAATCTTCAACAGGTCTGCTCTTCCACTTTACAAGATATTTTTTTTACTGACTGTTATGGGTACTACGCCCAATCCTACTGTCCAAAATATCTTCAATCTGATCTGGTTCCTTTCAGAGCAATTTTTTCTCCAAGTTTGCCACACCATCATCACCAAATTCTAGTTCATGGTACTCATAAAGATCTGCAATGTTGAATATACGTGAAATACTGAGACTATCCGATAGCTCCACTTCATATGCATTTCTAGAATTGAACTTCCTCAAAATATTACAGGGTCCAAACTTCTTCATCTTCAACTTATTATAAGTTCCAACCAAGAATCTCTCTTTTCTCAAGTATACCATCACTTCATTGCCAACTTAAAATTCCTTATGTCTCCTTTTCTCATCTTCCTTCTCCTTATATATTCTATTCATGTCTTCCAAATGTTGTCTAACTTGAACGTGCAATGCTGTCATGTGATGTGTAAAATCTTTTGCTTCTGAACTCTTCCAGTCTTCACTGCTAATGTCTCTCAATTTTTCTATTCCTCGAGGATGCACTCCGGTAACAATCTCAAAAGGTGTTTTTCTGGTACTTATATTCACTGAATTGTTATAGGCAAACTCTACTTGTGCAAGGATCAAATCCCAACTTCTGGTTTTATCTCCCACTAAACATCTCAAAAAGTTTCCCAAACTCCGGTTAACTACTTTTGTTTGTCCATCAATTTATGGATGAAAAGTAGAACTGAACTTCAAATCTATCTTCATCTTCTTCCAAAGTGTTCTCCAAAAATAGCCAACAAACTTAGTGTCTCTGTCTAAAACTATGCTCTTAGGTAATCCATGCAACCTCACCACTTCCTTGAAAAATAGGTTTGCTACATGCAATGCATTTGATGTCTTCTTACAAGGTATGAAATGAGCCATTTTAAAAAATCTACCCACTACCACAAATATAGAATCATTCCCTCTCAGTGTCTTAGGAAATCTAAGTACAAAATATATGCTTATATCTTCCCAAGGTCTTACTAGTACTGTCAAAGGTGTATACAATCCCACATTATGACTACTACCTTTTGCAACCTTACAAACTCTACAACTCTACACATATCTCTTAACATCCTTATGAATCTAGGGCTAAAGTACTTCTCACTCACCAATGCAATTGTTTTTATCAATACCAAAATGTCCAGGTAAACCTCCACTATGTTTCTCTATGATTAGGTTCTCTCTCATGGAACTATTAGGTATGCATAATTGAACTCCCTTGAATAACATCCATCCTGAATGAAATAATCCAACCATTTGCTTCTATCAACCATAACTGGTTCTCTACATGCTTTCCAAGGTTTTACAAAATCTAGGTCCTCATCATACAAGCTCTTCAAATCTTCAAAACCTAATACTATCATTCTCATCTCTGTCAGAAAATTCCTTCTCCTACTCAATGCATCAGTAACTTTGTTAGATCTCCCACTTCTATAATTCAACACAAAGGCGTAGCTTTGCAATAATTCTACCCATCTCATATGTCTCTGATTCAACTTACTCTAAATATTCAAATACTGCAAATCTTGATGATTTGTATACAACACAAACTCCTTAGGCAATAAGTAATGTCTCCATTTCTTCAAGGCTTGAACTATGGCATAAAATTCTTGATCATACACTGAATATCTCTTCCGAGCATCATTCAACTTCTTAGTGAAATATGCTACTGCTCTCCCTTCTTGACTCAAAACTATTCCTATTGTTGTTCCACTTGCATCACAATCCACTTGAAATACCTTATTGAAATCTGGTAAAGCCAACATAGGCTTCTTAGTCACTTTCTACTTCAACAATTCAAAACTTTTGTTTTCTCCAGTGGTCCACTTGAATTCCTTTCGATCTCCTCTCATAGTTTTAGTCATAGGGTTACAAACTGAACTAAAATTTCTGATAAACTTTTAGTAAAAACCAGCCAATCCATGAAATGATCTGACCTCTCCAATGCTTTCCGTTGTAGGCCACTCAACAATTGCTTTCACTTTCTTAGGGTCCATCTTCAAACCATCCTCAGATATCACAAAGCCCAAATAGACTAACTCATCCTTCATGAAAGTACACTTCTTAATATCGATCAACAACTTTTCTTGTCTCAACCTTTGTAAAACTTGTCTTAACTGCAACAAATGCTCCTCTTTTGTCTTACTGAAAATCAGAATGTCATCCAAATACATAATAACAAACTTACCCAAGAATTTCTTCAATACCTCATTCATCAGCCTCATGAAAGTACTCGATGCATTAGTCAATCTAAAAGGCATCACCAACCATTCATATAGTCCTTTATTTGTCTTAAATGTCGTCTTCCACTCATCACCTTCTCTAATCTTGATCTGATGATGTCCACTCTTCAAATCTATCTTTGTAAAGTATTTTGCTCCATTCAAACAGTCCATTTTGTCATCCATCATAGGCAAAGGAAACTGGTATTTCACTTTGATCTTGTTTATTGCTCTTGAATTGGTACACATCCTCAACAACTCTTGCACTTGTCTATTCAGTTCTTCATTCTCTATCAGTGTCAACCAGTGTGCAACTTTGTTAGGCAAGCTAGCTCCAGGAACCAAGTCCATGCAATGACTAATACTTCTAATAGGTGGCAATCCATTAGGTACATTATGTGAAATGATGTCCTCATATTCTATCAGTAAATCTGTTATCTCTGTCAGGTGTTCTCCTTCCGGTTCCGGTCTCTCAATCTTCTTAGGAATTAAGGAAAAACACACATTCTCATGTCTCAGTCCATCCATGAATTTCCTTCCATCTACTAAATAGATTTTGGTATTAGTACAAACTTCACTCTTCAAAGGTTCCTCCAAAGGTAACAAGGTTTGATTCATCCCATTGGCCACAATAGTGTATGTATTCTTCCTCCCATCATGTACTTCCTATCTATCAAACTGCCAAGGTCTTCCCAACAAAAGATGACAAATATCCATAGGCATAATATCACACAAAACTTCATCATGATAATTCCCAATTTTCAATTTCACCAAATACTATTCACTTACTAACAACTTATGTTCATCCTAAATCCATGCTATGCAATAAGGCTTAGGGTGTTTCAATCTCTCCAATTTCAACTTATTCGCCATTTCTTCCGGAACAAGATTATCTGAACTACCACTATCAATAACAAATTTACATCTGGTTTTGAACAGGTTCTTCCTCTATAAGGGTTCTTCATTGCCTCTGGTATAACACAAAGCTCTCCTCATCATCAACAGTTCTCCATCTTCTAGTTTATTGTTTGATCCTATGGGGTTCTCTTCCACCACTGCTACTCTTCTGGTAGCCTCTATCTTCTTACATTCAAATGCATGGTGTCCTTCTCCTACACATTTAAAGCAAGTTCCTCTAAATATCCTCTTGTCTTGTCTTCCAAAGTTCTCATTCTGGTAACCATCTAGTTCTCTCCTTCGGTGGAAATTTCTATCATCCTTCTAGTATGAATTACCTTCTTTGCTCACTTCCTTGTCCTTGTTATGATCTATACTTGTTCCTCTTCCTCTCGTATATCCTCTTCCTCCTTGAAATCTTCCTCTGATAAACCTTCCACCTCTACCTCTCTGTCTCTACTCATGTCTTTTGTTCAATTTCTCTTCAGCTTTTATTGCATACCGGTAAGCCTCTTAAACACTTTCTAATTTGATCATACTAAGTTCATCTTGTATAGACATTCACAATCCATTCAAATATCTTGCAATCTGTTCAACTTCATCATCAACATGTCCGGATGTGATGTTCAACTTGTAAAATGATTTGGTGTACTCCTTCACACTAGATTATTTCTATTTGAGATTGTGCAACTTCCAAAACAAATCCACTTGATAATTTGTCGGGATAAAATTTGATTTTAACTTAGCAATCATCCTATCCCATGTCTTAATCTTTTCTTTACCTCTTCTTTGTCTATCAACTTGCAAATTCTCTCACTAAAGAGATGCATGACCTTTCAACCAAGTACAGACATATTTCACCTTCCTCTCTTCTGTAGTGTTTCCAAAATCAAAATACTTCTCCATCTCTAAGATCCAATCTATAATTTCATTCAAGTCTAACTTCCCATCATATTCCAGTGGAGTAAAATGAGGTTGTGTTCGCCCTACTCAAAACCCTTAAAAACCTTTCCTCCTCTAGATCAACTGCTGATAAGTTCAACTGTTCTGTTGGGGCTTCTTCTCCTTCATCTTTTCTCACATCCTCAATACATCAGCCTCTTCTTTGGTATGTCTCCATGGCTTCTAATCAGGATGCTATTCCTTGTAACATCTCTATTAGAATAGGGTCTGCATTCCCACATGCTCCACCATTCCTAGTTCCTCTTCATGTCATTGATTCATTCTAGTCCTCTGCAATTGCAGGTCATATCTGCAATCTGCCACCCTACAAAAAAAAATTAGGATACACAACCTCTGGAACAAACTTTGCTTTGATACCATTTGATGCAGTCACCAGTGAGGAGGGACCTTGAGGAGATCAATTTAAACCAGTCAACAAGAGTAAACACAATGAAAACACACAGGTATGATGAAGGCAATGCAGAACAGATAGTTTTATTGCATGAAAGTTAATTACACCCAACTGGTAACAATCGAGTTACAACATACCAGCACACAAGCTTGGTAGAATAGGTCACACCAGGACCTTGAATCGAAAGATCTATCTTCTACGAATAGTCTATCCATCTGATACTTCTTAAGTCTTTGATTGATTACATTTTAAAGCATGGTTACAAATATATATATCGATCCAAAGGATCCATTCGGCCCAAAAAGGATCAAAACCCGAAGAACAAGACCTAACATGCAAGATGAACAAGGTCGGCCTCCACCAAGAGATTCCTCTAGAAAATCCAAAGGATAAAACATAAAAGGTTAGCTACATGCCAAGAAACATCGAGATCAACATCCAAGGATCTGCAAGCTTTGGAATGGGTTCTGATAGATCAATAGAATAGGTCTCAGGCAACCGGTAGCAAGAAACTATCAAGGAAACCGGTAGCGATATCTCACCTACAAGTGATCCAAATGAGATGCAATTTGAAAAAAAGAAAGATGATCAATTAATCAAGTATAATCCAACTCCACAGGATCCGGTGAGCCAAAACCAGGACACATAGAAAGGAAAACTGAAACTACAAACAAAAAACAAAAAAATAAAATAAAATATTTTTGCTTGATGCAAGATTGCTGTGAACCGGGGATGCTCTTGCATCAGAATACTAAGAGGGGGGGGTGAATCAGTCTTCATTGGATCTACTAACTTAACCACAAAAATAGATATGATAAATTGCAGCAATAATAAAGATAAGCAAATTGAAAGCACAACACATAACACCAAGATTTTTGACATGGAAAACTGGTTAAAGGAAAAACCACAGTGGGAATCCACCTATAATAAGATGATACTCTGCAATAGTATGTGAAAATATTACAATGGGTAATGCACATGCATTCAAGCACACTTCCTAGAGCTCACTCCTCAAATACAATGACCCAGAAGGCTACAACCCTTAGGGAAGTCTCACTGACTTACAACAAGATTCAGACTACAATTTGGAAGAAATGAATTAAAGGAATAGCATCTCCAAATGCCTGATTATAGTTTTGGTTAAGCACAAATGTCTTCCCTACAATACCAATCTCTCCTCAATATATCGCACTGAAAGATGAATCACTTGATCACACATACACCACTCTCTGATGATGTAGACACAACACAAACACCTAAATTACATGACAATATCACCTATATATAAAAAGCATCTACCTTGACAACAAGGTCGACTAAATCCTCAACTCACAATTATAAAATTACATCACACGATACAAAGATCGACCACTAGACTAATATTATGACTTACATGGCATAACGAGGACCTAATTCAAATTCCCAAACGCTCAACTCCACCGAAAACCACACCAAGAAAAACCACAACCTTATGTTTATAGGAAAGAGGCAAAGATCTCAACACTTTAGCAACTATTTCATCTTCTTCAAGGGCTCCACTAGCACATCTGATTCCCAGGACCTAATCATTCACCTTAGCCATGAATGAGTGTATGTTCTCATCTTCTCCCATCTTCAACATCTCATACTTTCCTTTCAAACTTTGTAACTTAGTAGCTTTCACTTGTTTGTCACCTTCATACAAGATTTCAAGCTTCTCCCAGATCTCATGTGTAGTTTGAAGTTCCATTACATTTGTCATCTCAAAACCAATTAGGGCACTAAGCAATGCTTCCTTCACTCTAATATTATGTTCAACTTCCTTGATTTCATCTACAATAACCTGTCCATTCTAAGGAACATAATAGGCATTCTTTGTAATCTTCCAGTAATCTTCTCCAAGACATTTCAAGTGTACCTCCATCTGGGTCTTCCATATAGCATAGTTTCTTCCATCAAATCTCAGACTGTGCTTCTTAAAGATAACACCTTCAACTGCCATCTCGAATCTCCTCAAGTGGTCAGGCTTGTTCTAGAAGATCCTACTTTGATACCAATTGTTGGCAGCAACAATGAATGAAGACTAAGAGAGGGGGGGTGAATCAGTCTTCACTGGATCTAATAACTTAACCACAAAATAGATATGATAAATTGCATCAATAGTAAAGATAAACAAATTGAAAACACAACACATAACACCAAGATTTTTGACGTGGATAACCCAGTTAAGGGAAAAACCATGGTGGGGATATATCCACAATAAGATGATGCTATACAGTAGTATGTGAATATATTACAATGGGGAATGCACATGCATTTAGGCACATTGCCTAGAGATCACTACTCAAATAGAATGACTCAAAAGGCTACAACCCTCAGGGAAGTCTCATTGACTTACAACAAGATTCAGACTACAATCCAAAAGAAATGAATTGAAGGAATAGAATCTCCAAATGCCTGATTACAATTTCAGTTAAGCACAAATGTATGACCTGCAACACCAATCTCTCCTCAATATATCACACTGAAAGATGAATCACTTGATCACACATACACCACTCTCTGATGATGCAGACACAACACCAACACCTAAATTACATGACAATATCACCTATATATACAAACCATCAACCTTGACAACAAGGTCAGCGAAACCCTCAACTCACAATTACAAAATTACATCACACGATACAAAGATCGACCACCAGACCAATATAATGATTTAAATGCCATAACATGGACTTAATTCAAATTCCCAAATGCTCAACTCCACCATAAATCACACCAAGAACAACCACAACATGCTACACCACCAAGAAAACCACATAACACGAAAATCATCACTGATTCATGAAAACCACCAATAACTCGTACAATGATCAATGCAAATTACCAAAATTAATAGGACACAATTAGGAAACACCAGCAAGCATGTTAGAATCATCAAAAATAGCTGCACCAACACCACTTATCAAATCTTCATCGATGAACATCTCAAAGCTCAAGAACACAACCAATCAACAATTGTGATGAAGCAAGATAACTTGCGGGACACCAAAACATGATTCATATAAAGTGGGGATACAAAAGACTGTCCCAAATAATATTGCAAAATATTAGCTCAATAGTAGATCACACCAGAATATACTGGAAGAAATACTGAACTCTACAAATGACCAATACAACAAAAAAAACTGCAAACTGGATCATAAGATCTTCTCAATCTGCAATCACCGGAGAAAAGCACAATAATATGTTGACATCAATGATAACAACATATCCTAGAAGCAACAATGACCAACAATCTCCAACACTTGTAACAAGTGGTATCAAAGCTTGGTCACAGGTTCAAACCCCTCACTTGCACTTGGAGGGGGGATTTTTGCAAGGTGTGCACCCTTGGTCTCCTTGTGTTTTGTAGTGCAATGCTTGGGTTTTTGACATGGATTAACCGCTTCTTTTGGATTCTATAACTCTAGTGGTTGTATCAGGCATTAACAGGTCGATCTTTTGGTGCAACGACAACAACACTTGTAACAAGTAGGTTACACCAATTTGAAAAAATGTAGTATAGATCTTATTTAGCTAAAATATATGTTTGATCAAAATTAACTTTTTATTAGAAATAATTAAATTTATTAGTACTAATAAGTTGACCTAAAGTAGGTTAGACCTTTGAATATTCACCCTATAGCATGGATAGATTTCACAAAATAGAGAAAACCCTATTTAAGATATTAAAGTTAGTATGAGAGTGACCTTCGCACATAATGACCCTTAGTATACATTGGCAAATTTGATCAAAAACCTTAACTATATTTAGGTCCACTAAGAGGGAGCACATGACATGAAGTGTGCAATAGAAAATATTGGGAACCTTTCATGTAAATCAATTTAGTCAAATGTGATGACCATTACATATCACTAAGTGGATACTTCACTTTAGAGACCATTTACTTCTATTCAACTGTCTCCATACAACACTAATTAATGACCTTGTTCATAGATATCACTTAGTGATGTGAACTAAGTGGAGACTTGTATACATAGTTCCAAGAGATGATAAGATGGAACATAAAATAAATTCCTTACATCTAACTACTACTATGGAGGAAATTACTAAATGAATAAATAAGAGCATGGGCAAGGTGCATCGATATACACTACAACAATATAAGGTATTATAGTTTCATTCCACAATCCTTAGAGTGTATGTAAACCATTGTAAAGCATAAAATTGATCTCTATGGATGTACAAAATTTATGTCATTTAATAAAACACAAAAATATTATGAATAAAGTCTAATAAAATGTGCAAGTCCATTATATATATATTTGTATAATTTATAAAATATTAATTTAAATACTATATAATATTATATGCACATATTTGATTATCTCAAAATTCACATTAATAGGTTAGAAATCTACAAATTTAGTGACTAATTATATTGTACAATGTGAAGGCTATAATAAAAGGTGAAATTATTTTGTCAATAAGATTTTCAATAATTTTTTTTGAATATTTAGTTAAAAATTTAACTTATTTATATTGTAAAAGAAATATTTTTAGTTTATGTTAAAAAATGATGTATATGACTAGTCAATAGGTTTATTTATTAATAACTAGTTAAGTAAGTTTGATTAGTAATGATATGCAACTTTGTGTCTTCATACACCCATATAGCATAGGACCTAATCTATAAGATGACCCCAAAGATTTTAGAAGTAGGCTCTTCTTATGTTTTTTAATTAGTTCTCAATTATGTTATTTTGAGAAAAAAGAGAAGAAATGTCTTTATATTCTATCAATTGAGCTTTGCATAGAGCTCATTTTACTCAAAAATAGTCATTTTAAATGCTAATAAAATAGAATAATCTGTTGGAATCAATGAACATTGAGAGGGGGGGGTGAATCAGTGTTCTCCAAATTTTAAACTTGTTATTCTTATTCTTCAACCAACGGATGCATAAGGAAGAAAGTAAAGTGCAACAACACAAAACAAATAACCACACAACCATAACACCTATATTATTACGTGGAAACCCAAAGGAGAAAAACTACGGTGGGATTTGAACCCAAAATATTATTCCACTATGGCCAGTAGCAAAACAATATTACATGAGGGGAATGCACTTGCATTCAAGCACACTTCCTAGAGCTCACTGCTCAAGTTACAAAACTAGGGCAACAACCCTGGAGGAAGGCTCACTGCCTTACAAGAGATTGCAAATGAATTACAATAAGTAGTGAACTAGAAAATAGTATCTGATTATGCCAAAAATCAGTTCCAGTTAAGTGCAAAATGATCTACTATAGCTAATCTACTTATTTGCCCAGTTCTGCTCTGCAATTGCTTACTGAATCAACCAAGATCAAGATGTGCACATGAAACTATGCTCAATCTATTCAAAATAGTCTACCACATCACATATCATACCAAATGCATCATCCAAATTGATCTTATATATCTGTACATACAAAAATTAATCTTCCACAAGTCGGCTTCACCAATTATCAAAATGTGAAACGTGTAGCTGCAAGTTAGCTTATATCTATTATCGAACCATATTCCGGACCTAAAATTCAAGATCACACACTTACTATAGGTCTCACATATCTCCCCAAACACATTTCCAATCACCAAAATCAACTTAACGAATCCGAACACATGATACACCATGAAACATGAAGAATACTCTGTTTTGCTACTCTACTAGATACTGAATCTTCAAGCAAACATAAGAATTAAGACCAAAGGGTGGATTTTTGTGATAGTCTACTTCATATACCCAATCAACTAATCACTGATCATCGAAACCAAAATCTTCTTCACCGAAAATGAGAACTGTATACTAAACTACACTAATAGTCTTAATCCAAAAATACTTTGTCCAAGACATCCAATTAGCTAAAAATTCATAATGGGTCATATTAGGAGGCTGAGTTGCCATCAATGACAAATCCTAAGAATCTGCAAGCATTAGGAACCACCAATATTCACTGAAGCATCACCAGAACATCAAATGCCAACAATCTCCCCCTTTGGCATTGATGGCAACATAGGTGAAAAATGATGAATATCCCAAAATCTACAAAACACCAAAAATCTAAATTCTAAACACTCAATCTGACTGACTCCCCCTGAACTGCTTTCTCCATTTTCACTTCTCTCTCTCCCCCCCCTTGGACATCAATAGAAAAGGGTGGGAATCCACCAAAATTTATGTACAAAAGAATGAATGAATGCAATTATTTACATGGACTGAAAGATGTCAGAGTAAGTCACCTTTAAGGATTTCACATACTCCTTCCATCCTCTCAGGAAATACTCCAAAACACTTATTAGGGCACTGTACATGAATGCATGAATCTCAAGACTCTGAAGATTGGATGGAACCGGTTTACCTAAGGCACTTATTGCATCTTGTTGTGCTCCCAACAAGGTATCTATCTGGTGAGTTATTAAACTCCTCAGTTCTCGTACCCTTCTCAATAGTTTCTCCTTGTTTTGGTTCAACTCTTTATTTTATCAGTATAATCCAAAATTTGTGCTTCAAGTGAAATCAGAAAGACCGATTGAGGTGCAAAATAATGACTGATAGTGGCCAACTTACCCTTAAGATCTCTTATTTACCGATCAATGTCTGCAGTAAACTTGGGCGAAAACAAACATGATTTTAAAATTTTCCTGCCTTCATCCAATTCCTCTTCTACACTTTTTCTAGCAGTTTTTTGGCCAGCTCTATCTCTCTCAACTTCTTTCAATTTATTCTGCAATCTCATCTCATTAACTCTCTTTTGCATAGATTCATCTACATCTTTCTCTAGTGATACAAAATGAGTGTTAATACCACTTAACATGTTCTTAATCTTTCGAGAGGGAGAAGCACCAGACTCCTGACTGAAACTATGTAAAAGATTTTCCAAAACCTCAGTTGCAAGAGAGATGACCTCTTTATCTTCGGACTGAGATTTCAGTAGATCTTCACTTGCCTTGATCTGAGCTTGAGTAGCAAGTTTCAATGCTTGAAGAGTGGAAAGAGTGCTTAAATCAACCAAGCCATGAGAAAAATCATCATCTACATCAATCTCCTTACCTTTGTCAGTGATATTGACTGCAGTCATGGTTACCAGAGGTTTCTTTGTTGACTCATCGCCCTTCTCCTCTGTACTCACACTTTTTTCAACTTTTGCAATTTCCTCTGCTATCATCTCTGCAATTACTTCTATCTTAGGAGGGTCCTAAGTAGCTTCACCAAAGATATCTTCTACTAGATTCTCTAAAGGTGCATCTTGTGCTGCTACTTGCTCAACCGGATCAATAGATGGTTGATCCTTCTAACCATCAGAGACTTATACATGTACTTCTAGAATGGAAGTGTCTTCAAGATTCTATCCTTTTGAATGGGTGGCATCCTGAGGTTGATTTAGCTCATATCTTAGCTCTAACAAAAATTCTTTTATTATTTGCTCTGTCTCTTTTGCAACTTCATCAATTGTATTGAGCATTATTTTGTTGACCTTTCTCTTGCTCCTGAACTTTTCTTTTGCCAATTTCAATAATCTTTCAACTTCATCCTTGGATATAACTGAACAAGAATTAACCAATACATATTCCTACATTTCTTAATCTTTTCAACAAGAAGTATTTCTTTGGATATCAAGAATATCATACAACTCTTTCGGTAACTCAAATGACAATTCAATTAGAGCTCTACTGAAGTTATTCATGTATTGAACAATTGCTTCCTCAAATTTTCGCCACTCCTTATAATCCACATTCTTATAATATATAGCAAGATTATTCAAATTTCCATCCTTAATGATTTTATTCCTTATATCTTCTAAGGATTTAGGAGGAATGAACTCAACCTTACTAGACTCCAAAGCTTCATCTATCTTAGATTGTTGCCTCTTGGTTTCTCTAGATCTTCTGAATGGCTTAGCTTGAGTCTTTGTCTTTTTGGAGAGTGGAGCATCATCAGATGGCTTTCTGACTACTTGAGTATAGGTAGCAGTATTCTTTACTTTTCGTATTTCCTCATCCAACTCTGTATCCTCCTCAACTGCAACATATGGCCTTGAAGGCTTCTTCTTTTTTCCTTTCTCAACTCCAATGATTGATACTATTGCTTTGAGCTTAGGTGGAGGTATAAATTTTTTCTCTCCAGAGACAGGTGCGGATTTACTAGGCTTAGCTTTAGATTGATTAGAAGAGGAGGACACTGGTTTAGGTTGTGGTTTGATCACATCCTCATCCCTCAAAATATTTTAAGCTCTAGCCCTCTCCATGACTTCCTTAGGCAATCCCATCTTCTCTGCAACTGTCTCTACTTCTTGATCTTCCTCTTTCTACTAGTATTAGTGAACTTTTTGTGCAAGGTGAGGTCATTTTCCTTGAATGTTCTGAATCTTTCTTCCTTAGGATCTACTTGTTGGCTCAACATGTGTTGAGCATAGGCATCAAGGTTAACTACATCAATTTCATAGCCCATGGGAAGGATCCACACAGTCCTTGGCTCAAAAACTTCCATTAAACATTGATCTTTGTTAACCATGAAACAAATTGTTTTCTCATACTTCTCTACAATGGCTTTAAGGATTCTTTCTTGGGCTTTCAGAGATGCCTAGAAGATCTTGCAATATCTATTAATCTTAGAGGATCCGGTTAATACTGAGAGGCGGGGTGAATAAGTATTAACAACAATTTCAAACGTAAAACTTGAACTTATAAAAATTCACCAAATCAATCATAAACCAATAATAAACTATTTACCATCATCAATAATCACTGATAACCAACTGTTAAACTAATTTAACAAAACTGCTCATTAAGTGTTCATCAACATGCACAAAATAAAAGTAAATCAAATCAACACATTAGAAATATTAACCACATGAACACCATGTTTTTTATGTGGAAACCCAAATAGGGAAAAACCATGGTGGGAATTGGTACCCACAAAAATTGTGCACTCTTTCTAAATGTGCCCTGTTAGGAGCCTAGCCCAGTTAGGAGCTTACAAAGATACTCTATTAGGAGCAGACCCTATTAGGAGTCACCCAGTAAAGGGATTTAGATGATGAGCTCTGTTAGGAGCTTTGACCTATTAGGATCAACCTCACAAAAGGATTTAACACTCAGATGTTGAGCTACCTGGTTAAGAGATTTACAATGTAAGGCCTGTTAGGGCCTACCCGGTTAAGGGATTTTGACTGATGTAACTGTTAGTGAGCAATAATAAATGATTTGGGTATATCACTTAACTTCTTGCTTGATTAGATCCAATTCTGCTCCAAATTTGCTACACTCTGGAAGATCTCTCATACTCTGGTTCAGCTTCACACTCTTCTCATAAACCACCGATACAACAAACATGAACTGTACCGACCTAAATAACCTTTACAACTTATTCGGTTACAAAACCCTAAGACTTATAACATAGATCATCATAGATCTTTTATAACTCATTATTGATCAACATATGAATTATAACAATCAATTACAACCATTGAATGATCGTAACTCATCACAGTAACTCGATCTGATACAAAGTCAAACCCTTAGAAAACCCTTCTAAGTGCTTCGCTGTTTCCCAAGAAATTCCATCTTCAAACGCACCAAAACATCATTCAAACACTTCAAGCGGTTCCAACCACGTCATCACCAATATTTGAACTTGATGTAGATCACCACCAAGGAAAAAATCATTACCGATTAACAAAATTCTTTGATGGTCCTTAAGCCCTTCTAAAACCCTAGCAAAAATACAACAAAATCCATAAACATGACTTCTGGTAACCAAAACATGACGTGGTTCCAATCAGATGCATATTACCATGATACAAACTCACATTCCAAACTGCAACACTTCAATCATCACCAATCGCCATATTTAATCAAAACATTTCCTCATTTACTGATTAAGGTCCTAATTCCCAGTTTCATGTTTCTTTACTGGTAAGGTATTTCTAGTAGACCAAAAAGACTAAGATGAAAAAATACAACATAGTAAACATCAGTTGCCATAAGAGACAACACAAATAACTGATCAAAGTCATCCAATCATGCAATCTCAATCTCTTCATCACAATGTCATCACAAACAGTCCTTTACCAGTTCAGTCACCATTCTTCATCTGCATTAGTTATGCCAATCATGTCAACATTATCCCCCTTTGACATTGATGTCAACACCAACATAAACACCAAGATATTCAACTAAAATCATGTTGCTTAGTTCTAGAACTTCTTTGCTACACTTCACTCTTATGTCGGTTCTTCTCTTCTCCACTTGGAACTAAATCTTCATTTCTCTTCCCCCTTTATGTTACACATCTTCTCCTCCTTAGTCTAATATATTTCTTCTCCCCAATCATATTTACTATTCTCCCCCTTTGAAAACAATGCCAAAGGTGCATATGCATCACCAGTCATCAAATTTGTTGTTGTTATCTTCAACATCTCTACAAATCTCATCTAAGTTGCTCCCCCTACGGAGTAGTCATCATTTCATCAATCCATAGTGAAAAGCGTTCAATAAGCATATTGGATTGATGTATCTCTTGCATCCTAGTTTTTCTTGTATAGGGGTCCGACCCCTAATTTACCTTTGAGGTACTCAAAGGTAGCCTTCAACAATGGTTTTGTGAAAATGTCTGCTAGCTACTCTTTGCTTATCACATACTCCATTCTGACTTGTTTTTCCTATACTCTCTCCCTCAAAAAGTGATATTTCAATTCTATGTGTTTAGTTCTTGCATGTAATACAAGTTATTTCAAAATATTAATTGCACTTGTATTTGTTAGAATACCCGGTGGACAACTGAGAGGGGGGGGGGGTGAATCAGTTGTCAACAAATTATATTAATCAAACCACTTTATAACCTTTAACCGGAGCACATAAACATTAAATACCAAAAAAGTAGAAACAGATACCAATAAGCAATAAAAATTAAGAATGAAATAGAGAATTAACACAATGCAACCATACCAATAACACCATGATTTGTACGTGGAAAACCCGGTAAAGGGAAAAACCATAATGGGAAGCCTACCCATAGTCAGATAATAATTTTGTAGAAAGTATGTGATACAATAAGGGGCCTGCACATGCAGGAAGGCATACTGCCTAGAGAATACTGCTCATTACAAAGGAGTCTCACTAACTATAGAGAATTTATAACCACCTCAAGATAATTGGACAACAATCCAGAAGAATGAACTGTCAGAGATAGCATCTACCATGTCTGATTACAGTCCCAGTTAAGCTCAATACCAGAGGCCTTTGACCTCTTAAACCCAATTCGATCACCTATGATCGACCAAATCTCCTTCACATATGATATTTCATTCCATGACCATGACACACAATCTACAATGAGATCTTACACCAATTTATATAAAACCCTAAGGCCTAAACCAATTAGGTCAGCCACCTAAAAGATATTACAATAAGATCATTACATACATCCATATTACAATGATATGCCATGTCATCTTAAGATCAAAACAACATTAACCAATCCATAAAACATACTGGTAACATGTAGAGAACACGTTAACATGATACCAGTCCATAACCTAGATAGGTACCAGACCTAATCTAGGTCCACAATGCCAAAGCGATGTCCCCAATTAGTTGAGGCATGATCAAGGATCACCTTTTGCATCCTGAATTCCATCTAGAAGCCGCACAAACACCTCTTGTGCATCCTGTCAAATATTCTCAGTAAAAGCTCTGCCGGTAAAACCTTAAACCCTTACCGGTAACACAAGATCTTCTACTGGTAACCAACCAAAACAACTAGTGTTGACATCAGTGACAAAACATCAATGCAAAACATAATCAATTCCTCCATATTGCCAACAATCTCCCCCTTTGGCATTGATGGCAACACTAGATGCGAAAAAGAAAACATCTAAGTGCCAAGAAGTGCCAAACATTTCTCATAGAAGATATAACAATGAAAAACTGAAAAATCCTAGCAACTCCCCCTAAGGAGTGCAGTCCAATCTGAAAATGATCCAAATTTTTCACATATAAATCTTCCCCTTTGACATCAATGCCAAATATATGACATAGATATCAAAATTCTGTGAATCTCAAAGCTGACTACTCCCCCTGAGTAGTAGCACCACTACATCAACCCAAAGCAAAGGATAAAGCTGGTGATGCAACCAGACTGATGGTCTGCTCCATCAATTAAGTTTCTATCAAAGGGATAGATACCCCTAACCTGTCTCTCAAATACTCAAATGATTCCTTAGACAAGGATTTAGTGAATATCTCTGCAATTTGTTCTTTAGTGTTCACATAAACCAATTTGACTTCCTTTTCTTCCACCTTGTCCTTCAGAAAGTTATATTTTATTGATATGTGCTTAGTCTTAGAGTGAAATATTAGATTCTTAGACATGTCAATAGCTTTAGAGTTATCACGATAGATAACTATCAGTTCACTACAATTTACCTTGATATCCTTCAACATTTGCTTCATCCACAAGACTTGAGTGCAATTAGTTGTTGCTGCAACATATTCGGCTTCTGCAGTAGATAAAGAAATGCATGACTATTTTTTGCTGATCCATGAAACCAACTTCTTTCCAAGAAAGAAAGCTCCACCAGAAGTGCTCTTCTTGTCATTAGTATCTCCTGCCCAATCTGAATCTGTATATGCACATAAAGTGAAGTTATCATCTCTAGAATACCATAAGACATATTATGTTGTTTCTTGCAAGTACCGAAATATCCTCTTTACTACACATTCATGATTTTCTTTAGGATTACTTTGATATCTTGAAACAATATTTACTGCATTCATAATATCGAGTGTAGTCTGAGTTAGATATAACAAGCCACCAATCACAGACTTATACCTTGTCAGATTTACCGGTGCAGATGTGTCTTTGATAGATAATTTCTCACTTGTCACCATAGGAGTACTTACCGGTTTGGAATTATCCATACCAAACTTCTTCAACAATTCCCTTAGACACTTAGTTTGACAGATAAAAAAACCTTTGTTAGTTTGAGTAATCTACAAATATAAGAAAAATCTCATCTCACCAATCATGGACATTTCAAATTCATTCTTTATATTATTAGATAATTCCATGCACAATTTATCTTCACCTCCAAAAATGATATCATCAACAAATACTTCAATAATAAAAATGTCATCATTAGTGATCTTACAATATAAATTATTGTTAGCACTGCCTTTAGTAAAACCAAGCTTCAAAAGATATTTATCCAACCTTGCATACCAAGCTCTAGGAGCTTGTTTCAATCCATATAAAACTTTCCTTAACCTGCAAACCATATCTTTGTCATCTATAAATGAAAATCCATCATGTTGATCAATGTATACCTCTTCCTCAAGTTCACCATTAAAAAATGCACATTTAACATCCATTTGAAAGACCTTATAGTTCTTCTAAGTTGCATAGGCAAGAAATAGTCCAACATCTTCAATTCTAGCTACAGGTGCAAATGTCTTACCATAATCAATTCCTTCCATTTGAGAATATCCTTTACAAACTAGTGTAGCCTTGTTTCTTACAACTTGTGTTGGTATTTTGGTATGGTTTTGTCATTGATGTCAACACCTACTAAAACACTAGCACTTTGGAGATCTAGGAACATTCACCAACAAGCAAGTAACTATTGCATAGTTACTGGTATATGGTTCACTGGCAGGATATAATGATCATCGACACTTGGAATTATGTGGAAGACACTTGGTAATGTGCAAGACATCGTTTGGACATCTTGTCCTGGAGTTTTGTTCATTGGTATATTCATATTTGCATATTTTCCCTTACCGGCAAATAGGTCCAGGGTTACCTAGGGTTACACTAGCAGGTTTATCTTTTCCAGATCAGCATGACACGCTAAGGAAATGATTAATTATTGTTGTAAATGCATTAAGCTGACATGTTCAATCGGTTATTGCATCAGATATTATATTGTTTGTAAAATGTTTTTATTGTAATATCTTGTAGAGCCGACCGACTAAAATTGGTATTAGGTTATGGTATAAATGTAAGATCTTATTTGTAAGATTGAATGTGGAATGCGAAAAAGAATTGTGTGAAGGTATATGCGATATTAAGTAGAGCTATACATGAAGACATCATTTGAAGGTGAAGTTAGGTTTTTGTGAAAGCATATCAGCATTACACCGGTACTGAATCCAACATATGGAGATGTTATTTTGTGCGGTACATTCTTATTGGATTTAACCATCCAACTGTAGTCAGCGTGACTCCCATTTTGTGATTGAGCAGTGAGCTATAGGTTGTTGGCCTTTCTACATGTGCAAACCCCATTTATGTACACTTACTATCTGCAATAGTATCATCTAATTGTGGGTAAGGTTTCCCACTATGGTTTTTCCCCTTATAGGGTTTCCACGTACAAATATTGGTGTCATGTGTTGTGGATGACTTTGTGTTTATGTTTCATGCATTAATCTTTACCGGTATAGCTATTAATTGTTAACACTGTCTACCAGCATACTTAACTAGTTTACTGGTATTAAGCATTAAGTTGGTTAAGTTGTTTTTTGGTTTGAAATTAGTTGACAACTGATTCACCCCCCCCCCCTCTCAGTTGTCTCTGGGACCTAACAATCGGTATCAGAGCTTAGTCCTCTTTTGCAGAAGTTTAACAACTTGAGGAGATCCAATGTCTACTAATTATTTCAGGAAGGATAGTCCTAAACTTGATGGAACCAACTATGGCATATGGAAGATCAGAATAGAGACACATCTAAATTGCATTGGCAAAGACATCTGGGAAGTTACAAAGAAAGGTTACATTGGTGTTGTACCTAGTCACCCAGTCCAACTACCTTGGCTAAAGATGAGGAAAATGATTGCAAAGGAAGAGAAGCACTTTTGAGCGCATTATCAGATCAACAAATCATGGGATTATCAGATAGGTCTACTGCTAAAGCTATTTGGGATCATTTGGAAACACTGAATGAAGGAGATTCCGCAGTCAAAATTGCAAAACTTGAAAGCTTCCGGGTCAGGTGTGAACATCTGAAAATGGAAGAAGATGAAAGGATTTCTTCTTTTATGGAAAGAGTAAATGAAATTATTTTGGGTATTAAATGTTGTGGAGGAACCTTAAGTGAGGATGAAATTGTTTCAAAAATATTAAGAGGATTGCCACCGGCATATAAAATGAAGGTTACTGCTATAAATGAGTTAAGAACAATGCCTAATACATCAGTAACTAGGGATACATTGATTGGGAAACTTTCAGCTTTTGAAATTGAAGAATTTGGCCCTGTTGCTACTATAAAGACAGATTTAGCCTTTAAAGCATCAACATCATCTGCTCCATCATTTGACAAATCTGATTGGAAAGCTTTTTATGCAAGAGAACTTGAAGAAAGCAGGAAAGAAAATGAAGAACTTGAAGAACTTGAAGCACTATTTGAAAGGAAAATGCCTAAAGGTCCAATTGGAAGTAAGTATGAAGGTAAAGCACCCTTTAAATGTTTTAACTACAATAAGATTGGTCATATGGCTTTGAGATGCCCTGATAGACATGCTAGACTAAGAGAAGAAGCTAGAAGGACATACTAGCCTAATCCTGAATATCAGAGATACAAATTCAAGAAGAACAAAGAGAAATCTTGTTATATTGCTGATGAAGGTGTGACTGATGATTCTAATGAGGATCCAACAGACAATGGATGGGTTTTTGTTGCTATAATAGAAGATCAACCGACACCTATTGTTCAACCGGTAGAACAAGCCCTAGCAGCTAAAATTGAAGTAAAGGATGAATGGATCATTGACTCAGGATGCTCACATCATATGATAGGAAACAAAGGTAAATTCTTGAACTTTCAAGAATACAATGGAGGTTTAGTAAGATTTGGAAATGACAAAGCCTGTTCAATCAAAGGTAAGGGTACAATATCTCTTGATGGTAAGCATAACACTGATAGTGTCTACTATGTTGAAAGATTGAAGCATAATCTTTTAAGTGTTGGTCAATTAGTTGAGAAATGATTTCAGTTACAATTTAAAAATGGAAAATGCAAAATCATGAATAGAATTGGTTTGGAAATTGCAACTGGTAATCAGACTAGAGGTAATATCTTTCATTTGAATAACAGTGAAAAGACATGCTTGATTGCACATATAGATGAAAGTTGGTTATGGTATAAGAGACTCTCTCATGTAAACTTTGATTGCATGGTAAAGATCAGTACTACTAAGGCAGTTAGAGATCTACCTAAAATTATCAAACCTCAGAACACAATATGTAAGGAATGTCAATTTGGAAAACAAGTTAGAGCTAGTTTCAAAAGTATTCCAGAAAAATCCAATAATGCTCTTGATTTGATTCACATTGATTTATGTGGTCCAACTAGAACTAAAAGCTTACAAGGTGATAGATATTTCATGCTAATCATTGATGACTATTCTAGAATGTGTTGGGTTACTTTTCTCAGAGAAAAATCAGAAGTACTTGGAAAGTTCAAACTATTCAAAGAAATGGTTGAAAATGGAACCGGTAAGAAAATCAAATGTTTAAGATCAGATCGAGGAGGACATTTCACATCTAAGGACTTTAATACATTCCATGAAGTGAATGGAATCAGAAGACAACTATCAGCACCTCAGAGACCACAATAGAATGGAGTTGTTGAAAGGAAAAACAGAACTATCTTGGATGCAGCAAGAAGTATGTTATCAGAAGAAAATTTACCACATGTGTATTGGAGAGAAGCAGTCAGCACAACGGTCTATACATTCAACAAAATTCATATCAAAGGTGAAACCAGTAAGACCCCTCATGAACTATGGTTTGGTAATACTCCTACTCTTAAATATTTAAAATTTTTTGGAAGTAAATGTTATATTAGAAGAGATGAGTATATTGGAAAATTTGATCCTAGAAGTGATGAAGGAATATTTCTTGGTTATTCATCTAAGAGCAAGGCATATAGATGTTTTAACAAGAGATTGTAGAAAATTGTTGAAAGTTTAAATGTAAAAATTGATGAACAATTTAGAGGAACTTCAAGGTATATAGACTTTGAACCAACAACAGAAATTGTGACAAATGAACCTACACCAAATCCACCGGTACAAAATGAAGATCGAGTTACCCCGGTACCATCTGAGGATTCCACAATAATTGAAGAACAACAACAAACAAAGACAACCCGGTATGTAAGATTGAATCATTCTGAAGATCAGATAATTGGAAATAAATTTAAAGGAGTTATGACAAGAGGAAGATTGGCAAATGAAGAGGTATGTCTTATTTCTCAAGTAGAACCATCATCTGTTAATGAGGCATGTGAAGATAAATTTTGGATTAAAGCTATGGAAGAAGAATTAGAACAAATTGAGAAAAATAACACTTGGACATTAGTTCCCCGGCCTAAAGATAAAAATGTAATTGGAACCAAATGGGTATTCAAAAACAAACTTAATGAAGATGGTAGGGTTGTCAAAAATAAAGAAAGACTAGTATGTAAGGGATGGTTTTAGAAAGGAGTTGATTACAATGAAACCTTTGCACCGGTAGCTAGAATTGAGGCAGTCAGATTATTCTTGGCTTTTGCAGCACACAAGAACTACAAAGTTTATCAATTGGATATTAAATGTGCATTTTTGAATGGAGATCTTGAAGAGGAAGTATACATTGAACAACCTGATGGATTTTCTTTGACAGATGACAATGATATGGTTTGCAAGTTAAGGAAAGCTCTATATGGACTGAAACAAGCACCAAGAGCTTGGTATGCAAGATTGGATAAGTATCTTTTAAAGATTGGTTTTACTAAAGGAAATACAGACAACAATTTATATTACAAAATAACTAATGATGACATCTTGATTATAGAAGTATTTGTTGATGATATAATGTTTGGAGGAGAAGATGGTTTATGTAAAGAATTTTCTACTAAAATGCAGCAAGAATTTGAAATGTCTATGATTGGAGAAATAAAATTCTTTTTAGGATTGCAGATTTCACAAACTGACAAAGGTATATTCTTGAGTCAATCCAAATACTTAAAAGAGTTACTAAAGAAATTTGGGATGGAGAACTCTAAATCGGTAAGCACACCTATGACTACGAATGACAAATTATCTCAAAGGAATGAATCTACACCTGTTAATCCAACTAGATGCAAATCTATGATAGGAGGTTTATTGTATTTAACACATACCAGACCTGATATTATGAATGCAGTATGTATTGTTTCAATATTTCAAAGTAATCCTAGAGAAAATCATGAATCAGTAGTAAAAAGGATTTTCTGGTACTTACAAGGTACTATAAATCTTGGATTATGGTATCCTAGAGATGAAAACTTTGAATTATGTGCATACACAGATGCAAATTGGGTAGGAGATGTGGATGATAGAAAAAGAACCACTGGCGGAGCATTCTTTCTTGGAAAGAGATTAGTTTCTTGGTTGAGTAAGAAACAAAGTTGTACATCTTTATCAATAGTAGAATCAGAATATGTTGCAACAACAAGTAACTGTACACAGGTACTATGGCTTAAGAAAATGTTGAAAGACATAAAGGTAAAATGCAAGGAACCTATTACCATATATTGTGATAACACTACAATAATTAATATATCTAAGAATCCAGTACTACATTCTAAAACAAAACATCTTTCTATCAAACTGAATTTTCTAAGGGAAAAAGTTGAAGAAAAGGAGATAAAATTGGTTTATGTGAACACTAAAGAACAGCTCGCAGATATTTTCACAAAACCTTTTCCTAAGGAGACTTTTGAATATCTCAGAGATCAAGTTGGAGTCATACCATCACCGATAGAGACTTAGACAGTTCATGATTGTCATCAACCAATAGAATTAAAAGACAAAACTTTTACTTCGGTCTTTGATGAGGAAGCTATTTCTCAGGGGGAGTATTTGGTATTTTGTATATGAACTTGGTATTATTGTAACTTTGGCATTTGATGTCAAAGGGGGAGAGATATCTATGGAAAAACACATTATCTTTTAAAGAGATTGGCATGGAAACTTTGGATAACACATGTTGCTCCCAGGGGGAGAGATTGTTGTTTGTGAGAGACTATTACTCTCTGTATTCTGGTTATGATCTTTTTAGAGATTGTTGGTTATTGGTATTTGGCATTTCTATTTTGGCACTTTGATGGTTTTTCCATCTTGTGTTGCCATCAATGCCAAAGGGGGATATTGTTGGTATTTTGGTATGGTTTTGTCATTGATGTCAACACCTACTAAAACACTAGCACTTTGGAGATCCATCAGCATTCACCGGCAAGCAAGTAACTATTGCACAGTTACTGGTATATGGTTCACCGGTAGGATATAATGATCATCGACACTCAGAATTATGTGGAAGACACTTGGTAATGTCAAAGACATCATTTGGACATCTTGTCCTAGAGTTTTGTTCATTGGTATATTCATATTTGCATATTTGCTCTTACCGGCAAATAGGTCCAGGGTTACCTAGGGTTACACCGGTAGGTTTATCTTTTCTAGATCAGCATGGCACGCTAAGGAAATGATTAATTATTGTTGTAAATGCATTAAGCCGACATGTTCAATCGGTTATTGCATCGAATATTATATTGTTTGTAAATTTTTTTTATTGTAATATCTTGTAGAGCCGGCCTACTAAAATTGGTCTTAGGTTATGGTATAAATGTAAGATCTTATTTGTAAGATCGAATGTGGAATGCAAAAAAGAATTGTGTGAAGGTATATGCGAGATTAAGTAGAGCTATACACAAAGACATCATTTGAAGGTGAAGTTAGGTTTTTGTGAAAGCATATTAGCATTACATTGGTATTCAATCTAGCATATGAAGATGCTATTTTGTGCAGTACATTCTTATTGGATTTAACCATCCAACTGTAGTCAGTGTGACTCCCATTTTGTGATTGAGCAGTGAGCTCTACATTGTTGGCCTTTCTGCATGTGCAGACCCCATTTATGTACACTTACTATCTGCAGTAGTATCATCTGATTGTGGGTAAGGTTTCCCACTGTGGTTTTTCCCCTTACAGGGTTTCCACATACAAATATTGGTGTCATGTGTTGTGGATGACTTTGTGTTTATTTTTCATGCATTAATCTTTACCGGTATAGCTATTAACTGTTAACACTATTTACCGGCATACTTAATTGGTTTACCGGTATCAAGCATTAAGTTGGTTAAGTTGTTTTTTGGTTTGAAATTAGTTGACAACTGATTCACCCCCCCCCCCCTCTTGGTTGTCTTCAGGACCTAACAACTTGACCATCCTCATTTAATTTATTTCTAAAAACCCATTTAGTTCCAATAACATTCTTATTTTTAGGCTGGGAACTAAAGTCCAAGTCTCATTCTTCTCTATCTAATCTAATTCAGCTTCCATAGCCTTTAACCAATGTTTATCTTTATAAGCTTCAATAACAGATGGTTTAATTTGAGAAATAAGAGATACCTCTTAATTTTTCAGTCTTCTTCTTGTCATAACTCCCTTGTTCCTATCTCCAATGATTTGATCTTTAGAATGATTTAACCTTACATACCTTGGTGTCTTCTGAACTTCAGGTTCACTATTCTGATCATCAGTCACAGTTGAATTTTCTGATTATGTTGGTGTAACTATCTCAGTGTCTTGTACCGGTTGAGGCATTATCGGTTTAGTTATGATTATTTCCACTGTTGGTTTCTTGTCATATGATATAGATTGATTTTTGTATTGCTCACCCCCTTTAACATTTGCGCTCTCCACAATTTGATGCAATCTTTTGTTATAACATCTATATGATTTTCTTTGAATTAAATATTCAATAAATATCCCTTTATCACATCTAGGATCAAACTTCCCAACTCAATTATCCCTTTTGATATAACATTTACTTCCAAAAATTCTAAAATATTTAATAGTAGGTGTATGTCCAAACCATAACTCATAAGGAGTATTATTGGTTTCACTTTGATATGAACTCTGTTGAATGTGTAGACTATTGTACTCACTGCTTCTCTCCAGTAGATGTGAGGAAATTTGGCTTCCATCATCATGGTTCTTGTTGCATCCAAAATGGTTCTATTCTTCCTTTCCACTACTCCATTCTATTGAGGAGTCCAGGGTGCAAATAATTGTCTCCTAATTCCATTTGTCTCATAATAACTATTAAATTCATGAGAAGTGAACTCACCACCTTGATCTGATCTCAGACATTTTATTTTCAATCCATTTTCTGTTTCCACCTTAGCTTTAAAGATCTTGAATTTCTCAAAAGCTTCAGATTTATCCCTTAGAAAAGTTACCCACATCATTCTAAAATAATCATCAATTATCAGCATGAAATACCTATCACCTTGAAAGCTTCTAGTTCTTGCTGGATCACATAAGTCAGTGTGAATCAAATCAAGCACGTCATTATATTTATTATGTATGCTCTTAAAAGAAGTTCTAACTTGCTTTCCCAATTGACATTCCTTACATACTGGATTATGTGGCTTTATAATCTTAGGTATATTTCTAATTGCCTTTGTTGAACTGATCTTAACAATACAATCAAAATTAACATGACACAACCTCTTATGCCATAGCCAACTCTCATCAATATGAGCAATTAAACATGTCTTATTACGAGTGTTCAAGTGAGAGATATTATCTCCAGTCTAAGTACCGGTGGCAATCTCCAAACCAGTTTTGTTAATGATTTTGCATTTCTATCTTCAAACTGAAGTTGGAATCCCTTATCCACCAATTGACCAACACTTAAAAGATTATGCTTTAAACCTTCTACATAATAGGCATTATCTATATTATGCTTGCCATCCAGAGAAATAATACCTTTACCTTTGATCATACATGCTTTGTCATCCCCAAATCTAACTTGACCGCCATTGTATTCTTGCAGGGAAAGAAATTTTCTTTCATCTCTAGTCATATGATGTGAGCATCCACTATCAATTACCCATTCATCCTTGTCTTCAACATTTACAGCCAGGGCCTTTTCTTCATTCTTGATAGCTGGTTCTGGTTCATCTTCCTTTAAAACATAGAACACCCATTCCTTTCCATTGTTGGATCCACCAGCAGAGTCTATTGCCGGTTCATCCTCAAAGTTATCACTTACTCCTTCCTTATTCGCTATGTAGCATTGTTTGTTTTTCTTGAATCTATATCTGTTTTGATTACGCTTAAATGATTTCTTAACTCTTTCTTCAAATATTGCATTCCTTTCAGGACATCTAGATGCAAAATAACCAATCTTATTACATGCAAAACTTTTAAAAGGTGATTTTCCTTGATACTTACTTCTTGTCGGTCCTTTAGGTACTCTTCTAGCAAAAAAGGTTGCAAGTTGCTCAAATTCTTCATCCTCTTTCCTCATAGCTTCCAATTATTTTGCATATAAGTCTTTCCAATCACTTTTGTCGGTAGATGATGATGCATGAAAAGCAAGTTCAGATTTTGTAGCTCTAGAAGATCCAAATTCTTTAAGCTCAAAATAAGATAATTTTCCAATCAGAATGTCTCTGTTAACTGAAGTGTTTGCCATTGTTCTCAATTCATTAATTATAGTCGCCTTCATCTTGTAAGCTAGTGGAAGGGCTCTCAAGACTTTGGAAACTATTTCATCTTCACTCAGAGATCCTCCACAACATTGAATTCCCATGACAATCTCATTTACTCTTTTCATAAATGTAGCAATTCTTTCATTATCTTCCATCTTCAAGTTCTCATATCTTACCCGGTAAGCATCAAGTTTAGAAATTTTGATAGTAGGATCACCTTCATTTAGAGTTTGCAATTTATCCCACATAACCTTTGCAAATGATTTATCAGTCAATCCCATGATTTGTTGATCAGTGAGTGCACACAAGAGGGATTCTCTAGTTCTGTAGTCATTTTCAATCTTCTTGTGCAAGTCTGCAAGAGCAGGATTGCTAGATGTCAGATCATAAGGCATATATCCTTTCTTAGTGATCTCCCAAATATCCTTGCCAAGACATCTAAGATGAGTCTCCATTCAGATTTTTCATATCCAATAATTTGTTCCATCAAGATTAGGGATTTCTCTTCTCAAAATAGTTGTTGGTAGATTTGAAGTATTAGTTTCCACAGGAACTACCTCAAGTAGTTAAGCTTTTGCAAAAAAGGACCAAAGCTTTGATACCAATTGTTCGGATAACCAGTGGACAACTGAGAGGTAGGGGGGGGGGGGTGAATCAGTTGTCAACAAATTATATTAATCAAACCATTTTATAACCTTTAACCAGAGCACATAAACATTCAATACCGGAATAGCAGAAATAGATACTAGTAAGCAATAAAAATTAAGAATGAAATAGAGGATTAACACAATGCAACCATACCACATAAAACCATGATTTGTATGTGGAAAACCCGATAAAGAGAAAAACCATGGTGGGAAACCTACCCATAGTCAGATAATACTTCTGCAGAAAGTATGTGATACAATAAGGGGTCTACACATGTCAAAAGGCATACTGCCTAGAGCATACTGCCTAGAGAATACTACTCATTACAAAGGAGTCTCACTCTCTATAGAGAGGTTATAATCACCTCAAGATAATTGGACAACAATCTAGAAGAATGAACTGCCAGAGATAGCATCTACCATGCTTGATTATAGTCCCGATTAAGCTCAATACCGAAGGCCTTTGACCTCTTACTTAAACCCAATTCGATCACCTATGATTGACCAGATCTCCTTCGCATATGAGATTTCATTCCATGACACACAATCTACAATGAGATCTTACACCAATTTATACAAACCCTAAGGCCTAAACCAATTAGGTCAGCCACCTAAAAGATATTACAATAAGATCATTAGATACATCCATATTACAATGGTATGCCATGTCGGCTTAAGATCAAAACAACATTAACCAATCCATAAAACATCCTAGTAACATGTAGAGTACACATTAACATGATACTGGTCCATAACTTAGATCAGGCCTAATTTGGGTCCACCATGGCAAAGTGATGTCCCCAATCATTTGAGGCATGATCAAGGATCACCTTCTACATCTTTAATTCCATCTAGAAGCTGCACCAACACCACTTGTGCATACTGTCAAAGATTCTAAGTAAAAGCTCTACCAGTAAAACCTTAAACCCTTACCAATAACACAAGATCTTCTACCGTTAACCAAAACCTATATGTCTGTAACCAACCAAAATAGCTAGTGTTGACATCAATGACGAAACATCAATGAAACACATAATTAATTCCTCCATATTGCCAACAATATTATCACAATAAATAGTTACCGATTTAGACATATCAAGGTTAAAACCTTCTAACACATGTCTCATCCAGATTGCCTGCATGCAATTCATTGATGCTACAACATACTTTTCCTCTATTGTTTACTATGATACACATGTTTTCTTTTTACTTGTCCAAGCAACCAATCTACCTCCAAGAAAAAAAGCTCCACCGGTAGTTCTTTTCTGACCATCAACATTGCCTACCCAATCTGCATCAGTAAACACTTCCAAAGAAAAATCATTTTTATAAGGATACCATAAACCATAATCTATTGTGCCTTTCAAGTACCAGAATATCCTTTTCATTGCTACCAAGTGAGTCTCATTGGGATCCTTCTAAAATATAGCAACCAAACCAGCATCATGTGCAATATCAGGCCTACTATGAACAACATAATGCAACTTACCAATCATGGAAGTGTATTCTTTTTCATCAATAGAGGGTGAATCATCATGTTTAGACAAATTACAACCTATCACCATCAGAGTACCAACCAGTTTACAATCCTCCATGCCAAATGTTTTCAACACTTCCTTTACATACTTTGACAGATAAATATTCAACCATCCAATTGTTGGATCTACAACCCAATGAAAAACTTAATCTTGCTAATAAGAGACATCTCAAATTCTTTCTTCATCTCCTCAAGAAAAAACCATACATAAATCATCATCACCTCCAAAAAATTATATCATCTACAAATACTTCAACCATCAACACTCTATCTCCATTATTCTTAAGATATATGTTACTATCCTCACTGGTACATTGGAATCCTATCTTGATCAGGTGTGCATGCAATCTTTCATACCATTGTCTCGGTGCCTGCTTCAATCCATATAATGCCTTATGTAACTTTCAAACCATATCTTTATCCTCAGACAAAGAAAATCCATTCGGTTGTTCTATGTACACTTCTTCCTTAAGGATGCCATTAAGAAAAGTATATTTAACATCCATCTGGTAGACCTTAAAGCCTTTAAATGCAGCATAAGAAAGTAACATTCTTACTCCTTCAAATCTTGCCATCGGTGCAAAGGTTTCTCCATAATCTTCTCCTTCTTCTTGTGCATAGCCTTTGCATACCAACCTTGGTTTATTCCTCACAACCTTGCCTTCTACATTCAACTTGTTTCTAAAGACCCATTTATTGCTCTGTTGTCAAACTTAGAATTGGTAGTGGCTATCACAGTGTGATTTGATACCTTTCTTAGACCTGGTACTTCATCGGTTGCATTTAGGCATGTCATAGCTTTAATTTCCTACTTAGTGATCTTATAGGGCCTATCAAGCCACATGAACTCATCATGGACTCAAGTGAGGACGTACCAGATCCATTCTGCTTCATCAAATAATGGGAAATGGATGAATTATGCAAAAGCCTTGTCTTGAAGATTTTGATATTCTGGCTTAAGGGTTCCCCAAGTTGTCTACAAAATGCTTGTTGTACAGGGACAACATATCAGCACTGCCAAGCTCATCAAGGTCACAATGGATATATGCCTTGATATCCTCATTGTGAAAAATATCATAGGGTATTAAAGAAAATGCTCCTTCCAGATCATCTTCAAGAGACTGAAAGGGTGTTTCTTGAAAGAAGGTCTAGCCCTATCCTTAATCTCAACAACCAATAGGGTAGCAATTCTGGATGTTGATGTCATTTTAATGTTGGCATTTATGATGATGATGTTGTGATTATCATTGATGGACACACACTTGCTTTGAGATCACTTTTTGGATGTATAAGTTATGCTCAACTGGTATTTGTTCCAATCGGTATTATATATTATAGTCTTTAGACTATCGGTGTTTTGCAGAAAGTGTTTTCCAATCCAAAGTGGTATGAAGACCCAAAGCGGTATGAAGACCTCAAGCAGTTTGAGGATCTCAAGCGGTACGAAGTAACTAAAGCGACAGTTATCATTTTCCCAGTCTTCATTTTGACAACCGGTAATCGGTTAAATGTATGAACCGGTATTACTCTGTGATGAGTTACCAACCGATATTTTTGTGATGAGTTATCATCCACCGACACTTTGGCGGTGATTCTGTGTCATGTTACCAAATGTGTCTAGATGCACTAAACCTAGGAACTTGCAATGTAATCCTATTGGACCGACATGAAATCAGATTCCTTTACAAGGACATCATGTTTAGGGTTTTAGTATGAGTTAGGGTTTTAGGTGGTTGATGAGGTTTTTGTATGTGCGATCATAGTAGAGAAGACAAGGTCCGTATGAAGAAGAAGAGTGTGGAGATATTGGAGACTGGAGTAATTCTGAAATGCATTAACAATGAGCTATCTAGGATCTAACCAAGCAGACTATGCTATTTGCTAGATCACTCAATTGTTGATTACTCACATCTTCGGCAAGTCTTAAACCCTTAACCGGGTAGGCCCAGAAAAGCCTTTGTAAATCCTCTAACAAGGTGGTTCACAACTATGGATCTGAAATCATCTCACAAGTTAGTCTTTAATCAGACTTATCTCCTAACAGAGATCGAGATTCTTAACAAGATCTGTTCTAGTGAAGAACAATGTATGACCTTAACCGGTCTGACCTTAACCGGTCTGGTTTCTATTTTGCAGATAGTTACTTGTGAGTTTCAGCTCATCGTGATTTTTCCCATTTGGGTTTCCACATCAAAACCTCTTGTGTTATGGTGATTGTACTCCTATGGGTGAATGCCTTAGTTGTTGTTTGGTTTGCATTCATTTTAACCGGTTTGTTAGTAAAAGTGTTATACCAGTTTACTGCTAAAGTGTTTAAGTGTTTGAGTTCAATATTTTTTGGTTTACTAATTCACCCCCCCTTCTTAGTATTCATCAATTGGTATCAGAGCCAACCTTTCTATAAGTCTAACTACTTGGAAGGAGATATGAGGGAATACACTGTGAGGGAGCTTACTCATCAGCTCACTCAGACAGAGAAAACCTATGATGAACTCAAAGTCAAATATAAAGCCTCTCTAGCAAAAAGAAGAGAGCATGCTGAGAAACTGATGGAGCTTACTGAAAATAGTTCTTCTGATGAAGTAGACATGGAAGCCCTAGTTGAAGAAGTTAAAAAATTGAATGAGTCTAATGCCAACCTGAGAAGGGAACTAGAAGGACTCACTATCAGAATGTGTCAAGAGCTTGAGAACTAGAGGAAAGCGGAAGATCTGGTAAAAGACAAAGATCATGAGATCTCCAAATTGAAACAAGAAATCAGTGCACTTACTGCTCATCTCCAAAAGAGTAAAGTGGAAAAAGAAGAAATGCAAGGTGAACTAAACATGGCTATTTCTAAGAATGCAACCTTGAAGGAATCCAATGCTACTATTTCCAGGGAACTCACTGAGTCAAAGGAAATACTTGCCAAATTCATTTAGAGTGCTGATAAGTTAGAGAAAAAGCTTGAATCAGCCAAACCGGTAAAGAATACTAATGGACTTGGTTTCTCTGGTTATGAGGAAGGTGAGACCTCTGGAACAAAAGATGGAGCATCAAAGAAGCAACCAACACCAAAAGATAAAGGTAAGAAAAAGTTCAAACATGTTTACTTTAATTATCTCAAGGAAGGACATACAACCAATGTATGTAGAAGTAAGGCTTACAATAATTTTCCTTACTTTCTAAACAATAAGCCTAGATCCAATAGATTCAATGGTAACTGTTATGCATGCAAAAAGTTTGGGCATAGAGCATTTGAATGCAGGTCTGTCATGCACAAAAATGGAAGATATCCTCAAAGGATTCAAGGAGTTTTTCTTGAATCCTCCATGAATCAGAATCCAAACTGGTATAATGCCTATAATCATCAGTCAGGTACTGGTGGATATCAAGCGGCAACTGGTTGGAGAGCAACCTGTTTGATTTATCATGGTAGCGGTCACACTGCTGCAACATGCAGAAGGAAGAATGGAAACATGAATAATGGACAATGGAGAGCACCTGGAATGGTTTTCTATCATTGCAACAAACCGGATCACACACCAAAATTTTGCAGGATGAGAAAGAACATATCGGATGATATATTGGTCACTCCGGAAGGAAAGATTGATCTTAAAACTGTTCAAGCGGATATGAAGAAAACCTGGAAAGAGAAACTGAAAGAAGTGTCACAAGAAGAATCGGTTTCTGCACCTAGTGTGGAAATCTCTGAACTGGCAAACTAAGCTACAAAAAAGATTAGGGGGAGCAAATCAGTGAAATATTTTGAACCCTCGGTTTACACTGGTAAAGGCCTTAACCGATGTGTGTTACCTGTCAATTGACAGAAGACCAGAAATGGTAAAAGGAAAAATTAGGGTTTATGCCCTAATGGTGGAGCATTTATTGTGGTAGGTGAAGAATTTGTTTAAATGGGATTTTCAAGTCATTTTCACTTATCAATTTGCGAGCGAAGAAATTCTCAAGTGCAGAGCGACCAAAGGCGATTTGTTTTGCGATTAAGAGTGAATTGAAATCTAGCAGAAGAATTCTGAGATATTTGCAACTTATTAGTGAAGAACAACTAAGTGGTGTTCCAAGCGACCGAAGTGGTGTGTTGCTAGCTACAGTATCAAAGCCCTAAATCTCAATTCGTGAAGGTATTTTTCGAGTTTCTTTGTTTATTATGGCTTCTGCTTCGTACTCCAATTCAAGTGCACCTATTGATTCAATGGATTTCATACAAAGGAAGATGAAATACAATGCCCTATCCCAGATACCCACTGGTGTTATAGTTGAGGAAGGTATTTCAGATTATATTGATTGCAAAATAGAAGACCTAGGATCACTAGTGATCCATTCTCAGTTAGGTTTATTCTGTGGGGATGACAAGAAGATCAAGCCTGAATACAACATCCTGGAAAGGAAGAAACTTCACAATGTTGTCTATTTTCTTGAAGAATTCACAGAAGATCACATCCGCATCATCCTAAGTAGAGTGCATGTTGACAAAATGTATCTTGAGCAGACACATGACATCACACCAGAAGCAATTCATGTCGTCACCGGTTTCTATAATGTTGGAGAAGTGCCAACCCTAAGGAAAGTCATTAAGATGGAAATGACCAAGCTCACTAGTTCTATGAGCGACCAATGAGGAATGACTATCAACACCATCAAGGATGATCTGGTCAAATATGCCTGCATGGTGATCGGATACCGGATGTTCTATGCTAGCAGAATCAACTCTGTCTCCACTACTGCAGTTAACGCTACCTACAAAATGATCATGGAAGATGCATCATTTGATCTATGCACCTGTATGCGGAGGCAACTCCTGGTAAACCTTAAATCTATCAAATAGGATAATGTCTTAAGATTTAAATTTGGACAATTGTTGGTAGGACTGTTTTTCTACTTTCAAGGCTATTTTCTGGGAGTCGATGACATTCAATGGTCTGCTGACCAACCAGTTACCAAACAGATCAGAAAAAGTCTTCAAGCGGTGAGAATCGGTTATCCTGAAGTCTTGAACAAATAATTTGATGAGTTCAGATGGAAGATGAGATAGAGGATGAGGATATCTAGCCATATTGTCAAGAAGTATGAAGAGGACATCTGCTTTACCATCAGAGTAGATGAGTGCATAATGGAGGCGGTTGAGCCCAGAAAGGAAGAAGTGGAGCCCATGGGATATGAGGTGATGTATGACATGCTCGATGGGTATGCATCTACCCTACTTGCCTCACCTCTTGATACAAAGAAGAAGAGAACCGACACCTACTTGGAAAGGGTAACACTGGTTGAAGAGCCCTTAGTGAAGAAGGGAAAGGCAATGCCATCGGTATTGGCATCGGTTACTTCAGCAAGTCCTAAAGTGACCAAGCAGTCACCAGCCAAGAAGAAACCAGAAGTTGCACCTGCCAAGGTTTTTGAAAGAAAAAAGAAAACTAAGAGCATCTCACCAGATTCTAAGGATACAGAACCTGAAGTGCAACCTAAAAAGACTAAGCAAATGAGGAAGAAAACAAAGACAACCAGCAATGAACCGACATCATCAACACCGATAAATATAGACATTTCCTCTTACAAACGATTGACACATTGTCAAAAAACTATCAAGAATATTAGGAGAAAAGTGCTAAGTGATTTAATAGATCATTTTGATGATTTTAATGACAATGAAAAGGAGGAAGTTGAACACGAAGTTATTCAATATTTATGTATTAATGACCGGTCACCGTCAGAAATTAGATCTATGACACTGGATTCTTTATATAATTCTTTAGATAAAAAATGGTGCATTGCCATAAAAAAGGAATAAGAAATAAGAGAGGAAATTTTTGCACAATATTTTCCTGATGTGTCAAACTTAGAGCTCTATGAAGTTATGGATAAATACAAAGGCCTCTTCTTCATGAGAAGAAGAAGACTCTTGTTACTGGAAGGGAAAGTTCCTGAAGTGGTGAAAGACACACTCACATGCCAAAGCCACTCTAAAATTGCACCAATTGTCTGAAGCGAACAAGAAGGTTGAACAAGAACTAGAAACTGGAAAACCAAATGAGGTATATGACAGTGAAGGAGAACCGGTTATTGAACAGAGAGACAATGTTGATGTTGATGCCTTAGATGTTGAAAATGTAACTCCGGATGCAACAAAGGAAAAGGCTGATAAAGAGAGAGTGGACAAGGAAAAACAAGACAAAGAAAAGGCTGATAAGGTGCAAGTAGAGAAAGAGAAAAAGAAAGATGAAGAGAAGAGGAAATAGGCAAAAGAGAAAAAGAAGAAACATGAAGAGGAAAAGAAGAAACGTGAAGATGAGAAGAGAAAAGAAGAAGAGAAAAGGAAATAGGAAGAGGAAAAGAGGAAACAGGAAGAAGAGAAGAAGAAAAAGGAAGAGGAGAAAAGGAAATGGGAAGAGGAGAAGAAGAAAAAGGAAGAGGAGAAGAAGAAAGAAGAAGAGAAGCAAAAGGAAGAAGAATGGAAGAAGGGTGAAGAGAAGAAAAAGAAAGATGCAGAGGAGCAAAAGAAGGTAGAAGAGGAAAAGAAAAGAGTCGAAGAAAAGAAGGAAGCAACAAAGAGCACACACGTGGAGACACCAAAGGCAACTGGTAGTCAAGCCAAACCAACTGACATTACCAGTCGTATTGACCTCCAATCTACAAATGAATTGAAGCTAATCCAAAGCATTAAGCTTGCTCAAGAGAGATTGGAAGTATTAAGGAGGAAAAAGGAGCAAGACATTATTCAAACTGTGGTGGATACACTTACCAATTTGATTCTTGATACTAACCTCCCCAGTATCGATTCCTCTCTGGCCCAGCTAAAACTTCTATGCACAGTTGTGGAGGACCAGGTATAAAGCCTGGAAGAGGTTGCTGAAGCTTATACATAGAAGAAGCATCAAAAGGAACTAAACACTACCTTAGTGAAGAAACTGAATGAGCTCCGGTGTGAACTTCAGAAAGAGAAGAAAGACATAAGAGATGCTATGGATGAGGGGAAATTACTGCTTAGTAAGATAAGCCAACCCCATCTATTCTGTGATGATGTGCTTTCTCAGAATGAAAAACTGCAATCTGATTTGCAGGCATATATAAGCACCTTTAAGATTCCCTATGATTCCTTCACTACTTATGAGCAAACTGTTCACCGATTTCAGCTCCAGTCTGCCAGAATTGAGTTGGAGATCAACAACCGGACCAGAGATTTGCAGGAACTTCAACTGGTTCTACTACCCAAACTACAAATACTTCAGAAGTGCTATCTTAATCTGGATGCCTTAACAATCACTCAAGAGATGAGCACAATGGATGCCATGGAGGAATAGGTATCCCAGATGCAAATAGAAAGTGAGGTGGCTACCTCATTAATTGAGTCATGGTCTTTATCCATGAAGACCTTTATGCAGGATTTTAAATCAGTTTTTGATAAGTTTCACTCATTATTGTCATAAACATTTATTATATTAATGATAATGAGAAACATGGGTTATTCTGCAGTACTTTGTCATTGTTGGCAAAGGGGGAGTAGCATTTTGTATTTTAAAATTTTGATGCATGTATACTTTCATGTTATCTTGTTAAGGGAGTAGTATACATTGTTCTTTTTTTGCAAAAAGGGATACTGTATATGCTTAGGGGGAGTAATTTTGATTATGGCATATTTTTGTTGTAAAACACTTAGATGTCAAAAATTTTCCTAAGTGTTGCCATCAATGCCAAAGGGGGAGATTGTTGGTATTTATGATGATGATGTTGTGATTGTCATTGATAGACACACACTTGCTTTGAGATCACTTTTTGTATGTGTAAGTTATGCTCAACCGGTATTTGTTCCAACCGGTATTATATATAATAGTATTTAGACTATCGGTGTTTTGCAGAAAGTGTTTACCAATCCAAAGCGGTATGAAGGCCCAAAGTGGTATGAAGACCTCAAGCGGTTCAAGGATCTCAAGCAGTATGAAGGAACTAAAGCGGCAGTTATCATTTTCCTAGTCTTCATTTTGACAACCAGTAATCAGTTAAATGTATGAACCGGTATTACTCTATGATGAGTTACCAACCGATATTTTTGTGATGAGTTATCATCTACCAACACTTTGGCGGTGATTCTATGTCATGTTACCAAATGTGTCTAGATGCATTAAACCTAGGAACTTGCAATGTAATCCTATTGGATTAACATGAAATCAGATTCATTTATAAGGACATCATGTTTAGGGTTTTAGTATGAGTTAGGGTTTTAGGTGGTTGATGAGGTTTTTGTATGTGCGATCATAGTAGAGAAGACAAGGTCTGTATGAAGAAGAAGAGTGTGGAGATATTGAAGACTGAAGTAATACTGAAATGCATTAACAATGGGCTATCAAGGATCTAACCAAGCAGACTGTGCTATTTGCTCGATCACTCACTTGTTGATTACTCACATCTTCGGCAAGTCTGAAACCCTTAACCGGGTAGGGCCAGAAAAGCCTTTGTAAATTCTCTAACAAGGTGGTTCACAACTGTGGATCTGAAATCCTCTCACAAGGTAGTCTTTAATTGGACTTATCTCCTAATAGAGATCGAGATTCTTAACAGGATCTGTTCTGGTGAAGAACATTGTATGACCTTAATTGGTCTAACCTTAACCGATCTGGTTTCTATTCTACAGATAGTTACTTGTGAGTTTCATCTCACCGTGGTTTTTCCCATTTGGGTTTCCATGTCAAAACCTCTTGTGTTATGGTGATTGTGCTCCTGTTGGTGAATGCCTTATTTGCTGTTTGATTTGCATTTGTTTTAACCGGTTTGTTACTAAATGTGTTATACTGGTTTACTGCTAAACTGTTTAAGTGTTTGAGTTCAGTATTTTTTGGTATACTAATTCACCCCCCCCTTCTTAGTATTTGTCATTTAAATCTAGGGTTTGAAAAATGGATAGCTTCACAAAATAGATAAATACCTTCTGATTCAACTAGGCACAAGAAATCACTTTTGGATTCATTGCAAGCTCGATTTAGATCACCAAATCTCCTCTCTTAGCTGCACTACTCTTTCCTCTTGATCACATTGTGAAAAATAAACCTTTGAAATGCCTTTTAACCTCTAAAAACATAATTCTACATTGTAATAAATGCTTCAACTAGTAACCTTGATTTTCATGAAATCGCTTACCAGAGCCTCAAATGTTCATCAGATCTTCCAGATAACATCTGCATCCATGATTCAAACCTTCTGCAACCTACCAGAATCAGCTATAGATCACCGAAGAGGGGGTTCTATGAATCTACATGTAAAACTCCCCCTAAGGCCAAAAAGCTCTAGTTACTAGATGAGGTTCCATCACCAGATTCAGGTGTGGAGCCATTCTGCACATTAGAATCTTTTTTCTTAGCCCACATTTTCTTATGCTGATATTTGATTTCATCTACTTTTGCTTTGCCTTTCTCATCTGATTTGTTCTTGTTTACTAGACCATTATTCTTGATTTTACAATGTGACCTTGCTTGTTTCATGCATGGAAAACAATATTTCTCTGCATAGGCTTGAAATTCATCTGATTTGGTCTCATCCTGCATTGGTTAGAGATGTGTCCAAAAATCCCACAAGAACATCTCTTGTTCTAAAAATTATTCATTACTGCTCTGCACATGTTTGACTTGTGACCAAAATTGTTTCATATAAAACACTGACCGATTAAGGTAGGACCATTGTTCACATTATTAATTCCATTATTCATCTTACTTCTGCATTGATTCACCATATGACCAAATTTATTGCAAGTAAAAAAACTACCATTGAATTTATAAGCATTAAGTTGTCTTACCTGAGGATTCTTTCTCTTCTGATGATTAGGTTTTGCATTGCTCTGTTCAGAACTGGAGGATTCTCCTTTCTCATATCCAAGTCCTCTCATGTCTTTTCCATGTCTCTGACTATCCAACATCTTATATAGCCTTGCTGAGCTAGCATTAAATTTGTCTTTGTATTCAATTGCAGTAGCAAGTTCATCTCTTAAGGCAATAATTTATCTTTCAAGTTCTTGTCCATCATTCCTTGATTGCATCAACTCAAGCTTCAATTGACCATTTTCGTAGGTAAGTTTGTAGCATTCATCTGATCTATCTTTCAATGATTGAGTCAAACTTTCTTCATTCTTCTTCCGGTCTTAAATTTCCTTAGTCACCTTCATCACAATGGATTGCATCTCATTCTTCAATGCAACATTCTCTCTAGCAAGCTTTTCACATTCATCAGTTTTTCTTTGGTTTTCAATGCTTTGCTCATGTTTCTCCTTCAGCTTGTCCATCAACTCTTTCCTCTTGTCTCTTGAAGTGTTGACCTGCTCTTTCAAATCCTTAATGAAGTCTTCAGCTGCATTCAAGTTTCTCTTTAAGGAACTTATTTCATTTCTTGTTGCATCAAGATCCTCAAGTACAACACAAAGTTGTCTCTGCAAACTAGGATCCATTGATTCAATCTCCCAGACCTTCCTCAAGCGGTTAGGCTTCCTCGGAGGAACTAGGCACACAACTTAGAACTCATTGCTCAAGTTACAAAAACATGGCAACAACCCTGGAGGAAGGCTCGCCGCCTTACAATAAATTACATACTAATTACAATAAGTAGTGAATTAGAAAATAGCATCTATTATGCTAAAAATCAGTTCCGTTTAAGTGCAAAATGATCCACTGTAGCTAATCTGCTTATCTGCTTAGTTATGCTCTACAACTACTTACCAGATCAACCAAGATCAAGATGTGCACGTGAAATTGCACTCAATCACTTCAAAAATAGTCTACCACATCACATATGACACCAAATGCATCATCCAAATAGATCTTATATATCTGCACATATAAAAATTAATCTTCCACAAGTCAGCTTCACCAATTATCAAAATGTGAAACGTGTAGTTGGAAGTCGGCTTGGATCTTTTACCAAACCATATTTCAGACCCAAAATTCAAGATCACATGCTTCCTATGTTGGTAGTGTACACTCTAGTGAGAAATGAATGTATTGTCATTGATGGCAACCTATCGGCAACCTTCAGACAACCACCCGACATTCATCTGGTAAAGACACCGACAGTGATAGACACTTCACCAGCAGCGACAACAATGTATACCGACACTCCAACCAATAGGAATAAAGTTTTATTTATTGTATTTAATTGTAAATATATTTTGTAAAGCTGACATGGCATATTGTAATAAGACTCATATATGTATGAGATCTTGTAAATCATTTTGATATAGAACAGACATATGATGGTAGAAGTGATGAGTGAATATTAAGGCAGATTTTGTATAAAGGGTTATGGTTATAGTATGAGCTTAAACCAGTACTGAACCTGGCATAGCAGATGCTAAATTGTAGCAGTACATTATATTGGATTCTCATAATCTATTTTGTAAGTCAGTGAGACTTCCTTTTGCATTTGAGCAGTGAGCTCTAGGTAGTTTGTCTTCCTGAATGTGCAGGCACCACATTATAAGTAATATCCATTCATTGGCTAGTGAGTGAATATTGTGGGTTACAAATCCCACCGAGGTTTTTCCCACATCGGGTTTCCTCGTTAAACATCTTGAGTTATGGTGTGCTTTCTATGTTGTCTTTATTGTTCCTATTTACTATATTAATTCTTAATTATCGATACATTATTTTGGAATGCAAAATACTTAATAAGGTTAAAGAATCTGTTAACCGGTTGGATACTGATTCACCCCCCCCTCTCAGTATCTTTGGGACTATCATTAATCCTAACAATTGGTATCAGAGCCTGGTCCTCTATTTTCAAAAGTTTAATAGCTTGAGGAAGATTCTGATATCGATACAGATGGAGAACTTAAGAAAGCAATTGGAAGGAGCTCTTGTAGACTATGATTCAGAGAAGTTGAAGAATTTAAAACTTGAAGATGATCTGAGGACTGCACAAGAATTCATTGAAGGACTTCAGGAAAATCTCACTATTGCTAGAAATAAAAGAAAAGAACTTCACGAGAAGATGCAAAGTGATGATGATGAAAAGGAAACTCTTAATGAGATTGTGAACAAATTGAGGCAAGAAAACATGACTATGAGGAATGAAATGCAAGATATGACTATGAGGTTTTGTAAAGACATTGAAGACAAAAAGAAGAATGAAGATGACTTGACTAGGAGACTCAATGATGTTGGAAATGAGAATCTAAGACTCATTCATGAGAATGACATGTTGAAGATAGATTTGATTCACATGGAACATGATAAAACAAAACTTATGAGACAGATGGAAATTCTAGAAAATGAGCTAGCTACTGCAAATAAACATAAAGAGAAATTTAAGAAAAGTTTAGAAGAACTTGATGATATGCTAAAAACTCAGAAACCTAATGGAGACACTAATGGACTTGGAATTAAAGTTGGTGAAAGCTCTGGTACTGCAAATAATCATGATCATAGTAAACCGGTAAGACAACCTAATGCTTACAAATTTAATGGGAATTGCTTTAACTGTAACAAGTATGGTTATAAATACAATCAGTGTAGATCTAGAAACAATCAGAACACTAATGCACCCACCTGTCAATGTTCCAAATGCAACAAAGTTGGTCATAATTCAAAAAACTGCAGAATGAATGTAAGATGTTATGTTTGTGGAAGATTTGGGCACTTATCTAATCAATGCAGAACACAAACCGATATAGGATATGGAAAGGCTATTCAGAAGAACAATGTGACTTCTTATGCTTGTAACAAAATTGGACATATTTCAAAATTTTGTAGAAGAAAGACTTCACTGGCAAACAATAAAGGACCTAGTTTGAAAGACAAAGAGAAGGTTGATGAGGTAAAGCAATAATTTTCAAGACAATGGATTAGAAAGAGAGATCAGAATGTTGATGAGATTATTCCTTCACTGGTAGAACAAAGTATTACTCCATCGGCAGGAGATTCTTCATCCAACTGAGAACTAACCCTTGGGGGTATTGCAACAAGTTGAATATCATGCAAATTACCCTCGGTTGATGGTGGGAAGGTGGATTTCTTCTTTACCGGTAGATATGTTAAGTTTCACTTAACCGATGAACATTTATTGCGGTTGTTGGAGGAAAAGACATTATAAAACATTGAAGAAAGTTCTTTCAAGCACTCAAACCTATCGGGCAGCTTAAGGTATTTATCAATGGCTTCCTCCTCTGCTCTGGAATTTATTGCAAACCCTACTGTTATAGAAGTTGTGAAGCACCCTAGGCTAGTTTTTAAAATCATTCCCGAGATAGCGAAACAAGATGATTCCCTAGGTTCTTTTTTTAAAATTCCAAAAGGTGTTGCTTATGCTGAAGACCCTAGAATCTATATCCATTTCCATATTGAGGAATTAGGTTTTGAGGAAATATTGAAAATGTTTAAAATTGTTATCTATGGTGAAAGTGGAAATGTGAAACCCGAACACAAGGTAATTGAGACTTTAGGTTTTGTGGAGATCTTAGACATCCCAGAATTTCCTGAGGTAGTAAGAATTGTCCTTAGCAGAGTTCATGGAGAATTCTTTTGGCTAGATTCTATTTGCAAAATCACTAAGGAAGCAGTTAGGGAAGTGACTGGCTTACCGTCCACCAGTAACATGCCAGATAAGACTAAGAAGGTTCCTAATAACACAGTGATGATATTAAGAGGAGCAACCTATGATAGAAGATCCCTGAGAGTAAATGATGTTAAAGATGAAAATGTCAGATTCATAAGCATGATCCTAGGTTATAAAACCACACATGCAAATTGACTAAACTCACTTTCTAGTCTATGTATTAAAAGTGCATAAGATATGGTCAAAAATGATGCAAAAATAGATGTATGTGAGTGGTTAAAGGATAAATTGATAGATAATCTGAAAAAGATAAAAGGAGACAAGAAAGGTACTTTTTGTTTTGGCAATCTCCTGGTATGTCTAATGTTGTATCTCACAAAAGAGGTTCCTGATATTGGTAAGAAAGACTTTGGTTATGATATACCGGTAGGCAAACAACTGTGAGAAATCTTCACCAGTATGGGCACTGATAAGGATAACAATATAACAGAGTACTTCAAAGCCTTTAAAGAAAAAATGAAAATAAGGGAGAGATTACCACAAAGTATTGTAGACAAGTATGAAAAAGAAATATGTTTTGTAATTAGAAAGGATGAAATATGGATGGAGGCAATTTTTCCTAGAACTGTATGGTTAACAAAAATGGGGTATGAGGCAGATGTAAGCATCATCGAAACTTATGCTAGAGCCTTATTAGAAGCTCCTAGAGAACTAGAAGAAAAGGTTTTTCATAATGGAGAATCAATTGAGAGTGATGTGCAGACATTGAAACAAAGGAAGAAAAGAGAAAAGTACATAAGGAGTGAAACCAAGAAAGAAAAGGAAATAAAGGAAAATGTCTTGAACATGACGGGTATTAATGAAAGTGACCTAGAAGGATTACAACCAGAAGCACATCTCTCACCGGTTGGTACATCCTCTAAGAGTGAAATACCTACTGAATTTAAGAGAGTTGATAGGAAGAGAAAACCATCACTGGTACCCTCTCCTCCTCCTAAGAAAACAAGAACACCAATACAAAAGAAACAGGCAGTGAGGCCACCTACAAAGAAGTTGACACCAAAGAAGAGGAAACAAAAATAGGTTATACCACCATTGGATAATCTATTGAATGAAATCACTGATGACGACAATCTATCAAATGTTAGTAAACTGTACAATACATTTACAGATGCAGAGAAAGAAAGTATTGAGAACAACATAATTTTACATCTTGACATTTACAAGAAAGTGTTAATTGAAGTTGTAGATGATTTTCCTAGTGAATTATATAGGTGGTTAGATGCTAAGAGGTTAGTTGTTATGGAGCTTGATAAGAAACTAAAGATTGAAAAACTTTTGGTTGTTCATCCGGTTAACTCTATTGAAGAGATTGGTGAACTAATTAGTGAAGCTAACAGATCAGTTTTCTCAAGTGGTCACTAACATGTGAGCCTAATGGCTGGCAGGGTAAATAAAATTGTAGAAGAAACAACAGACAAGTGGGACAGTTTCTTTGTTGAGAAAGAAAAACAGGAAGAACTAAAAATACCAAAAACTTTCAAAGTTTATCAAAAGGACAGAGACAAGGGGAAAGGTAAAATTGATGGATTACCAAACATAAAAGTGACTGACAACCTACCACCACCACCTTTGGATAATACACCAGCTACTGAAGATGCTAACACACCACATGAGGATACCAACCCCGAGTCTGAAATTTTGTACACTGAATATTGATACTTAGGAAGTAAACATTGTAGTTGACAAGGAGAACACAAAGGAAAAGAAAAATGATATAGCTACTAAGCAACCAGCAGATAATATTGAGGTTGGAACACAGGCAGATTATATTGGGGTTGAGACACAAACAGAGAAGGCAGAACAAGCAGAGCATTCAATGGAAACCTTGGATAGTGGAATGGTTACCTGTAATACTGATGCAAGCTTAGAGAAACTTGCAGAGATAGTAACAGAGACACCGGCAGTGGATAACACAGTGAAACAACCAGAGGAACTGGTAGATTCATAGGTACACATTGAGGTAGTGAAACTGACAATTACAAAGAAACCAAAACCATTGCTAGTGGAAATGCAAACACAGATTGACCCACCTGAGGTCGATTCAGGCAAATTGGTTACTCCCACTGGAAGCACATAAATTGTAAAGGTAGTTGGCCAGACATCTGGTACTTCACTAACAAAATTTAGACCTACTAATGTGACTGAAGTTCTTTTGGATTCAATAAAGAAAATAACGGATTGTAATGCATTGGACTATAAGGCAATTGATGATACAATTCCAATTCTTAAGTTGATTGCACCTAAATGCAATTTAGATCAGGTAAAGGATTCTTTAGGACAGTTAGACACATTGTCTAAATTCATTTCAGGAAACATACTGATAGTTGATCAAATAAATGAAGAAACATTCAAGGAGAAAATGGAGAAGGAAAAAGGAAAATTCTTTGAGGAAACAATAAACAAGTGCACGGAACACATCAATACACTTTTACCGGCACTAAATGCAACAATTTTGGAGTACAAGGAACTGTACAGAGATACATGCAAGACAAATATGTTGACAGTTAACATTGATAAGGAAATTAGCAAAGTTCAAAAGGAGATAGATGATATAGCTGATAATATCATTGGTTCATCTAAACCTATATCAGTTATTGAGTAAGAAATTACTGGATTTGAAGAAAAATTGGAGAAGTTAGAAAAAGAGAAGGAAAGGATAAAGGGAAAAGCCAAAGAGCTTAAGTGCAAACTCAGTCCTAAGTTAGATAACCTTATCTCTATAAGGAAAGAAATCTTTGAGGCATTAATTCAAGGACAAAAGACACCAGAGGAACATATGCATCATCTCACCGGTACAATCCAAAGCATTGAGGCAGCTATGAAGGACAGTAACAAGTTTATTCATAGCTTAAACTTGGTTTTAGCGGACATATTCTAGATTGTAACCAATCGGTTACAAAGTTCAAGCTGAAATCTACACTCATTTGACAATTTTTGACAACCTTTTGTAGGATTTGAGAAATACAAATCCACAGAACCCAAAGAAACCTGCATGCAAGAAACCTATCACAGAGAAAGAGAGAGAATGAATACAAGGGTTTTGGCTCTGACAAAGTGAAAAGATTTCTTATCAGAGAAAAATGAATCAAGAGAATAACAATAATACAAGAGATCAATCCTTATAAAGGAGATCAACACCAAAAGGAAAACCTAACCCTAAGGTGTGTGCATTTAATAATTAAATATTAATTATTAAATGACTAATGTATGCATAAAGAGAAATCTTAAGAGGAGAGTAAAGTTAATTAAATACTTTACTCTAACACCCCCCCTTAAGATGAGCTACAATGTAGCTACAAACAATGCAGAAGAAAGCAAAGGAACTACAATGCAAAAGAGGGTCCCGGCAACAAGGCCTGATCAGGTACCCGAATACAAGAAAATCTCTATAAAGCGGAGTAAAGGAGAAAACCCAGTGGGAAAAAACTCCTCTCCAAAAAGAGATACAGAAACATGCTGAAAAGAAAACATGAAGGAAGGAAGGCCTCACTGAGACTCCCCAAGGACAACTTCCTTCACCCCAAGCATAGAGCGCAACTGAAGATAGCGCGGAGATGCCAAAGGTTTAGTGAAGATGTCTGCAACCTGCTCCTCTGTAGAAATGTACTCCAAGATGAGACAACCATCCTGAATCAACTACCTGATGAAGTGCATGTGGATTTCAATATGCTTTGTCTGCTATGTGAATGGCACTCTGATTGTCGCACCAAAGAGTAGTGGGACAATCTGGAGGAAACCCAAACTCTGTCATAGACTGCCAAAGCCATAAAACCTCCTGACTAGCTAACACTGCTGCACGGTACTCAGCCTCTGTAGATGATAATGCAATAGTAGACTGCTTCTTGCAAGACCATGTAATAGGACCAGAACCAAGGCAAAAAACGAAGCCAGAAGTAGACTTCCGATCATTGACATCACCAGCCCAATCAGAGTCAGTGAAGCCAATGATGTGAGGGAATCCTGAAGTGTAGTGAATGCCATAATGTGTGGTGCCCCGAATGTACCTCAAAATACGTTTGGCTACTTGCCAATGGCTCTCATGAGGATCATGGAAGAATCGAGAGACAAGGCCAACCGCAAAGGAAAGATCAGGACGAGAATGTGTCAGGTACAACAAACTGCCAACCAACTGCCTGTATAAAGTGGGGTCTACTGAAGGAGTAGAGCAAGTGGAAGACAAAACAACACTTGACTGAAATGGAGTGGGGGTAGACTTGCAATCAAGCATGCCAAATCGGTGAAGCATATCAAGAGCATACTTCTCCTGAAAGATGGAAATCCCATCCGAAGACTGAATAACCTGTAGACCCAGAAAGAAGTGCAAGAGACCAAGATCTATCATCTCAAACTACTCCATCAAAGCTCTCTGAACACTCTGAATCATGGAGGATGAGCTACCTGTAAGAATGAGATCATCTACATATAGAAAAAGAATCAAAAGATCACCCTCCTGACGCTGAATATACATAGTGTGATCGGAATGACAGCATGCAAAATGAGAGGAAAGCAGGAAAGAGTCCATCTTCTCATACCAAGCCCTGGGGGCTTGTTTGAGACCATACAATGAATGACGAAGTCTGCAAACCAAAGAAGTGTCCTGCACAAATCCCTAAGGCTACTCCATATAGATCTCCTCATGTAGGTCTCCATGCAAGAAGGCACTCTTCACATCCATCTAAAACACTATCCATCCCTGTGAAGCTGCAAGTGAAAGTACCAGGCGTATAGAATTCATCTTGGCGACAGGAGCAAAGGTCTCAGAGTAGTCAATACCCTCTACCTGAGAAAACCCCTTCGCAACAAGATGGGCCTTATACTTATCAATAGAACCATCTGCAGCATACTTGGTACGATACACCCACTTGCACCGAACCAACTTTCTTCCCTTAGGAAGAGGACAAAGATCCCAAGTATGATTCTTCATCAAAGAAGAATACTCCTCATCCATGGCCCTATCCCACTCAAGGTGTCCTGTCGCCTCTGAAAACTTTTGAGGATCATCTGAAAGGGCATGACTCAAAAGACTAGAACCAGATGTCTGAGCACGAGTGCGACGAGTATCTGAAGGATCACCTGCCAAAGAACCAGCTGCATCAATAGTATCACGGGCCCACTTCAGCAAAGACAGAGCAACTGGTGGTGGTGGAGATGGTGGATCATCATCTACATCATCCTCAAGAGATAAGTAATCCTCAAGAGATGAAGAGGAAGGAGTAGGCAATGAGGGAGAAGCTAGTGATGGAGAATCCATCTGAGAATATGACTCATCAAACTGGACATCCCGCCGAAACAGGACCGCTCTGGAATCAGGATCAAATAGCCTTTATGCCTTAACATCCTCACATTAGCCAACAAATATGAGTGGTTGGCTCTTCCTCTCCATGGCGTTCCGCTGAGCATCAGGAATAAATGCCCAAGCCTCACTACCAAAAACTCAGAATGTAGAAACATCAGGCTTGACATGGGTCCAAGCCTCCTCAGGAGTCATATGTCGCAATGCCTTATGAGGCATCTGATTCTGAATATAATTGGCACAATTGACTGCCTCAGCCCAAAATGAAGAACTCATAGCTCAAAATTGTATCATACAATTTGCCATCTCCCGTAAGGTTCTATTCTTTCTCTCAGCAACACCATTCTGCTGAGGGGTGTAAGGAACTATAAACTGATGCTGTAAACCATGCTCAGTGCAAAAATCTCTGAAAGCCTAATTTACATACTCCCCCCCATTATCTGTGCGTATCCACCTGATAGAAAGTCTAGATTGCTTCTCCACAAATGTCTTAAAAATCCTGAATGAGTCAAAGACATCAGACTTGTACTTAAGAAAGTACACCCATGTATGTCTGGAGAAGTCATCAATAAAAGTGAGTACATAACGGGCCCCTGAAAAGGAAGGAGTCGGAAAGGACATAAGATCACTATGTACCAACTCTAGGGCTGCCCTAGCACGAGAGGCTCGGCCCTTAGGAAAAGGATCTCGATGATGTTTGCCAAGGACACAACCACAACATACATCGTCTGTACAAGAAATCTGTGGAATCCCAATCACAAGGGCCTGTGTACTCATCTACTGTAGATATCTGTAACTGACATGGCCAAAACGCTCATGCCAAAGCCTGCTCAATGAATCTGCATTTGCTATAAGAGAGGAACCAACAGTGTCTGAACTCTCAAAGCCATCAAAACTATATAATTGAGATGCAAAATCCACACTCCCAGTAGCCACAACCAAGTCAGGATCATGAAGATCTCGAATAACCACATCATGAGGTGAGAACTCAACTATCTTACCAGAGCCAGAGTGGCAAATCTGATAAACGGATAGAAGGTTTGTCGAAATGTCAGGAACCAAAAGCACATCCTGAAGACAACCACCATCCAATGAAACAGTACCGGAACCCTGAATGGAAAGTTGTGCTGAGTCACCAACTACAATATGTCTAGTGCCTGTAGGGGCAAGAGCGGTGACCAAGTCCTCTGTGTGTGTCATATGGTGAGAGGCACCAGAATCTAGAATCCAAGTGGATGCGGAGGACAATGCTCGTGCAGAAAGAGCATGACCTTTCCCTGTGGGCTGTGAAGGAGGTTGTGGTGCACTGATATTATGCTGCTGCATGGCTTCCTCCAAAGCCTCTAAACATTTCCAACACCTGGAAACGGGATGTCCTTCCTTGCCACAAAAACTACAAGGATCACCTGATTTCTTCTTAGTCTTGGAGGAAGACTCACCAGACTTTGAAGATTTGCCCTGTTTAGAATTGGACTGTGGTTTTGATTCAAACTTAGGGGGTGGCTTGGAGGCATTCTCACTAGCCTCTGAATCTTTCTTAGGCTTCAGTTTCTGCTTCTGTTTTCCTTTGGAGGACTGGGCTACCAATGCTTGGTTCTATGAACCTGAAAGTGAATCCAACTGCTTAAGCTTAGCTTGCTCATGAGTCAGACGATCACAAAAGACCTCAAAAGAAGGCATGACATGTCGAGCACCCAAGGCATCCATGGTGGAATAGAAGGTCGAAGAGAAGATCTGAAATGGACCCCGAAGCTTGGAGAGGATCAGGAAAATGCACTCTGTATCAGTCTTAGTCTTACCACAACCCTGCAAGATAGATCTTTACTATTTGAACTTCATCAGAAAGTCCTCAATAGAGGGAAACGAATCAGGTACCAAGGAAGTTAACTCTGCCTCAAGCTGCAAAGCTCTGAACTCATTAACAGTGCCAAAAAGTCCTTCAAACTTGGTCCAAATGGCTCGAGGAGTGAGACAACCCTCAAGATGAAACTGGAGACTGTCGGAAATGTGTAAAGCCATCAATCCCATAGCCTGATCCATATTGTTCCTGTGCTGCATAACCTCAAAAGGACATGTCAACTGAGGTTGAATCTCATCCAAACAGGACCATAACCCTCGAGACTAGAGAAGAGTCATCATGCGACCCTTCCAAGTGTGGTAATTATACGGTGTGAGAGAGTCAATAGGTTTGTCGGCCATCCTGTGAACTGTGCCTCAACTGCTCTGAATTTTTTTTAATTATTATTAAGTGGTCTTTCAGAACTAGATAGAAGATGCAGAAGGGGTTTGATTGTTTTGTATTGGTGTTTTTATATTCTAGTTTTCTGATATAAATAACAGAAAGCAAGAGAAAAACACCCGCCCACAATGCAAAAAACTAATCCCCAGTACAAACTGAAAGCTAGAAAATGATAGAAAGCAGTAACGGGTTGAGACAAAATTTTGAGCACCTAAAGAATTTACTGATGAAATAGATTGTAGATCTAGAAAGAGCACAGAACCACCTTTCTGATGCCTATTCACTTTTGAAAAATGGAGCAAAAACGAGCAAGTTATGCCCCTCGGAGTGCAAAAAGGCTCTTCAGAACTTTGACTATGAAAAAATGCAATCAAACTAGAGAAATTTAAAAAAATTCCCACACCATAAGAACAGACTCGGAGTCAGCTTTCCAACGCCTATTTGTTTTCGAAAAATGGAGATCGGATGCCCGAGTTATGCCCGATTTTGTAAAAATAGCTCCAAAAATGCCCTTATAGCCCTTAAGGGCTTAAAAAAAAGAAGCCCCTGGTCCGTTGGGCGACCAGGAGCTAATGCAGGGGCTGGCGACGCAGGGGTGGCGGTGGAGGACGGGCGGCGCACAGGCGGGGCACGGGCGGCGGTCGTAGCTACGTGGCGCGCCGGTGGTTATCGCTGGAGGCAGTGGCCGGGCAGTGGCCGTCGGGCGGTGCACCGGCGGCACACTGGTAATGAACTGGCTGCACCCGCCGTAAAACAAAAAAACTGTGTTTTTTATATTTTTTTGAATTTTTGCCTTGTTCTGCGTGCCCTAGGGTCGTACGGCCTTGGGGCATAAAAAAATTTGCCTTCTGGAGCAATTGTGTCCAAATTGGACAAATTTTATATGGAAATAGGGGTTTTTGGGTGCTACGAGCTCAACGGTGAGGTCCGTTTGGGCTCAAAGTGCACCAAAAAAAATACCCCCCTATTCCAAAATAAAAAATAGAAGATAAACACAGATCTGATGCAACCAAAACCTGGATCTCAAAATCTTTCAAAAATCTGAACAAGCTGCAGCAGATCTGGCTCTGATACCATGTAGGATTTGAGAAATACAAATCCACAGAACCCAAAGAAACCTGCATGCAAGAAACCTGTCACAGAGAAAGAGAGAGAACAAATACAAGGGTTTTGGCTCTGACAAAGTGAAAAGATTTCTTATCAGAGAAAAATGAATCAAGTGAATAACAATAATACAAGAGATCAATCCTTATAAAGGAGATCAACACTGAAAGGAAAACCTAACCCTAAGGTGTGTGCATTTAATAATTAAATATTAATTATTAAATGACTAATGTATGCATAAAGAGAAATCTTAAGAGGAGAGTAAAGTTAATTAAATACTTTACTCTAACACCTTTGTCATTGATGTCAAAGGGAGAGTAGTAGATAGAGAAAAATGGTATTCAGAGGAGATCATCTATTCAGGGGGAGCACACATTTTTGGTAAAATTTTGGACTTCATTTTTGGAAACAGATTTTTGGATTTTTCTCATGAGTGTTGCCATCAATGCCAAAGGGGGAGATTGTTGGCATTCTACACTCTAGTGAGAAATGAAGGTGTTTCCATTGATGACAACCTAATGGAAACCTTCAGGAAACCACCCGACATTCATCTAGTAAAGACACCGACAGGCACCGATACCGGCAGACACTTCACTGGCAGCGACAACAATGTATACCAACAATCTAGCTGACAGGAATAAAGTTTTGTTTATTGTATTTAATTGTAAATATCTTTTGTAAAGCCAACATGGAATATTAAAATAAGACTCATATATGTATGAGATCTTGTAAATCATTTTGATATAGAACGAACATATGATGGTAGAAGTGATGAGCGAATATTAAGGCAGATTTTGTATAAGGGTTTATGGTTATAGTATGAGCTTAAACCGGTACTGAACCTAGCATAGCAGATGTTGAATCGTAGCAGTACATTATATTGGATTCTCATAATCCATTTTGTAAGTTAGTGAGACTTCCTTTTGTATTTGAGCAGTGAGCTCTAGGCAGTTGGCTTTCCTGCATGTGCAGGCACCACATTGTAAGTAATATCCATTCATTGGCCAGTGAGTGAATATTGTGGGTCACAAATCCCACCAAGGTTTTTTCCACATTGAGTTTCCTCATTAAACATCTTATGTTATGGTGTGCTTTCTATGTTGTCTTTATTGTTCCTATTTACTGCATTAATTCTTATTTAACGGTACATTGTTTTGGAATGCAAAATACTTAATAAGGTTAAAGAATCTGTTAACTGGTTAGATACTGATTCACTCCCCCCCTCTCAATATCTTTGGGGCTATCATTAATCCTAACATCCTATAGGTCTCACATATCGCTCCAAACATATTTCAAATCACCAAAATCAACTTTAAGAATCTGGACACATGATAAACCACCAAACATGAAGAATACTCTACTTTGTTGCTCTACCGAATACCGGATCTTCAAACAGGCATAGGATTTAACACCAAATGGTGGATTATTGTGATAATATACTTAATATACCCAACCAACTAATCACTGATCATTGAAACCAAAATCTACTTCACCAGAAATGAGAATTGTATATTGAACTACATTGATAGTCTTAATCCAGAAACACTTTGTCCAAGACATCATGTTAGCCAAAACTTCATATTGGATCAGATCAGGAGGCTGAGTTGTCATCAATGACAACTCCTAATAATCTTCAAGCATCGGGAACAACCAATATTCATCAGATCATCACTATAACATCAAATGCCAACATAATCATGCATTATTTCAACATAAAAATTATAAAATCTTATATAAACAAGCCAATACAATTAACAACAAATGAATTAAATATTAATATAATAATCTAGGAGAGCACAAATATGGATACACCAAAAAGAGATATTCACATACATGTTTGATTTTACATCAAATGTGAAAGGATAATTGACACAATCCAAATAAGTTCAACTCATAAAATTAGAAAAAATAATCTCTTGCATTAAATGATCAAATACTAAAATTGTTAAATCTTTTAGTCCACCTTATAGATCACTATTTTTTAAAATGAGGAAAGTGGCGACTTTTATAGAGAAATATCAGGATTTGATTAATCTCCCATAAATGATGGATCTTAGCCATATGTCAATCTGAATGAATGAATTATGTAATGTGACATGCATGGAATTGATAAATATTATGAAATTTATGCCCTTGAGTGCTTGGTGCAGTGTGAAAATATTTTGGTAGTTGAAACCTTTCGTTATATTGATGGTAAAATGGATTCCTTGATGGTACATAAGAATACACATTGCAATGAATAGAATGGATTTTATAAGAAAAGAGATTCCTTGGTAGCTAAGATTGCCCATCTGATTGATGGTAGAATGGGACATGTTTGGAAATAAATATTTGTCAGATTGCCCATCTGATTGATGGTAGAGGTTCCTCGGATAATATTTGTAACTACTACTTTAATGGCGCCTTAGTGTTATAGGTATCATCCTACAAGAAATCCTACCCAATAGTACATATTTTCAACTAATAAATTAGTAGCCTAGAGTTGTCAAATTGGCTACCAGTGGTTTAGCATATTTTTTTATTTTTATGTATATCTTCTTTTGATGTAGGCCCCAACATTATTGTTGAATGGATATTTGTCAATATTACCACAAGAAATATCTATCATAACGGACCAACTTTTGAAGAGCATAATGATTTTATGTGGCATTCAAGAGCACAACCATTTATATCCATGTCAACCCTACTTAACTATGACTTGGCCTCTATAACCAATAGCACAAAACCCTTATTTTCTCCAATTCTCAACCTGAAACTTTGCAATATTAATGACACAAATTTTGTGATATTATATTTTCTTCATTATAATTTGTTGAAAGCTAATGGTACTCACTACTTCAATTCCAACATTTACCACAACAACCAATAGTTCAATGCTATAAAAATATAAAATTTAGAAATTTTATAAGTTGTGAGATGTATTGATGTGGTTTCAATATTGAATTGGATGAATAGTTTTCTTTCACATAATAATTATTATATATTTCCAAATGAGGTGCAACTCTCAAAATTCTAAGCTAGTGACTTCAACTAATAGTAAAACCATTTATATCTCACTAATCTAACAAGCTCTAAAATACATATAGATTGATGATCTTAAATAAAATCAATAACCAAAATAAAATTGGATCCATTTATGAAGTAATTAAATTCATATAAAAACTCAAGAATATCTTCTATAGCATGAACATTTAGAACAAGAAAAGGAAAAAAGAGCCTTCAAAACCAAATAATGTACCAAAGTAATAATAAAGAGGCTCAACTAAAAGAATAATAGAAATATAAGAAATTATTCACAATCTGAAAGGGATAATAGAGAATAGAGAATAGAGCTCACCTCTTAGGGGATCCTTTTGCATAGAGTTGAATCCATAAGCCTTATCCTTGGGCATTTTTTTATATGTTTTTTAAAGAATGTAAAATTGGAAGAATTCAAGAATGTGCTACTTACATTATTTCTAGGGCTACTTGGAAAAGCACCCACTTAGAAAATTAGAATGAAAACTCTTTTTCTTCAAGGCTTTATATATTTATCTAAGTTAAATATATCTTTGTGAGATCTACCTCTAATATTTTCTACTATGACCTTTAGCTAAAATACTATTTGAGCTAGTGGGTAGAAAAAGACTTCAATCTTTGCAATTCTTAGCAATTGAATCCAACCACTAAATAATGTCTCACCCACTTCCTTGATCAAAAGTTTTTTTTCTTTTTCCCCACCTTATTTTCATTTAGAAATGGATTAGGCGGGTCCTTAATGAAGTAATGAAATAATGTCCCCTTATAGCCTATTCCAAGGTGATGTGCATTACATTTCAAAGTAGCCTTCTTGGTCAATAGCTTATTGAACTTCACCATAGCCACCCTCATATTATCAACACACATAGCCAAGAGAGCCTCATCTATTAATTTTAGA